>NC_012871.2:19300450-19604409 GCF_000003195.3 Sorghum bicolor
CGACCATGGCAGTGGGGGTGATGATGGTGACAGTGATGGAGATAGCCGTGATCACCATGCCATGCTTCTAGCAAAAGGATGGACAGTGGTGATCCATTTTGACTTGCATGGTGACGCCTACTACCACCCGAAGCTCCTTAGTCTCGCACGTTGTTATCACACCCGGTGTGCCGTACAGTACCGCACCGAGCATTGGACCCACCCCGACTACATTGGTTTTTGGGAGACTGAAGCTTACATCTGAGAAGGAAGTCGGGTGTGCTACATCCACCGTGCAATCACCTCCAGGACTACCCGTGCAGCAGCTATCCGGGACGCTGCCCGGCAGGCCTTGGTAGTTAACCGCGATCACTACTTTGCTGATATTGCATGGGAAGAAGATCGCTATCTACCTCGCCGGCGTAGTGGTCAGACATCTTGCAACATCGCTGCACCACTTGGGGTGGGGAACCCCAGGATCTGACCCACCTTGGCATGCTTGGCTCAAACCAACACTGACTTAGATCGAGTCTCAGATGAGCTAGATGCCCTGAGGAAGGCCTACCTTGAGTTGGCTGTTGAAAACGCCATGTTGAAGCAACAGCAGGGAAGTCATATTGAAGAAGTACCACTCATCCTCGCAGAGTCACCCCCGAGGAAC
The DNA here is from genome assembly GCF_000003195.3 of Sorghum bicolor. NCBI lineage: Eukaryota > Viridiplantae > Streptophyta > Magnoliopsida > Poales > Poaceae > Sorghum > Sorghum bicolor. Next base: position 19,301,091 of record NC_012871.2, read on the forward strand.
CATGAGGACCCCAACACCGGCACCAACGTTGACCCTTAGGAGGATTTTCCCCACTTGTAATAAGTACGCATAGAGATGCGAGAGTGTGTTTTTATTTTCTACTGTCTGAACAATTGCTATTAAGTGAATGCATGTTTGTAATACTGCTTAATGGGTGAGTTGGATTTTTTTCATGATTTCAATGATTGTGGGCATGTCCGCAGTCATTTAGATTAGGGCTAACGTCTAAGGATAATATGAATAAATAGTTGGGTTTACTCATATCTTGCTGTCCACCTGTGTTCTTCCCTCTGAGCAGTCTGCCTTAATATTTGTATACCTCTAGTTCTGGATGGTCTAAAAATACAAAAAATTTATGGAATAAAATAGACTTTTATAACTTTCATTCGGCTCTAGAACCACTACAATATCTATTACCGTTTGAGAGATAAAATTATTACAAGGTGACCTCTCTGCGCAGTCAGAAATCCCAAAACAGTAAACGTTGTTATTTATTTTCACTTATGTAAACGCCAGAATTTGAGGAAGTAATCTGAATGAAAGTTGTAGGAAAATTCCCAAGCTTTCTAGAAAGTTAAAGTTCGCAGTCAGACGTTAAACAGAGAGAATGTTATGCTTGTTTTACTTCACTGTGGTTTTAGTGAGGACATCAGAAAAATACAGAATGCATACTACCTCGTAGTCACAACATATGTAATCCTGTAACTGATCAGATGGTACAAATTCCAGCATGTTACTTAAAAAAAGAGATTAAATATCTTGGACATATGAGACTCATATTGTGTATCTGGTACAGATGGCCAACACTAGGAGGAACAGGAGGGGTGAGGACTTGCCACCACCACCACCACCTCCTACTATGGAGCAGCTGATGATGATGCAAACACAACTGCTGCAGCAGCTGGCTCAAAATATGCAGAACAACGGAAATGGAAATCGAAACTCACCTCCTCATGTTAGGGACAAGAGAGGAGAATTCTTGAAGGGACATCCACCTGTTTTCAAACACTCCACCGACCCTCTCGAAGCTGATGCCTGGCTTCGTGCTATTGAAAGACAACTGGAGATTGCACAGTGTGATGACAGAGAGAAAGTGTTGTATGCAGCAGGGCAATTGCAAGGGGCTGCACTTGATTGGTGGGATTCATTCCGTTTTGGCCGTACAGATGCTGACCCCATAACCTGGATGGAGTTCCGTAATGCTTTCCGCTCTCATCATGTCCCTGCTGGACTAATGAAACTGAAAAAGAAGGAATTTCTCTCCCTCAAGCAAGGAGGTATGTCTGTTGCAGAATATCATGACAAGTTCATACAATTGTCACGATATGCTCCCACTGAAGTGGAAAATGATGAGAAGAGGCAAGAACTATTCATGGAAGTTCTGAATGATGGGCTCCAGTATCAACTACTATCCCACACTTTTGCAAGTTTTCAGTATCTGGTAGACAAGGCCTTGGTGATTGAAAACAAACGTCGACAGATGGAAGATAAGAAAAGGAAGTTCCAAGGACAACCGTCAGGAAACAACACATGTACTCGTACCAATCCCGAGCAAGCTTATCCACAGCAACGTTATCAAGGTCAGTCGAGTCTGATCAATCGTAATCAACAATCACAACGTGCATAGCAGCAGCAGTACAGAGCTCCTAACCAATGTCAGCAGCCAGTCAATAATGCTCCAGTAAAGGCAAATGTTCCCAATGCTCCACCAAAGAATGGTGCACCAAAAGCACCAAATGCTAATAATGATAACAAATGCTACAGGCTGTGGTGAGCTGGGACATTACTCCAATAGGTGCCCCAAGAAGATGGCACAGAACAATATCAGAGGAAGGATAAATCATGTGACAGCCGAGGCGGCACAGGAGGCACCAGACGTGATGCTCAGTATGTTTCTAGTTAACTCAAGCCCCGCTACAGTTTTATTCGATTCCGGTGCATCACATTCCTTTATTGCTCAGTCATTTGTCAAGAAATATGATATACCCATGATTGCTATGAAAAATTCCATGATAGTTAGCTCACCTGGAGCAGAAATGCAAGCTACCCTTAGATGCCCTCTAGTGAACATCACCTTAAGGGGTGTAGAGTTTATAGTTAGCCTAGTGGTTTTGAAAACTTATGGTATTGATGTTATCTTGGGTATGGAATGGTTGAAACAGAGAAAGGCAGTTATACCAAAGCAGTTCAGTTAATAACACCTTCAGGCCAGCAAATTGAGGTAGAAGTCAGTATGTCAGCCAAACAGTACTATACAGTAAATCAACTAAAAGGGACATCAATAGAGGACATATGAATAGTGAATGAATATCCGGACGTTTTCCCTGAGGAGCTGCCAGGTATGCCACCTGACCGTGACATTGAGTTTATAATTGAACTTTTACCTGGAACTACACCCATAGCTAAAAGACCATATAGAATGGGTGTGAATGAATTAGCATAACTTAAGAAGCAATTAAGAGAATTGCTAGATAAAGGTTATGTTCAACCAAGTTCCTCACCTTGGGGAGCACCAGTGTTATTCGTAGAAAAGAAAGATGGGACACAAAGAATGTGTATAGATTATAGATCGCTTAATGAGGTTACAATTAAGAACAAGTATCCACTCCCTAGAATCGATGACCTGTTCGACCAGTTGAAAGGAGCTTGTGTGTTTTCTAAGATAGACCTTCGGTCTGGTTATCATCAGTTGAGGATAAGACGATGTGATATCCCTAAAACTGCTTTTGTGACTCGATACGGACTATATGAGTTTACAGTCATGTCCTTTGGCTTGACAAATGCACCTGCCTACTTTATGTATTTGATGAACAAAGTATTCATGGAATACCTTGACAAGTTTGTGGTTGTGTTCATTGATGACATACTTGTTTTCTCTAGAAATGAGATAGAACATGAGAAACACTTGAGATTGGTGTTGCAGAAGCTCAGAGAACATCAACCCTATGCTAAGCTTAGTAAGTGTGAGTTCTGGTTAAAAGAAGTATCTTTTCTTGGGCACATCATCTCTAACGGAGGGGTCGCCGTAGACCCTAAAAAGGTTCAGGATGTGCTAAGCTGGAAGCCACCTAAAGATGTGAGTGAAATTAGGAGTTTCCTTGGAATGGCCGGGTACTATAGAAGATTCATTGAGGGTTTCTCTAAGTTAGCCAAACCAATGACCTCTCTGCTAGAAAAGAATGCCAAATTTATATGGTCTAAAGAGTGCCAGGCTAGTTTTGAAGAGTTGAAAAAGAGACTGACTTCTGCCCCCATACTCATCTTACCTGATATTACTAAGAGTTTCTCTATCTACTGTGATGCCTCTCGGCAAGGTCTGGGTTGTGTGCTGATGCAAGAAGGCAGAGTTGTGGCCTATGCCTCTAGACAATTGAGGAAACATGAGTTGAACTACCCGACCCATGATTTAGAGTTAGTGGCCGTGGTGCACGCTCTGAAAATATGGAGGCACTATCTAATCGGTCATAAATGTGAGATTTATACAGATCATAAGAGTTTGAAATATATCTTCACCCAGTCTGATTTGAACTTAAGGCAACGAAGGTGGTTGGAACTGATTAAGGACTATGACCTGGAAGTACACTATCACCCGGGTAAAGCTAATGTAGTGGCAGATGCCCTGAGTAGGAAGAGCTATGTTAATATGGCTTATGTGACTCAGTTACCTAGGGAGTTGTGTGAAGAGTTTGAACATCTAAACTTGAATATGTGGCTATATGTGATACGTGCCAAAGAGTAAAAGCAGAACATCAGAGACCAGTAGGATTACTTCAACCCATGAAAATACCTGAGTGGAAGTGGAAGAAGTTGGAATGGATTTCATAGTGGGATTACCTCAAACACAGAAAGGATACGATTCTATCTGGATTATTGTGGATCGATTAACCAAGGTAGCTCACTTCATCCCTGTCAAGACTACCTATTCCGGGGCAAAGTTGGCAGAATTGTACATGGAAAGGATTGTGTGTTTACATGGGGTGCCAAAGAAAATTGTTTCTGATAGAGGGACACAGTTTACATCACACTTTTGGCAGAAACTACACGAATCCATGGATACAAAATTGAATTTTAGTTCAGCCTACCATCCTTAGACGGATGGGGAGACAGAAAGGACAAATCAAATACTGGAAGATATGTAAAGAGCTTGTGCCCTGCAGTACGGGACAAGTTGGGACAAAAGTTTGCCTTATGCAGAGTTCTCCTATAATAATAGTTATCAGAAGAGTCTCAAAATGGCACCTTTTGAGGTGTTATATGGCAGGAAATGCAGGACACCACTGTTTTGGAGTCAAACTGGGGAAAGTCAAGTTTTTGGGCCAGAGATTTTGCAAGAAGCAGAGAAACAGGTGCACCCAGTAAGACAGAACTTGAAAATAGCACAATCTCGACAAAAACTTTATGCAAACACAAGGAGAAGGGATTTGGAATTTCACATGGGAGATTATGTGTATCTCAAGGTCTCACCTATGAGAGGAGTTAAGAGATTTCATACCAAGGGGAAGTTGTCTCCTAGGTATGTGGGTCCCTTTAAGATCATTGCTAGGAGAGGAGAAGTAGCCTATCAACTGGAGTTACCTGAGCAACTCTCTAGTGTTCACAATGTCTTCCATGTGTCACAGCTTAAGAAATGTTTGAGAATACCCGAAGAACAGTTACCTTTGGAAGAGCTTGATATTCAAAAAGATCTTTCCTATAAAGAATATTCCGTAAGAATTTTGGAGACAGCAGAAAGAATCACCAGAAGCAAAGTCATAAGAATGTGCAAAATACAATGGAACAGGCATTCTAAAGATGAAGCAACGTGGGAAAGAGAGGATGAGTTGAGATCTGAGTACCCTTATCTTTTTTAGACGTCCGAATCTCGAGGACGAGATTCATCCTAAGGGGGTAGGTTTGTAACACCCTCAAAATTTATTTTCAAATTAGTATTTAATTTGGCATAATTTTAGGAATTATTTGCGAAATGTTAGGCAAAATAACAATTTTTGGAATTATTTAAAATAAACTATAAGGTCTAGAAAGATGAAATGCTGCATTCATGCTGGTGCATAATATTTTGATCGATTGTAAGACTAGGTTGTTTGGTTTAAAAATCAATTTGATAGCAATTTATACAAATTTACAGCTGTGAAAAATATAAAAGAGTTTTTCTTTTATTTTTATCCACTTCACCGAATCTGGCCCAACCCCAAAACCTTGGCCCAGCTCCACCCCGCGCTCACCCTTGGCCTTGGGCCGTTGGTGGCCCAACTCCCCGCCCCTCGCACGCGACGCGCGCGCGGCCCAGTGGCGCGGCCCGCTCCGCTGCGGATAGCCTGCGCGCCCTCCCCTTCCCCCTCTCACTGCGCGGTAGGGCCTGCCTGTCGGCGCTCTCCCTTCCCCTCTCTCTCCCTCGCTGTACTATGGGCCCGCTCGTCAGCGTCTCCCCCTTTCTTCTCCACCGAGCCGGGCGCGTTGCAATGGGCATTCATCCCCTCCTTCAAACGCCGATTGATGGAGGCCATCAATCGGCGCTCCATCAAGTCTCTTGACGCCGGGAGTTATCGCCCGCATGCGCACCCCCTCGACGCCCCTGCTCGCCCTATAAAACCCCCAGGCCAAGCCCCTTTTGCTGCTCTAGCCATCATGAGAGCACAGTTTCTCTCCCCCACCTCGGTTACCCCTCGCTCGAGTGACCCAGAGCCTGAAGAGCGCCCCAGGAGCTTGGTTGGGACACGCCGCAACCGTAGGCACCTATCTTCCCTTCATTTTGATCTTGTATGCCATGAATTTGAGCTCACTGTCGCTGTCTCTCTCTTCTCAGTCCGCCTCGCCCGTGGCCAAGCCGCTCGAAGCCTTCCCGGACGCTGCGATCACCTCCAACGGGACCACGGTATAGCCCCGGTGTTCCCCATGTCTTTAATCGTGAATTTAGGGCGCTCTATCACCGATTCTGAGGCTCTCCGAGAGCGCAGCAATGGCGCCGCCGCAGGGCCGTCGTCCCGATGTGCTCCCTGCCATTTCTTTTTACCCTATCGCGTTCGCCTCGTCGCGCTGGTCATCGTGGTAGTCTCCTTTTCGTTTGGCGTGGCCGGGAACGTGTTTCCGGCGAGTTCCGAGGGGTTCACCTCGTCGGCGGCAATGGCGCCGCCGTGGTCGGCCTCGGCTCAAGCGAGCGCCCCCGCCTCCTTTCATGAGGACCATCCGATCTGTTTCTAACGGCCCAAATTACATACCCCTTCGGGGTTATGTAACCGGTCCACCGTGGACCATGGACGCGGTCCACGGGCGCTCGGTCGGCCGGTCCACGCGCACAGTGGTGGACTGAGCCAACCCCAGCTCGCCACGTGGCCCCTCTGTCGGCCTGCTGGGAATTTTGCATTTTAACCCCCTGTTTCAAGCAAATCAACCCGCGGTCCAACTTAGTTCAAAAGTATTTCTTGTTAATCCTATTTTCTTCCGTTTTAAACCCTGTACTTTTATATAATAGTGCACGCAGTCCAGAACCATTAGAAATTTAGTTTTAATTCTTTTAACTTCGTTTTTGATTCAGTTTATTCACAGAAATGCCATTCATTTTGTTTTATGCATAACTTTCACGTTTTAAGTCCGATTAGAGTGATTCTTTCGCTCATGTGTTCGTAGAAATGCGTAGAGTAGATTTATATACTTTTTAGTCACTGTTTTTACTATTCGGTGTACTGTTCTAATAGAACTCTATTTGTATGCATGTGATGATTGGACTGGATGCTTGATTGGTGTTTGGATCACGAATAGAAGGTGATGAGGTTGGGGTGGTTGAGGAGCAGTTTGTGGAGCTCTACCAGGAGGAAACTTTTGAGGAAGGCAAGTGTAATATGGGCTTCCTTGTACCTATGAATATTATTTAATTCATACATATGCATGTGTCTAAATTGAAATACCTATATGACTTTACCTAGATAATTTTGTACCACAAATCCTTGATACCCGTGGGAAGGTGTGCATTTATTTAGGTAGTTGCTGCTACGCTAAAAACTCAAAATAATAAATTAACATGATTAATTGGTATATGCAATGTGATAAAATATGTTCTAGTAACTTGGTTCAGGGGGCTAGAGCTTGGGTTTTGAAAGCTCTAGATTCCTCTCCATAAGGACTTAATCTTGAAGCGGCCACCCAGGAGCTCTCGGTCATGAGTGGCCTGGATCCTTCTTGGTTAGCTGTTACTTGGCTATACTTGGGAAAGGTAATAACTTGATTAACACTTATGTAACGAGGGTTGGTCTCTCATTAAACGTGGCAAGTCTTGGATAATAAAATATGACCAACTAAAATGCTAAACGCTGTTAAACCGAGTCAAGCCTTTGAACCTTCATACACCCCTATGTTATACTTGCTAATCATGGTGCGCTTACGCTTGTTTATATTTCAATGAAAATCCCGGATGGGTCACACATGTGTGTACTAAGGAGTTCTCTGAAGATGACCAGGACTTCTAGAGTGCTGGTGTTCACTAGTTGGTGTCCCTGTGGCAGCAAGGGTTTAGCTTTCCACTCTAAGTAATAATGTTGCCAATGAGCAAGACTATGTGAGATGTTTAAGCTGAATATGCGATGTAATAAAGTACTTTACTTTGATATATTTACAATTTGTGATAATATGTGTGTTTGGACATCGTGGGCGCATATATTTGAGTACTTGGTTTTGTTATCAAAACTGGGTGCGACACATGTAAGGCTGCATAGTGGGGTAGCTGACACGACCTTTGCGTGAAAGCTTAAACTAACAAGTAGGTAACCCACTCCTTATTTAGCTCAAAATTTAGTAGCATTAACCTGTCACCTAGATTAGCTCCTATGCTATAGCAATCACTTGATTCGACATAGTAGTACCAAATTCACATAGCATTCTCAACTTCATCATATAACATAACTAACAGTGTTCCATAGTCCTTACTACGAGGACAAAGCTCAAGTCAAGTGCTCACTATCCAGGAGCAATGGTCATTCGAATCGATTCCTAACTAGCTAGTGATTTTATTCCCCACACAAACCACACTCACTGATCAAGTGAGCTACAGGTCACCGTGTTCACTATTTAGTGACCTAGTCGCGGGTTCGACAGGCATTGCCTGTACCCGGGGACCGGCCGACTACTAGGGCGCACCATAGTTTCACATTGCACCCCTGTCGTCCCCAATGCAGTACCAATACAGTGCGTACATCAGGTCGATTCCTGGCCCAAATAGTAACCCGGCTTCATGGTCGAAACGACTTATCCTTCTAGTCAAGTGTGGGGCATGCGTTCAACATGACAAGAGGGTCATCAACGATTGGTCCTTAATCGCCACAGACAGAACCACTATGGCCCCACACCCCATATGGCTTTGCCCGGTCTTAGCTTACTTTCCCACACTTGGTTATTTCTCATGATAGAAAACATATTGCTAACCCTTTTTTGGTATCCACCTATATCTCGCAGGTGATAGGGAATCACCCGACTTCTACCGTGCTAAGCAAGCTAAGCATTGACTCCGAGCCTATACTACATAGGACAAGGTAAATAAGCAGGTAGTATTCCAAGGAATAGTAATGCATCAAGGGTGTCAAGCAACTCCTATAACTTAATACAACAATATAACCATCATGATTGTTGACATTTACTACCGTCATTACTAAAAATAGAGATAAACCCTACCTCTAACAACAATGCTAGAAATTCATGGTATATAATTAACTTGTCAATTAGCAACTAGCGACTCTTTAATTACTAACATTCCAAGGCATGAAGTAGGTTGTCATCCCTAATTATATTGCTAGGAATTTGTCATAGATTCATATGTACTATTGCAACTAGGTAGAAATAAAAGATATGAATATAATTGTAAAGTAAATGGGTTCTGCAAGCGGAAAGATAAGTATACCGTTGTAGCATTTTACCTAGGGAAGTATCTAGGTTGTCGATTTATATTTATACCACTTGGAAGGCTACGTGTCAAACTATAATCTATTATATTGATAAGAAACTATATAGGATGGATAAATAATATTACCAATGTCATCTAATCTACTCATAATAGGAAGAGGTCACAAGATAAATATAGATAAATATGGGTGATAAAATAATCATCAAGTATCATAATTAAGGATAATCATCAGAGCATCTACTAGTCATAATCATACTTAGCCATTGGATAAACTAGGGAGTTGGATCTAAGGTAATTCTATAACTACATCAATGAATAACTCTAATTAGTGCAATTACATCTAGAAAGCATTGTTAAGTTAACCCTATATCATAATCACATGTAACGAGGCATCACCTAATGAGGGTATTAAGACACAAGGGTCACCTCCTTCACGACCGTGCCCATGCTAGTCCTACGTACGAAGGGTGAACTACAGAGGAACCAATATAGCTGTCACCTGCGTCGACTACCACACGTCCCGGCACATCACGGTGCGCTGGCAGATAAACAAGATATCTAGACACCACGTCCTCTAGTTCTAATATAACTAACTAGAACTATGAACTCGAAGGCTGTTGATGAACTTGAAGACGCTTGATGCTTGATGGCTTGAGGCCTTAATGAATGAGTTGATTGATTGATGTCCCATGTATTTATAGTCCGGTGGGATGCGTGTGTGCCGTAGGATCAAACTAGCTTAACCAAGGGCTGAGATGCATCAGGAGAGGCGGTGGAGGAAGCTTCCAGAAGAGGAGGGTCAAAACCCTAGAGGGGGCGCCGGCCAGCGGTAGGGTGGTGCCGGCCGGCCCCACCAGGTGGCCACCAAGCCCCCCGTTGCTTCGGGTGTCTTCTCGATCCTTCCTGAGTCTTCCCGTGATGTTTTCCGCAGCGGATAAGTTTCGTGTTTATTTGACACTAGAATCCCTCTTTTCAGCTTTCCTGAAATTCACCTTGGAAAATACAGAATATGCAAAACTCATGGAAATTATCGGATAAAACCCTAGACTAGTGTGTTTTCATGTTTTCTTTTGGGTCTAAAGCTATAATAGAAGTTAACGTTATCGACCGTCAACAATTCCCCCAAGCTTACCTTTTGCCAGTTCCTTGGCAAACCAAGCCTAAGCAGTATATGTATTTGAATCAAGAGTTGCTACAATGTTTTCATTCTTTCTAAGTATATATGCTCCCAAGCAAAGATTCTCCTCTGGATTAGTTAATAACTGCTCAAATCTTTAAAGTTACCCATTTCACCTTTAACTATGGGGCTTTACAATTCTTGCATGAGTCTTGAGCAATCAGAAGACAGAACAATCAGGTCAAGCACTATGTCTCAAATTCTTTGCAGAACCATTATTCTAGAGTTTTTATAAGTTTTCAGAATAAAAGTCAGAGCTTAATTGTATGACACCCTTAAGTCTCTCAATGTATGTGGTATTTATAGTTCTCTCTTGAGGCATTAATGATGTTATGCCTGCTATAACTAAAGGTATATATATGGTAGAGCTTATAGGAGTGTCAATAACAAGGATAGGCATACTTACAATGCATGTATTGTAAAGTCAACTAATGGATCCATAGAGAATCGAGGCATACAATCAAACCAAGATGTGCATGTGTATGGAATATGGTGGATAGGTGCATTTGTGCTATTTGTGGCTAATTTCTATTTTTTGGGAATAGCTCTCTTTTCAAACTTTTCAGGAAAGGCATGGGCTATCTTTATTATTTATTTTTATTCAGGGAGGCGGGCATCTAGTACCCATTGTTTTAATTACTGGGACACTTGTCCATCTTTTACTCCCTCTTTTCTCTTCTTCTCTCTTTTTTAATAGGTTTTTGCATAGCCACATGCATCCTTTAAGTACAATAATTGAATCAAGAGATATAATCAGAACTTAGAGCACTAAAGATAGGGGTTATCCTATAGGGTGATTGTATATTTTTGTGTCCTCTCCTAGTGTAGGAGGAGAACATGATTGATGAACATGGAATGGAAATGACTGTGATTACTCCTAGTGTGGGAATAATGCATATGTGTGAACTGGAGTGTGTACGTGATCTCGGTTTTAAAAGCATGACAAGACTCTCATAAGGTATACGACAAAGGTTGACTGAACTCAATGCAAAGCAAGCAACATCAATGTGCGAAAGTTTTCCTAACTCTAAATGGATATTATATATGGGTTTGGTAGGAATTCAAACTTTGTCATACAAGAGCTCATCATGTAGGATTTTGGGTTTTCAAAATAAATCTCGAGAACTTGGTAATGCTAGGAATAAGATAAATAGTAGCTCAGACTTTCAATGATCATATCAACCAACTACCTAGACTTAGCTCAAACTTATGCCTCTACAAGTTGTAGGTTCAGAGTAAACCTTCAAATTAAAACAGTAATGTCTAAAACTCGAGAAAATCTCACGTTGGAATCTAGGTACTTGTAAAGAATTATAACAGAGCAACTATTTATCATCTCCAAGACAAAATTTTAATGTTCATCAATTTTTGTTTAGCTCTAGTTTAACCTGACTCTGAACAAACTCTAACACTTAACTAATTATAAACTAACAAAAAGACTCTATGACTTGTGGACCTTCATGTGCCACATATTTTAGGTATTTTTTATGTTTTTTCTATGATACTATGGTGAACCTTCATGTGCTCACATATTTTTGGTATTTTTATAACTATGTAGACTCGAAAATCACTTAGGTACAAATAATCAAATATTTTATCGGCCTTGGTGATATCAAAGTTGAATTTCTTCTTTTCTTCTTCTATTGACTTGTTCTTGGGCCATGGAATATACTTAAAATACTTCCATACCTAGTCCACAGCAGCTACTTCATCATTCTCAACTTTTTCATCACTGATATCGACTAACTCTGGGTCAGACTCATAGCTGACGTTATTCACCTTTTGAGGTCTGTCGAGGCGTGCATATTTGAACTGAGTTTCCATGCTAGATAATTTTGTGGCCAAATGATGAGGACAAGCCAACTCATCATATGATGGAACATGATGAGCATTGACCATGCAAAACAAGTGAACATAAACATTATACACCTACATGATGTTCTTCCAAAAGGAAACAAGAGCAGGTGAATTTGTTCCAAACTAAACTTGAGATTGAAATATTTAAGGATATTATACTACCTAAAATCTTCTACTTATACCTTGATAAGGTTTACACAAGAAGGAGCTACTGCTGTACCAAAGGAGAGAAGATGGTTTTACATAGAAGCTGAACCAACACGCCATCTAGCTGACAGCAAAAATGGACGAGTACAGTGCAAAAATGGACCAGTGCAAGCAACCTTCATAACTTTCGATTTCCAAATGATATGAAGGCCTATGAGGACATTTTTGAAAGCTCATCAAGTCTCCTTTCCAATGCCTCAAGTCTCATCTCATTTGGGCTTCGCAATCAAGAGTTATGCTTGGATTAGTCAAGACTGCTCCGAAGGTCAACAGTCTGTCATGACAGAATGTTGGAACAAATTGCCATGCAAAACTGAACCAATCTACAACGTCTCGTGGTGCATGGCATACAGTGTGGGAAAGCTCTTGGAGTCTAGTTTCACACCCAAGAAATGGTTTGTCATTTGGACTTCCCAATAAGAAGTTATGGTCAGTTTATTCAAAACTGCTCTGGAGGCCAATAGTCACGCGAAGCCAGTTCGGGAATCCATTCCGAGGGGACCTTTCACATTGCCTTCCCTCAGAAACTCTATTTCATTTTCATACCTAATTAGAAGGGTTGTTCCTAGAATAAATATTCCATACCTCTAAGCTATTAGTAACCTTTGATCATGTGATAAACTACATGATATTGCAGCCACGCTGCTGAGTGCCTTACTCAATCTTTGTTCTTCCTTGTTCTTCTTGGATTTGTGAAGTGAATCCTCTGGGTTTCCCTACTTTGTGCTCTACGGCTTCCGTTCGGCTGCGCCGTATTGTGTGGATTAGGTTCTGCGGTTGTTCGGAGATCGAGTCGAAGTCTTCGCGGTTTCGGTGCCTCTCTCCCCGTCGCTTGGTCGCATCCAACCTTTGTTAGGTATAAAGCTAGTTATCCGCTGTTCGCAGCAAGTTATCCTTGTTCTTTTGATCTACTGTCATAAAGATCGGGCCACCCTCGTGCCGATTCATATCGGTAGCCTATCAACTAGTATCTAAGCTTTTGTTGTCACGTTAGATCTCACAATCGTCCGCATATCTACCTTTAGTTTATCTATCGTTGGTTACTGATTTGTTCATCACCTATAGTCCACTGAAAAAGCCACAAAAAAATCTTAAAGCCCTTTGATGGTATTGTTATCTTGTGTTTTTGTGTTCGTCAAGTTGCTAATCACCCTCTTTACATATATTATGTTGTGTTTCATTTGTCATCCGCACTCCTGTTTGTGTAAAAAAGAGTTAAAAAAAGTTAGAGAAAAAAATTTCAGAGAAAAGAAAAGAGAAGAGGAAAGGGGTTGTATTGTGGTTTGCTCACTGAAAAAAATTCAGTTTACATATTCAGATTCTTAGGGATTTATATGCCAGCAACATTATATCTTTGGAGCACATCAAACCACTTGATTTTCAGTACTGTAGCCTCTCTTGTTTAAACACCTATAGCTCCACCAAAAAAACTGAAACCAGGACATTTGACTCGTAATCCTTGCGACCTCGGAATCACTTCTGTTGAGCTGCTACACTAGCACAATTCACTGTCCTTGAGAACATGAAAGAGCATTGGTGAGTAAGAGGTGAGATTGTGTGATTCCACAAATTTACCCATTCCACTATATCTTGCATAAGTGCTAACATGCTAGGATCCAATTCGAGCGTTCGTGGTGGTCGATATGGAGAAGAAGAAACATCAGTTTCACGGGCTGAGGTATGCCAACTACAAAACTCACTAGTGGAGGCCATGGAGAAGATGTTTGATGAATGTCTTCCTGTGGTGCGTGGTCGGGCTAAACAACATAGCTCAGCCAACTCTTGCCGTGGTCTCTTTGGCCACACTGGACAACATGAAAGGAGGTGCTCATGGGCATAGCATTCGGTCCCGTGTGCTCATTGATGATGAAGATTACTGTGTCTCCCCCAAAAGAAAAATTCAGCAAGAGTTCCACCAACCAAAATTGAGGGAGAGAAATCAAAAGGAAAAGATGAAACATTCCACCATACGTGAGAAAGAGTGGCACCAACCAAAATTCAGTGAGAGAGTTCAAAAATAAGAAGATGAGAGATTCTACAATATTTAAGGAAAGCCACAAAATTCTATGTGAGAGTTATCAACAAAAATTGAGAGAAAAAAGAGATGAATCATGTGAGGAATTATTTACTTCTAACATCATAATACCTTCCATTCTTGTTCCTTTTGCGATGCAGGTTCATGAAGAAAATGATGTTCTGAATTATGATTAGCCCCAATCTTCGATGAGGAAGAACAAGTGATTGTCAATGACAATGATACACATGCATATGTGGCTTCACAAGACGTTGTTGGTGCAAAAGATAATCTGCAAACACAAAGGGCTAATACCCGATTCAAACGTTAAGGCGTGCCAGCCGATTTGACCTTATAATCGGCAAAGGTGGTAACTCGACCACTTTGGTCCCGACAACAGCGATGCGCCCAGATGTCACGGCCAAGAGGTGATCACGCGGAACTTGAGAACACGCCGAGTTTGACTCGACGAATTCCTAAGAACTCCTAGAAGAAAGAAAATATGACGAAGTCGTCGGAAAAGTAGATGCTGGAATATGAGTAAAAACTTGTGTTTGATTGATTGATAGATTGATATTACATGGCCCTAGGGTATACATTTATACCCTGTCCAAAGAGTTACAACTAGATACGACTAGGACTCAAATTCCAAATAAAACGGAAAACGTTTACAAAACAAATTCTAATAACTAAGGAAAACATTAAACTATCCCCCGTAACCGACTAGGACACCGCCATGAATCAATCGGCAACCTCCGCGCTTTTCTTCTGAGTCATCGGCAGACTGCCTGTTGCAGCCATCGGTAAACACCGGCACTGGTCATCGGCATCACCATCCCCGGACATAGCCATATTCATTTGTTTCTCCATCGGCACCATCCTCTATCGGCAACTCCCCTGTAGATTAGCCACCATCGCCCAATCTGCCGATCTACGCTTCATTAACTCCAGATGCGTATCCAGAGATACATGTTAAAAAACGGTGTCAACACATGCCCCCCAATTTCGGAGTATAAAATCATTAATGCTCCAAAATTCTCTGCAGTAATGACGCCTTTCCACAATTATTTCTCCAAATTTGGTAATCAGTCGCCAAATCTAAACAACCTCGGCCCGATTCTCCTGTAGATTTCTCGAATCTCTCAACCTCTCAACCAAATCACTCCACTATATGCACTTATCAGAAATATTACCGTTAGAGAAAGCTGCTGATGGGCCGACCAGGCGATCTTGCACAGTGAAATATCTTCAAAATTATGACCGCTTGCCGTCAAATCACCTACGCAATCCCTTGATTACCGTGCGAACAGTTACCATATCCACCTGAACACCCTCGGATTTCACGGATGCGGCAAATAGATAAGTCAGATTTGCCCCTACCCGTTTTGTCCTATAAATACTTCCCTCTCCAGTACTCCTTCTCCATCTCATCATTCTATAGCTCAAAATCTACTTTCCTGGTGGCGGCATTGCCCAAGACTCCCAAGAACTTCAGCAAGAGCTTCCTACACCAATCCTCAAAGTCTTCGATCCTCTTCCTCGCGAAGAAATGGCCATCAACTTCGTCGTTCCTGAGGTCAGTCTCCCATCCTTTTTCTTTTCGCACCTTTTGCTGTACTCCTACTCATCTGCGATTCCTTTTACCGAGTATTCCTTTTTTTTCTTTTTGTTCTTTTATCCCCAAAACTTTTAGGATTTGGCCAATAAGATTGTAATTCCCACCGATCAACCTCACTTTCAATGTCTCGGCCCGTTAGGAAATCCAGATCCCACCGATCTAATAAACGCAGAGACAAACAGAATCCCCTTCAGAGCCAAAAACTTTTCCTTAGATCTATGGAAAGATGCTTTTCGTTCCTGGCTAGTCCTACCAAGGGATGGAAAGACTGGTTCCTGAGAGTCAGCCATTCAAATGAAGTCCAGTGGGGTGAGCGGAAATTAGACCAGTGCATCGGATTATCTCTTGCCGATATGGAGAGAAACGAGTCACTCCTGATAGCTGCCTCGTATTTTTGGTCAGACACGCTTAATGCTTTTGTATTCGGCCATGGCCCTGCTTCACCCACTCTTGCCGATGTACTCATGCTCACCAGCCTAGACATATCCACTACCGATAGGAGTCATCTGTTTGACACTAAGCCCAGTTCTAAAGTAGAAACTCGCGCTATCGGCAGTTGGTCTGGATACATTCAGAAGTACCGAAAGACAGGATCTGTCGGGGAGAGGGAGCAGGCAATTTTCTTGGACATGTGGTTGGATAAGTTTGTGTTATGTGACCGATCGGCAGGACCAACCTCTGTCTATTTATCAGCAGCAGAGAAACTAGCCAAAGGTGGCCGATTTCCTCTTGGCCGATACTTGCTTGGTGCTGTTTATCACCTCCTTCACCAGGTAGCTAAGAAACTCTTGCTAGGCCAGTCCATCGGCAATCTAGGGGGACACTGGTGGTTTATCAAAATGTGGCTCAGTGTCCATATGCACAAGCGCCTTGGGTTTGACCTTTTTGCACAGCGCTTCCCTAGAGGTATAGCCGAAGACCATGAGTTGGATGAAGAAGAATCGGCAACTCGTTCCCCTTTGAAATATGGTGAAGCTGCCATAGTTTTACCTGGCACTGGAGGCAATGAAGACCAGTTTAGCCGATTCTTTCAGACTCTTTACGTGCGTCTGGCCAGAGAGCAGCGAGCATGGATGCCTTATGAGGATCCAGACACCAGATTTGCTCTGACTTTTCATCCCTTTGATAATGCTCTCAACAAGGATCATGATCTGATGATGGCAATTATCACTCCAAGAGCTATACCAGTGAATTTCTTTGGTAGTGGGAAAGCCTCCAATTTGACTTATGAGTTCTATAACCCATCGGCACTAGCTCGTCAACTAGCCTTTGGACAACTGCCGATTGCGCTCTGCTACGCTGATGTGGTGAAACCAAGGGAAACCATAACCAGCGGTCTTGAGTGGATCAGAATAGCTCAACTTCCACCAAATGCCGATACAGACGTCGATCTATCGGCTTGGATTCCAACTCTCTTCATCACCCAGGCATACAAGCAGTGGTGGGAGGAATGGAAAGAACACCTGTTCTGCAGATCGGCCCTTACGTACCGCGGCATGATCGACCCCAAGTACAAAATTCCCGAGAACACTATAAGTTTCCAACTGATGCTTCAATCTTCTTATATTACTTTTATTTTAATCGGTAACTTACTTCCTCTTTCTTCAAACAGGTTGATGATACACCACCGACAGTCAGTAGAAGCGGAAGGCCGATTGAACTCCTTCCATCAGGCCCGATCTCTCTGATTGGTAACAACGCACCAAGCTTGGCAGCCTTGATGCACCGGGGTGTGCGTTTCAAGAAAATTACCACCGGACGAGCGAAGACATCCCCATCGGTAGCTGCTACTACTTTGGCGCAAGCTTTCAAGGTAAATTCTTGACTTATTCATCTTATACCGATTCCATTCCATACTTACATAATTCTTTCAGGACACATCGGCTGCCAAGGGAACTTCATCGGTAACTTTTACTATTCTGACTAGAATTTCATAAACTCCCTATTACGCTTGTACTTACGAAGCTTTTGTTGTTGTATCAGCAATTTGGCAAATCGGCAAGGACCAAGACAAGTGCCGATGCCCCTTAGTCTAGCCAAGCTAAGAGAAAAGGCCCCAAGAGCACTAAGTCAAAGGCAAAACGCCAGAAAACAGCGCCACCTTCTTCTCCCCCCCAGTGTCACCGATTCATGTAGAATCGCCCTCTTCTTCACCAGAAGTCCAGACTCAGCAAGCACTATCTCCACCTCGATCGCAAGAAGCACCTCAGACGGAGGAGATGTGCCCGAGCACACTGCTGATCCAGTGGTTCCAATTATAGTATCGGTAATCTCTTCAATTCAGACAAGCATGGAACCCCCTCAAGGTAAAGCACTATCCATGAAATTTATTACCGATGGACCTATTTTTCCTCCTTATAATTGTCCTTGTTAATTTTTCAGCTGACATAGTTCCATCGGCAACCCTGGCCGATCAACCTGTTGTACCATCAGCCTCAACTAGCCAGAGGTGAGAGATAGCTCTGAAACAAGTAAGCTATTTGATTATCATTCTTTATTTTACTAATATTTCATCATCCAATAACCTATCTCCTTTCCTTTTTCAGGAACAAGATTCTCCCGATAGCCTGTTTTCCTTCGCCATCGAAATTTCCGAAGATGAGGGCGAGGAAGCAAGTTCTTCTCAAGCAATCGGGATCTCATCGGCAGAAATCAGGGCAAAGCTAGAAGATTTGTTGGCTCTGCTTCATCAGGATACGGCCCAACTAGTTGATGACTTCGATCCGGCCAAGGTTCTGTTTAAAGCTCTCAGATGCCAAATCCCTGCCGATGCCGAGGAGATTCTCTTCAAGGCAGCACACTTGGAGAGTCGACAGCTCCAATACCAAAAGGCCACTCAGCATCTTGCCGATAGAGCCGCTCATGCCTAGCTTTCAGAGGAGGTAATGAAGGTAAAGCACCTTGCCGATGAGAAACACAAAAGCATCGGCATTCTAAAATCCTCAGGAGATGTGCTGAAACAAAAGATCTCTGACCTATCGGCAAAAAGGGAAGCCCTGTTGGCAGAGCTCAAACAAGTAGACGAAGCTCTGTCCCAAGCTCAACAGGAAGAAAGTCAGCTGCCCGAGACGATCAAGATCCTCGAACATGAGCGAAACGTCCAAGCTCGCAAGGCACTGCAGATGAAGAAGAAGCTGAAACCGGTTGAAGGCTCTGCCGATGAAGATATCAAGGAGATAGAAGAAGCCGATCAAATTCGTTTGCGCGCTATATTAGCCATCCAAGCCCTACTGAATGTATGAACTCTTCGTCGGCGGCATGTTTTGCTTTTTCAAAACTGCTGACTATTTTGGTCTAGCCGATAGGACTATTATCGGCATTTCTTGAAACATCGTACTCAGTCCAGATACATTTCAATCCAGCTGATAGGAGTGTTATCGGCACTTAAACTTTTATGCATCGACCCATATACTTGGGTAATATTTCTTCAAATATTTTCCATTCAATGCTCTGGGAAATTCAACTCCTTCGAGAGTTTCTAGAATGTAGGCATTACCAGGAGCAGACCGGCTTATCCGATAAGGACCTTTCCAATTGGGAGACCACTTGCCAAACTTTGAACTTTTAATCCCAATCGGTAATATCAGTTTCCATACCAAATCTCCATCGGCAAATTCCTTAGCCTTTACTTTTTTATCATACCATCTGACAACTCTCTTTTTATTTTCTTCTATACTTATCAAATCCTTCAACCGATGCCCTGCTAAATCATCTAACTCATCTTTCATTAGTGTAGCATAGTCATCGGTAGCTAGCTGATTTTGAAAAGATAGTCACCTAGACCTAGTCTTAATTTCCCATGGTAATACTGCATCGTGCCCGTATACCAAAGGGTTCATCTTTAAACCATGTTTTCTTGTGCACTCCAACACTTTTCGCATATCGGCAAGATGCTTTGTGAAATCCCCAGACTTAACCACCACATCATCAATGTAAATTTCTACCAGCTTGCCGATGAACTCATGAAAGGTAAAATTCATAGCTCTTTGATAAGTAGCACCAGCATTTTTCAAACCAAAGGTCATGACTATCCATTCAAACAACCCAACATGACCAGGACATCTAAATGCAGTCTTTGGAATATCTTCTTCAGCCATGAATATCTGATTATATCCTGCTTTGCCATCCATAAAGCTTATGATCCGATGCCCAGCCGCAGCATCAACTAGTAAATCGGCAACTGGCATCAGGTAACCATCCATCGGTGTAGCTTTGTTAAGATTCCTGAAATCAATGCAAACTCGAAGCTTCCCATTTTTCTTGTAAACTGGAACCACATTGGAAATCCACTCGGCACACCGACACTGCCGAATAAATTTAACTGCGATAAGTTTGGTTATTTCGGCCTTGATATCAGGAAGAATATTAGGATTACATCGGCGGGCTGGCTGCTGATGTGGCCGAAATCCAGACTTGATAGGTAACCGATGTTCAACAATTGATCGGTCTAAACCAGGCATCTCAGTATAATCCCAAGCAAAGCAATCTTTATATTCCTTTAACAAATCGGTTAACTGTTGCTTACACTCAGAATTTAACTTAGCACTAATAAAAGTAGGTCTAGGTTTATCTTCATTACCTATATCTACCTCTACTAAATCATCGGCCGATGTGAACCCCTGACCTAATTTTCCGTCATCGGTGAACCTATCCATTAAACTCCTCATCAGAACCGACTACTTGGATCGGTGGAATTTCATAATTGGCAACTTTGAGGAAATCCTTCTCCCAAGCTTCTCTTGAGATGCACCTGGTCCTTTCATAAGTATCTGCCTCTGCCGATGTGATGACATAAGAAGAATCTCCCGGGACAATCTCAATCTTGTCACCTACCCACTGAACCAAGCATTGGTGCATTGTTGATGGGATGCAACAATTGGCATGGATCCAATCTCTCCCCAGTAGCAGATTATAAGCACCCTTTCCACTGATCAAGAAGAAAGTTGTCGGCAAAGTCTTGCTGCCGATGGTCAACTCGACGCAAATTGCCCCCTTAACTGGAGACACATTTCCTTCAAAGTCCTTTAGCATCATATCGGTCTTGGTCAAATCTTGATCTCCCTTCCCAAGCTTCCGATAGACTGCATATGGCATAATATTGATAGCAGCCCCACCATCAACCATTATTTTGGTCATCGGCTATCCATCGACTCTTCCTTTGACAAACAAAGCTTTAAGATGCTGCCTTTCATTGTCGGCAGGTTTTTCAAAGACAGCCGTCATCGGATCCAGAGCCAACTGAGCTATCTGGTCAAAAAAATCTAGCTCCTCATCATCACTAGACGGTGCAAGGAACTCCATCGGCAACATAAATACCATGTTGACATCTGTCGGTGGCCCCTTTCCTTTAGGATCCGGCTGCTACTGATCCCCAGATTTGCCAGAATTCTCTCCCTTGCTCAAGTCTTCTCGTCTTTTGCGCTGCAGCCTTCTTTTCTGTGTCCTAGTCAATCCCTCTGGACACCACTGCCACTGTTTCACCGATGGATGACGATTTTCCCTTGACTCCACTCGGTAAGTATTAGCATCCCTGCAAAACATGAATTCATCGGGAACCCATGCATCGGCCATCTCTTCAAGTTCCTCTTGGTTCCTGGGAATAGATCCGACACATTCACCAAGTCTGTCATGCACACTGAGTCTGTCCCGCAGCCGATCATGAACTGACACTCTCCCCCTAATTGGCTCGTTAAATCGCCGATCATCATGCTGATACTGCCGATTAGGTCTATCCTACCGATCATAACTATTGCACTCAGGGCAATCCCTAACAGTGGGCAATTTAATGTTTTGCTCCCAACAATAGATAAAGAATGGGCAGTTCTAGGGATCTTTATGCCGATTCCACTCCTGTCGGCGCCTCTCTTCTTCCCAACGATAATCCTCCTGTTGGCGCCGATACCGATCTTCACGTTGCTGCCAAGTTTCCCGATGCCTTCTATGAGTTATCACAATGCTAGATCGGGGAGGCCTTCCTGAGCTGGTTCCTTCCTAGTTCAAACCTTTTCCTTTGGCATCGGCAGTAGTAATCTGATGCTGAGGATCCACCGATGCACTTCTTTTAGCTGCTTCTGATGTCAAGACCTTAGCCTTTCCCTTAGCATCCAACATATTTGTTGGGAAAGGATGTTGGTCGATTTTCATTGGCTTCTGAGCTTTGGAATTATCAAACTTGATCCTCCCAGATTCTATAGCCGATTGCAGCTGTTGCCTAAAAACCTTGCACTCATTTGTGCTGTGGGATGTTGCATTGTGCCACTTGCAATATTTCATCTTCTTTAATTCCTCAGCCGATGGAATCACATGATTAGGTGACAACTTGATTTGACCTTCCTGAAGTAGAAAATCAAATATCCTATCGGCTTTGGCGATATCGAATGAAAACTTCTCTGGCTCTTTATGTCCAAGGGCAAGACATCGGCTTCTTATTTTTCACCCACTCTACCAAGCTGATGACTGGTTCCTCATCAGAATCTGAGCTTGCTGCCTCATCAACAAATGACACCTTTTTATTCCACGCTCTCTTGGGCTCAAAAGGTTTAATATCTTGGTCAGAAATCCTCTGCACCAAATGACTTAGACTTTCGAACTCTTGAGAAGCATACTTGTCTCTGATATGCGGCAACAATCTCTGAAAAGCCAAATCGGCTAGCTGTCGATCATACAAAACCAGACTATAGCATTTATTCTTAACTTCTCGCAGCTTCTACACAAAGCTTTCAACCGATTCATCATTGCGTTGCTTCAGCCTGACCAAATCGATGATCTTCTTTTCATGAACTCCAGAAAAGAAGTATTTATGGAACTGCTTTTCTAGATCGGCCCAAGTGATCATTGAGTTGGGAGGTAACGAAATAAACCAAGTAAAGGCCGATCCAGACAAAGATGATGAGAACAAGCGAACCCTTAGTTCGTCTCTGTTAGCAGCCTCCCCACATTGGATGATGAACCTGTTAACGTGCTCCATTGTTGATATGTCATCCTGTCCGGAAAACTTAGTGAAATCGGGTACCTTGTTCCGATTTGGAAGTAGAATCAGGTCATATGCAGAAGGATACGGTGTCCGATAAGAGTAAGTGTTGACTTTGGGTTTTATCCCAAATTGGTCTCTCATTACTTCAGCTATCTTATCGGCCCAATAAGCATCGGCATCTTGCCGATGAGGTGGTTGTGGATCTCACACCTGCTGATATGCTTCCACGTGTCTCTGAGGTGCACGATCTGCATGGAACATCAGGTTAACCATCTGACCACCAATCTGTTGACCAAGATTCATCGGCTGGTTGACTAACCCTTGATTCTGAAACCCAGGTTGGATTTGTCCTTGTTGAAACCCCATAGCCTAATGATTCTGCTGAGGCATCTGTGGAAAGACTAACTGCCCTGTCCATCCACTGTTAGCATTCATCGGCATAGGCCCTACCGATGACTGGTAATTGGGCATCATCATTGAATTGACATACCCTGGCTGTGTCATGAACCTCTGTTGCGTCGGCATTGGATCTGCCAATGTATTAGGCATCTGAAACGTTGGAGCTTGAGAATTCCCAGTATAAGGTCTTGCAGTAGTAGTCGTAGCGTACTGGGGACTCTGATTCATCGGCAGATTTGGAGGTGCCGATGCCATAGGAGCCTTGC
Organism: Sorghum bicolor; assembly: GCF_000003195.3. Taxonomy (NCBI): domain Eukaryota; kingdom Viridiplantae; phylum Streptophyta; class Magnoliopsida; order Poales; family Poaceae; genus Sorghum; species Sorghum bicolor. The sequence goes on from NC_012871.2 coordinate 19,324,489, forward strand.
CTGTCATATCAGCCACTTGAGATGTTCCAGGAGTTTTTGCCTTCATCTCTGGGGGCATACCATAACCCCACTAGTTGAGAGGAACAGATCCCGACATTGCCAATGCTAATAGATCTGTGGCAAGCTTGATCTGCCCGTCTGATGTCAATGGACTGGTCGTCATCGGTGTAGATTGCGCATTAGTGATCCCTAATGTGCTTGGAGGAGAAGTAGCTTCTGTACCCGCAACGGCTGTAGTAGCCGATGGAGCTGTAACCAATGATGACCCTGGCTGATGATAGGCAGGACCCACATAATTTGGTGGCAATTGCCCTTCCTTGAAAGTTCTAGCCACCGCATTGAAAACTGTGTTGGACAGCACACCAGCTTGATTAATCAAGGCACGGTTAATAGCACTATCAACCATGTCTTGAAGTTTACCAGGATTGGCTTCAAAAGTTATCTGCCGAGGTGCCGGCAATGCTTCCTTTTGGATCACCTCGCTGCTCCTGTTGATGCTGAAGGATTTCAAGCAATGCTACTTGTACTCCTCCATGGCTTTTGCCATAGCTTGCTTCTGCTCATCTCTAAGATTGGCTTCCGTCACGGGGATAACGTTCTCCAAGTCGAAATCGGTGTTCGACATGTTGATCTTCATCTCGAATCTGGTCCCATTGGGCGTGCCAAAAGATGTGTTGGTGCAAAAGATGATCTGCAAACACAAAGGGCTAATACCCGATTCAAACGTTAAGGCGTGCCAGCTGATTTGACCTTATAATCGACAAAGGTGGTAACTCGACCACTTTGGTCCCGACAACAGCGATGCGGCCGGATGTCACGGCCAAGAGGTGATCACGCAGAACTTGAGAACACGCCGAGTTTGACTCGACAAATTCCTAAGAACTCGTAGTAGAAAGAAAATATGACGAAGTCGTCGGAAAAGTAGATGCTGGAATATGAGTAAAAACTTGTGTTTGATTGATTGATAGATTGATATTACATGGCCCTAGGGTCTACATTTATACCCTGTCCAAAGAGTTACAACTAGGTACGACTAGGACTCAAATTACAAATAAAATAGAAATCGTATACAAAACGAATTCTAATAACTAAGGAAAACATTAAACTATCCCCCGTAACCGACCGGGACACCGCCATGAATCAATCGGTAACCTCCGCGCTTTTCTTCAGAGTCATCGGTAGACTGCCTGTTGCAGCCATCGGTAAACACCGGCACTGGTCATCGGCATCACCATCCCCGGACTTAGTCATATTCAGTTGTTTCTCCATCAGCACCATCCTCCATCGGCAACTCCCCTGTACATTAGCCACCATTGCCCAATCTGCCGATCTACGCTTCATTAACTCCAGATGCGTACCCAGAGATACGTGGTAAAAAACGGTGTCAACAAATGTTGAAGTAATTGTGCATCAAAACCTATGTGAGAATCAGAGCTACATTGTCAAAATGATAGAGAGTGAAAACAAAGGTGAGTTGAGTGATTCCACCCACTATAAGGTTGAAAGTGTCAACAATGAGAGTGTGAGGGATACACCATTGAAAAATAGATATTTAGAATGCAGGCCAAGTGAGGATATCTTTGAAACAAACACTCTCATGTCTACTTCTAGTTTTGTCTTTCCAAATGTGCAGGTTGGTGATGAGAATAGGGAAGAGATGGATGCTCAAGACAACACCATACTTGTTGAGAGAAATGAGAAGGTAGCCATTCAACTAAACCCATTGTGTGTTGCCCAAAACCTGAACCATGTCATGGATAACGGTAAGATTTCAGAGGTGCAATCCTTGGTACTTGCACCACCAAAAAGTCTAAAAGTTATTGAAAATAAATCAGATTTGAGTTTGCAAAATAAAATGACAAGTAATTATGATAATACATATGGTTCAAATGAGATTAACCATACACAAAATATTTGCACTGATTTGATTATTTCACATGTTCACCCGTGTGCTAAAATTTTGCAAGTTGATAACCAAAGTTCAATCATATATGATCTTTTCTATGGTTTGATATGGTTCATATATATGATGGTTTGCATTCATATGTGTGATATGATGCATTATGTTTCAATGCTCATACATCTTAGAGATGGCTGCACATTTCTCAACCCTTTAGTTAATTCATCAAAACCATATAAGATCAACAATGAATGTAAAAATTCAGAGATTCAAAGCTTGGTACATGTAGAATCATTGGATTTAAAATACATGAAAAATAAATCAAATCTGAATGTTCAACACATACTCAGTACTTGTGATATCACTGTTTTAGCAATAAAACATAACCAAAACATTTGTGCTGATTTGACTGGAACTCATGTTGATACAAGTGCTGAATTTCTTTTTGATGAGAGTCTTTGTGCTTTGAATGATCCTTGCAACACTTCATATAACAACAAACAACACCTCATCCAGTCGTTTACTTGTGCTGATTTGTTTACAAGGATATCTCCTCTTGAATGTTTGTGTTATACTATGCTTAACATGCCTATCAATATTGAACAAATGCTTGACAAAATTTCTAATATAACATCTTTGAGTTCATTGAATACTACTCATAGCTTCCAGTTTACATTTGTCTTGATTGGAGAACATGTTGTAGATACCTTCCAGGTTCATGCAATTTGTGTAACATATAACAAGCTTACTGATTTAGACTCAAAAATGTTGAGAGATAAACAAAGTGAGAAATCTTTTAAGATGCAGCAAATGCTTGGTGCTTATGGTTTCGATCAATTTATGTTGTCAGCATGTTTGTACCATCCACTTAAAGTTAGAAATCTTGTGCAAAGAAAAGCCTATACACCGAAAAGTTGTTCATCCACACCTTGGAGCATTGAGTTTAAAAATTATACTTCTAAACCCTTGAATAAATTTTGCTGCCACAATAATTTTTGAAATAACATTAGTTCTCAACATCCATTTGATGAAAAGTTTGATCTTCTAAAGATAAAACATGATAACATGAATCAAATGCTTGGATTGGAAGAAAATTTTGTGCTTCCATCCTCTAAACTGTTTGCAGGTTCACCAAAGTTGAGAAAATGTTTCTTACATGGAAAAGGAAATAATGCAAAAATAATTCATAATGGAACAAAGAACAAAACAAAAGGAATGATTATTGGAATTATCAAGTACATTCACCCTCTATTTTTTCTAAGCTGTTTTCAAGTAAACAAAAGTCGTGGATGACTTTTCTTGAAGGGATGGAGGATGATGAGACCATACCAAGGCAATTAACATTCAAGCATCCACTCAAGGTGAAAGCTAAACTTAATTCCAAATCATTTAGGTTTCCACATACAAGGCTACTACTTGGTTTATATGATTATAGATTCAAACACCTTACTATCATGGAACAAGAAGATTGCGATGTTATCACAACATTACAAACCAATGGCCTAGCACAACTCTTTGGATCAAAAGAGTTAGAGTCGAGGATGACTCGTTTTCAAGAGGGGGAGGATGATGAGGACATGCCAACTCATCATATAATGGAACATGATGAGCATTCACCATGCAAAACAAGTGAACATAAACATTATACACCTACACGATGTTCTGCCAAAAGGAAACAAGAGCAGGTGAATTTGTTCCAAACTAAACTTGAGATTGAAATATTTAAGGATATTATACTACCTAAAATCTTCTACATATATCTTGATAAGGTTTACACAACAATGAGCCACTGCTGTACCAAAGGAGAGAAGATAGTTTTACATAGAAACTGAACCAACACGCCATCTAGCTGACAGCAAAAACGGACGAGTATAGTGCAGAAACAGACTAGTGCAAGCAACCTTCATAACTTTCGATTTCCAAATGATATGAAGGCCTATGAGGACATTTTTGAAAGCTCATCAAGTCTGCTTTCCAATGCCTCAAGTCTCATCTCATTTGGGTGTCGCAATCAAGGGTTATGCTTGGATTAGTCAAGACTGTTCAGAAGGTCAACAGTCTGTCATGACAGAATGTTGGAACAACTTGCCGTGCAAAACTGTACCAATTTACAATGTTTCGTGGTGCATGGCGTACATTGCTGGAAAGCTCTTAGAGTCTAGTTTCACACCCAAGAAACGGTTCATCATTTAGACTTCCCAATAAGAAGTTATCGTAAGTTTATTTGAAACTACTCTGGAGGCCAACAGTCACGCAAAGCCAGTTTGGGAATCCATTCCGAGGGGACCTTTCACATTGCCTTCCCTCAGAAACTCTATTTCGTTTTCATACCTATCTAGGAGAGTTGTTCCTAGTATAAATATTCCCTACCTCTAAGCTATTAGCAACCTTTGATCATTTGATAAACTAGATGATATTGCAGCCACGCTGCTGAGTGCCTTACTCAACCTTTGTTCTTCCTTGTTCTTCTTAGACTTGTGAAGTGAATCCTCTAGGTTCTCCTACTTCATGCTCTATGGCTTCTGTTCGGCCGCGCCATATTATGTGGATTAGTTCCGGATTGTGGTTCTGCGGTTGTTCGGAGATTGAGTCGAAGTCTTCGTGGTTTCGGTGCATCTCTCTCCGTCGCTTGGTCGCATCCAACCTTTGTCAGGTATAAAGCTAGTTATCCGCTATTCGTAGCAAGTTATCCTTGTTCTTTTGATCTACTGTCGTGAAGATCGGGCCACCCTCGTGCCGATTCATATCGGTAACCTATCACCAAAGCAGCTAAATTAGGACAATCAAATCCAATCTTTTCTCTGATAGCTGGTATTAGCCCTCGAATTGCAATGCTAACCAATTCAGCTTCTGAAAGTGTCAAGGTATAGCATTGATTTCTGACTTCTTTGAATCTTTGTAAATAATGAAGCGCAGGTTCAGTGTTCCTCTGTCTCACATCGACTAAATCTGTAATACCTTTTTCCATAACTCCAGAATCAAAGTTATGATGAAACTTGATTTCAAAATCTTCCCATCTCTCAATGGAATTATGTGGCAAAGATGCAAACCATGAAAATGCTGGACCAGATAGAGAAAGAGGAAAGAACCTCACTTTGAATCAGGTTCATCAGCAATTTTACCCAGTTGAGCCAAATATTGGCCGATATGCTCCATAGTCGATACTGAACCTGTTCCAGTAAATTTGACGAAATCTGGCAATCTATATCTTGGAGGTAACAAGACTTGATCAAACCACTCTGGATATGGCTTTTTGTACGATACCATTGTATTTTTGGGCTTCAAACCAAACTGACGTTGAACCATATCAGTAACTTGGTTCATCAATTGATCTATCTGAAATTGATTCCCATGTTGAACATTTAGTTCTGGATACCTTTGATTCTGCATTCTCTAATCTTGGCTAATATCCAGGGTTTTCACAACCATTTAAAGTATAGTGTTCAGCAACATAATGATAGTCAGGAGGTACCTCTCCAGGTGCCAATCTTCCTTGATAAGGTGGAGCATTCAAATCTCTAGCAAGCCTTCGGCTCTGAGAAGCAACTTTTGTAGCCGATTGACCGTAATCTAATATCGGTTGTTGAACTGACTGCTTAACAGTATTGCAGTGTTGATTCATATTTGGGAATTCTCCAGATGCTTGATCTCCCGATGTTTGCCCAACAAACATCTGCTTATTCCCAGCAGGGACAGAATATGTCGGTCCTCTATTCTGAATATCCAAATTGAAAGCTTCCTTAATAGCATTAGTGATACCATTCAGTAGTATTTCATTATGATTAGCCAAGGTTGATGTCATGGCTTTACTGATAGTTTCACTCATAGTTTGATGTTAGATGTGAACAGTAGGATCATGCTCTCCTTCCAGAATCACCCTTGGGAAAAGAGTCTTCTCGTACACCTTCTTATCTCTAGTCCTACTGAAGGAAAGCAAGCACTTCTCTTGATATTGATTCACAGTAGTTTGAACCAATTCCTTCAACGAATCTGGGAGTTCATCCAGAGTGACATTGAGCACGTTCTCATTATCCATATTGATGACTGATGGTCTCACCAGGCGTGCCAAAAGATGTGTTGGGGCAAAAATTGGTTTCTCACACCAACAATCTCTGGGGCTCTCAGACGGAGTGCTGGAGCTGGAATCCTAGACCTCCTGAGCCACAAACACATGAGCTTGGTGAATTGATTCCGGGGTGTGCGAGTCAATTTGACCTAAAAATTGACAAGGTGAAAATACAAATGTCAAATTATGGAACCTGTCGGTTATTACCAGACAGTTCCGAGATATATGGCTTTAAGAAGCCGTCGAACGAAGGAAATTAACTAGAAAGTCATCTCCTTGAAATGATGTAAAAAGATAAGCATTATCAATTATACTGAACAAATGCATCTTTCGGGTGTAAATTATTGGATCGGCTATTTAGCCGATACGATGTGTGTAAAGATAAAAGATAGCTTACATGCATTGTCCTTTTATCCACTAAATAAATAACAACTTACTAAAACTGGTTTCAATAAATTACTTTTATAATTTGTATTAAATATATATTCACCTGGTCTAACGGCCAATGGGCTTATTAATAAATTCAACACAGGTTACTAGTTTATTTAATGCATAAGTAGACTCATACAAGCGCGCTATTCGTTTGAGCTTAACTGGATCGACTATTTTAGCCGATATAGGGTCCATGAGGCACGAACAAGATCTATCTATATTGTTGTAATCAGATTTAGTTATTAATGCCAAAACTAACCATAACAAAATAGGTATCTCGAATGCACAACATGTAACGATCAAGGTTAATAGATTAGCTATCTTATATTTGCTTAATGATTGTAATTTACTTTGAAGCTTATGATAAGCATTAAGATTTGAGGCTTGAGCCAATTCGTTAAACCTTGATCAGGCAGAATATTGTTACAATAAGTAAAACATTAAGCTTTAAACAATATTGATAACTTAATGAATCCGTTGATGCAAACGCTGATCTGCAAACACAAAGGGCTAATACCCGATTCAAACGTTAAGGCGTGCCAGCCGATTTGACCTTATAATCGACAAAGGTGGTAACTTGAACACTTTGGTCCCGACAACAGCGATGCGCCCGGATGTCGCGGCGAAGAGGTGATCACGCGGAACTCGAGAACATGTCGAGTTTGACTCGACGAATTCATAAGAACTCGTAGTAAAAGGAAAATATGACGAAGTCGTCCAAAAAGTAGATGCTAGAATATGAATAAAAACTTGCGTTTGATTGATTGATAGATATCTCATTACATTGCCCCAGGGTCTATATTTATACCCTGTCTAAAGAGCTACAACGAGACACGACTAGAACTCGAATTCCAAATTAAACGGAATCCGTATGAAAAACGAATCCTAATAACTAAGGAAAACATTAGACTACCCCCGCGTAACCGATCGGGGCACTACCACGAATCAATCGGCAACCTCCGTGCTTTTCTTCAGAGTCATCGGCAGACTACCTGTCACAGCCATCGGCAAACTCTGGCACTGATCATCGGCACGAACACGTCACCACTTCTGGACTTGGTCATATTCGGTTGTCTCCCCATCGGCAACCACCTTCATCGGCAATTCCTCTATAGACTTGTTACTACTGCTTCATCTGCCGATCTACATCTCATTAACTCCAGGTGCGCATCAAAAGATACGTGTCCAAAAACGGTGTCAACACATGCCCCCCAATTTCGGAGTACAAAATCATTAATGCTCCGAAATTCTCTGCAGTAATGATGCCTTTCCGCAATTACTTCTCCCAATTTGGTAATCCGCTACCAAATCTAATCAACCTTAGCCCGATTCTCCTGCAGATCCCTCGAATTTCTCAACCTCTCAAACCGAACCTCCCTACTTATGCGCTCATCGGCAATATTACCGTTAGAGAAAACTGCCGATGAACCGACCAAGCGATCTTGCACAGTAAAATATCTTCAAAATTATGACCGCTCGCTGTCAAATCACCTGCGCAATCCCTTGATTATCGTGCGAACAGTTACCATATCCATCTGAACACCCTCGGATTTCACGGATGCAGCAAAGAGATAAGTCAGATTTGCCCCTGCCCGTTTTGTCCTATAAATACTTCCTTCTCCGCTACTCTTTCTCCATCTTGTTATTCTACAGCCTCAAGTCCACATTCTAGGCGGCGGCATTGCCTGAGAACTCCAAGAACTCCAGCTAGGGCTTCCCCCACCAATCTTCCAAGTCTTCAATCTCCCTCTTCCTCGGGAAGAAATGGCCATCAACTTCATCGTTCCTGAGGTCAGCCTATCATCCTTCTTTTATACTTTTACTGTACTCCTGTTCATCTGCAAATCTGGTTACTGAGTACTTTTTCTTCTTTTTCTATTCTTTCATCCTCTATCTCTTTAGGAGTTGGCTGATAAAATTGTTATTCCTTTCGATCAACCTCACTTCCAGTGCCTTGGTCCATTGGGAAACCCAGATCCTACCGATCTGATAAATGCAGAGACAAATAGGATCCCTTTTAGAGCCGAAAACTTCTCCTTAGATCTGTGGAAATATGCTTTCCGTTCCTAGCCTAGTCCCACCAAAGGATGGAAAGACTGGTTCCCAAGAGTCAGCCATTCAAATACAGTTCAATGGGGTGAGCGGAAATTAGAATAATGCATCAGATTATCTATTGCCAATATGGAGAGGAACGAGTCGCTGCTGATAGCTGCCTCGTACTTTTGGTCAGACACGCTCAATGCTTTTGTATTCGGCCATGGCCCTGCTTCACCTACTCTTGCCGATGTACTCATGCTCACTGGCTTAGATATATCCACTGCCGATAACAGTCATCTGTTTGACACCAAGCCTAGTTTTAAGGTAGAGACTCGCGCTATCGGCGATTGGTCTGGATACATTCAGAAGTACCGAAAAAAAGGATCTGTCGGGGAAGGAGAGCAGGCAATTTTCTTGAACATGTGGCTGGATAAGTTTGTATTCTGTGGCCGATCGGCAGGGACAACCTCTGTCTATCTATAGGCAGCGGAAAGACTGGCCAATGGTGGTGTTGATATTTGGGAACGCAATAAGGAATTGATCCGCAAGCGCACGGATATCGGTGAGCACTTCACCCGGGAGGTTATCCAGAGTATCGTATTTATATTTTTACCACTAGGAGAAAGAGTGCATCTGACTAACCCGGTCTATTACTACTAACCCTTTAGGCAACAAAGAATGTTTCTCGATGTGAGTGATAAATAGAGAAGACTGCAACCATAGTCTCCTTCTAACCTTGGTAAGGATGATCTACTGTTCTATTGGGGAGTCTAACGGAATCTAGACACCACAGAGGATGTTCAACCCGCACCTATAAACCCTATCCTTCCTGCTAACGAGATATGGTCTTCAAAGGTAACTCGGAAATGTCACGTTCCTTGCTACTACCACGGTCCAGCTAGTCAGGGAATATCTTTGAGTACCCTAGCCTAAACACCACGTTTACGCTAGCAATGATTACTCCAAACTCTACGCGAAGAGATTAAAGTAAACTCATAAACCAAAAGAACAATAAAACAAGAACTTACTAGAATTTAGAAGTCGAAATACTGAAGAATCCTAGGAGCAAGGTTCGGGTTAGGAGAACTTGATCCCGCAGGTACAAACTTGGAGTAGACACCGACAAGCCGGGCTTCCTCCAATCTACACCTCCACTCTATCTCTCTCAATCTACTAGAAACTAGAAGATCTATTTCTACTCACATTGGTTGCTAAGCCTAAAAAGAATTTTTATTTAGAGAAGAGGTTTTCCTTCGAGGGCTCCCCTCAACTCTATGACAAACTTGTCTCCTCTAGGGGCCAGGGGGTCTGGTTTTATAGTCCCCTCAAGTGAACGTGAGCCATTGGATCAAATCGACATTGATTGGACGGTTATCCTTGATTCTTTAGGTCGATGGAGCGTCGTGTGCGAAAAGAGTCCCAAACCAAGTCCAGATGGGGGCGGGCGCCCAGGTCAACTGGGCGGGCACCCAGTGCCTGGCCCCGTTCGGCCTCCGCTTCCTTCCCGTGGCTTCTGGAGTCTTCTAAATGGTAGAAAAATTGCGCGGTGCGTTGATATCTCTATGTAATCCCGACATGTGGGCCTTTCTTCCTTATTTCCTGATAACCCCCAGCAGAAATAGATAAACAACAAAACTCGTGGAATTCTGTCACATCAAACCCTAATTCTAGGTGTTGTTTGCATAATGGTCCTTTCTCTTGTTTGTATGATAATTAAAATTAATACTTAAGAACCGTCAACAAATACCCCCATACTTAGGCTTTTACTCATCCTCGAGAAAAGGATGGTTAAGAACAATATCTGGGGTAAAACATTTTAAAATATTATCTTCATAACTGTAGGGTGTTAAAATCCACTGTGTACTATAGTCATGGAAGTATATGGTTAAGAGTAAAGATCCTTTCTTCTTATTCCTGTCACTTGGAGTTTTTGTATATTTTTGAAAAGAAAGTTAGCATACCTTTTATCCTCATAGGTTCTCTCAGATCACTCATTATCTTTTATATATCTCACTGAGGCTGTTTTAATTTGCAAAAATTCTCAAGCATACTTACTTTGCATTTATTGCTTGATCAAAACAGGATCCGAGGAGAAAAATGTCATACACTTAGATCAAAGACTTTGGAAATTAAAAACTTTGTCAACTCTTGCTGGCATATTGCTTATTAGAGGGACCATGGGCTATCATTTTCTTTCTTCTTTTTTTCTTTCTTTTAAGTGGATACTTAGGTACCCCTAATTCTACTACTGGACACTTGTCCATTTTTTTTCTACAAGGTTATCGAGCACTTGCTCCTTTTTATTTCCTCGAAATATCTTTATTTTTGCATAGCCCATGCCTCTAATGCAATAATACATCAGAAGAGTGAATCTTTCTGAATAAATGTCTTGATCTTAGGAGCATGATAAATCTCTCAACAAGGGTCTAACTCATTTTGAACAAACTCAATATAGAGTAGATAGCCTTTATAATCATAATTAATATTTTCAGTTTTATCACGCATATAAAACACTGAGGATGGTAGCTAGAATTTTTAAATAAATTCTCCAAGCAACAATGATATCAAGAATAAGAAACTCATACTCTACCATCTCATATTCCATAATGACTTAAGTAACACAGGGTTTTTAAAATGATTTTTTCCAATAATTGCAAGTTTTTAGGAAATATCAGAGAGTGAGATTAATCATGATTAGAAATATTTTAATCTTTTTAATTTATCATGTTGGAAACAATATTCTGCATAATCCAAGATATGTGTATGTGTAAAGTGTGCAGAGTGTGTACCTGAATCGTGGAGTGGTGTAGTCGAAGTGTGTTTGGCATATCGAGGGATCTCCTCCATACTAAGTTTTCTGCTTTCTTGCACAAGAATAAAGTAGAGATACACAAGACATAATAGTAATAATAATAATACTCTTTATTAATCATGAGGCATTTATTAGAAAAGACTAGTAGCAAACTAACGATAATAGTAACAAACTGACAATAATAGTAAATCTAAACCGAATTTAAAGATAAATAGCTAAGATGCATTGCCTCAAGGTCTAATCTAGATAACTTAGCGGCGCTCTAATTCCTTAATCTTATTATTGGCACTAGCAAGATCCTGCCTAAGGCCTAATATATTGGTGTTGTGGTTAGAGAGCTGCCTAGTGAGGGAATTAACCGAGGACTGGAGGACTATGATAACTCTGTCTAGCCTGCGAACGTCCTCATCAATATCGACTATAGTCTTGCGATGCTTAGGAGGTGTCTCAAAAGCATTGAGAGCGTGCTTTGGGGCTGCCTTTGGAGGGATGAAACGGAATTTGGCTGCTCTAATCCCTTCGAAGTAAGGCCTCTCCTCCTCCGTAGTGTAGCGAATACTGCTGATCTCACCGCTCCGGTTGGTCTTGACTCCAACGACCCTCTCATTGGGTCTAGGTGGAAGGATCCTTGTGCCAGTTGGCACCTTGATAGTGGTCTTCGTCTTGGATCATGATCTCTTGAGGAGTAGGGGTTGTGGCGGTGCGGTGAGAACTGGTTGAGCATGGTAGGATTGGGCGGAGCTATGTTGGCGTAATGGCATGGCTTCTAGCTGTCGCTCTGTGTTGGCCGGGACGAGAGCACGAGCGTCGGGGTCTTCCTTAGGCTCCATGTTGAGGTTGAAGGGGACGACTTCCCAATCATCGTGGAACTTCTCGGCCATTGGAGCAGCGAGGGGCTAAACAAGCTCTAATTGAAGAAGAAGAGAAGGCTTGGTGGATTGGTGTTTGAAAACTGATGTCAGGGGTCGGTTTATATAGGGGTCAAAAAGTGCCTCTAGGGGTTTGTTCTGGTTGCTCCCGTCGATGGGCGTGCTAAACTTTCCATCTGAGGGATTATTCGGATTTCCATAAGTGTATTTTCCATAATAGAGAAGATTGGGACCGAAGGGGAATAGGGGCTGGGCGCCCGCCCTCTCTGTGGCTCCTATGTGGGCCCATTTTCTCGAGCGTGTTTCTAGATGCAAAACTATTTAGGAAAATATATGTATGACCCAAAAACGTCAGATTAAAAGTATCGGGCTCTAATTCTCCATGGGAAGGTAAAAATGGACTACGTCTATTTCTTCTAATTCTTTATTGGGCTCTAAAAATAATTTAAGACGTTGACTGTTGGGTATTCTTAACATCATTACCAAAAGTAGACTAAGTTCTAAATCTAGTAACGGTGCCAAAAATGCCAAACCTATCCCTCACACCACTTAAGCCAAGTTGTCATCCCTAGCATGACATGAGAGACGCGGTATTGAAATATGCAATTGCTCTTCTAAATAAATAATGAATGGGATCTGCAAGCGCACAGATTAATACCGATGTAGCATTTTAACCGGGAAGTATTACAGGTATCGTTATTTATATTTTTACCACTGGGAAGGGATTAGCAATCATCAACATTGATTACAGAATAGAATATGAGATTGAGCATCTATCATTGCATGTACAATTGAGAACATTTATCTAACTCTTCATATAGGGATAAGTGTCACATAAAAGATATATGAAATAATAATAGTGACAAAGATAATTAGTCTGATCTAGCCACATAATAAATATGATAAGCACCTCAATTAGATACTCTAGAAAGTCATTAGCATGGTATTAGAACGAACTACAAGAATATTCCCTAAGTTATTCTCAACTATATAGTTTAGCATTATCATAATTAGTGCAAGCATACTTAGCAATCATTGTGAGACAAGACTACGCCCATGCATAGTGATATTAGCAAGGTAAATGAGAAACATAGCAATCACTCCCCTGTAATAATGTTGCTCTGTCAGCCCAATACACGAGAGGGGGACTATATAAGAATCAATGAAGCTGTCACTATCACGAACCACCCCACGATCTGGCATATTGGGTACAATCGCAGATAAATACGGTATAAGCACCACGCCTACACAATATCTATCATTTACCCATGGATCCGATGGATAAACGCTATACGATCCTAAACATGTATATAGATCCAATCTAACTAAGCCAAGTACATAACTATGATAAACTAAGAACAATATAATCTTGAATATAAGCAAGTAGAGCAAAGTCATAAGCAATATATTGAAGTAGAACAAAGTCATATTCAGAATATTGAAGAACAAAGATAATTAGAAAGCAATTAGAAGCACAATTAGAGAATTACCAAGAATCCTCTTGACAGATCCGGAAACCAATCAAAGATTGACTCCTTCTAGTTCTAATCCTATGTAGCTATGCTAATCTAGATGTCTAATTGATGTGGTGGCTCTAATCTTGATCATGGGCTTCTTCTCCCTTGAAGAACAATGAATTAGGGTTGAGAGGCTCTCTCCTCCAGGGGCCAGGGGGTCTGGTTTTATAGTCCCTTCAAGTGAATATGGGCCGTTGGATCAAACCCACATAGATTGTATGGTTTAGATTCATCTTTTAGGTCGGTGGAGATCTCCCACAAAGCAGAGTCCTGATTGGACTCAGGAGGTGGGCGGGCGCCCAGAGGAACAGGGCGGGCGCCCTGCCTCTGGCCCCGTTTTGCCTCCGCTTCGGTCTCGTGGCTTGTGGAGTCTTCTAGATGTAAGATAATTGCGCGGCACGTTAATATCTCTATGTAATCCCGACGTGTGGGCCTTTCTTCCGTATTTCCTGATAACACCCTGTAGAAATAGACAAACACCAAAACTCATGGAATTCTGTCAGATAAAACCCTAAGTCTAGATGTTGATTTCATTTGGATCCTTTTCTTTATTTATTTGATAATTAATTTTGATACTTAAGGACCGTCAACATTGACCATTTACCTTGAATAACGTACCTTCATCATTTTGAAGTGTGATTGCTCCGTGGGATGATGAATTGATTACCTTGAATGGTCCTTCCCATTTGCTCCGGAGTTTTCCATGCCCGAAAAGCTTCACCCTGGAATTAAAAACTAATACCTTATCTCCGGGTGCGAACTCCTTCTTCTTGATTCTCTTGTCATGCCACCTTTTGACTCTTTCTTTGTAGATCTTCGAATTGTGATATGCTTTCTCTCGCCATTCTTCCAATTCTGATAGTTGCATTCTTCTATGATCTCTAGCGACATCTAGGTCCATATTCCATCTCTTTATGGCCCAGTGTGCTTTGAACTCTAGTTCAACAGGTAGGTGGCAAGTCTTCCCGTACACCAATTGGTAAGGAGACATTCCAATTAGGGTCTTGTATGCTGTCCGGTATGCCCAGAGTGCATCGGGTAACTTGTCTTTCCATGCCGTTCCCATTTCATTTACTGTCTTCTGAAGAATATTCTTGATCTGTTTGTTGGAAGTCTCTGCTTGGCCACTTGTGTGAGGATGATAGGGAGTAGCGACATTGTGACGGATTCCATGTTTTGATAGATATTGCTTGAAGCGTTTGTCGATGAAGTGTGCTCCTCCATCACTTATCACTACTCTGGGGACTCCAAATCTTGGAAATATAATTTCTTCAAACATCCTCTTTGAACTGATGTTGTCAGCATGCTTGCAAGGTAATGCCTCTACCCACTTGGAAACGTAGTCAACTGCCACCAAGATGTACTCACACTTCTTTGATGCAGGAAATGGACCCATGTAGTCTATTCCCCAGACATCAAAGAGCTCAATCTGAAGGTTGTGGGTGAGTGGCATGGCATCTCTTGTGTTTATGTTTCCGTGCCTTTGACATGGCCCACATCTTCTGATATATTGCTTCGTGTCTTCATACATTGTAGGCCAGTAGAATCCACACTGCCAGATCTTTGAATGTGTACGGAATGCTCCATAATGACCTCCATATGGTGATGAATGACATCTGTCGATAATCTTCCATCCTTCCTCAGTGGTCACACATCTCCTGAGTAAGCCATCAGAGCATACTCGGAAGAGGTATGGCTCATCCCATATATGTGAACGACTTTCTTGAATAAGCTTCTTCTTGTTTGCTCCTGGTGGTACATACCCTGAAAACATAAAATTAACAATATCTGCATACCAGGGGTCAGACCTGTTTGTCGAGGATATCAGTAAGGGGTATCCCAACTAATGTACATAACGAGATCATCCGTACGAAAGTCGAGATCCCCAACTCGACGCTCTACACAATCACGCGTATAATCATCGATGACCCCAGCATCGAAGACGGAAAGGGCATCGAGCGAATCAAGCAGGGCTCGAGCGCCAACTACCGTCGAATACGGAAACTAGCTCGAGCGAGTCGGCGAGCATCGAGCGCAAGGACGCCGCCCGCCGCCTGACACACGCGCGGGAGCCAGAGCATTTAATGCGCCTGTCGCATCCCCACCTAACACGCCAGTCACGGGAAGCGTGATAGGGAACAGGCACCCGTCTCGTCATTCTTTTTGCAGCCTTCCCCACCAAGCGACCCAGAGCTTGTCAGGACGCAGGAAGCAGGGACGGAACGTCTAGTCAGGACTCCCTCAAGACGCCAAAAGTCAATACTCTGGATAGCAAGGCGCTACGGGGCGTCCGACCCTCGACCGGACATGTTTCCTTCCCGAAGAAGGGTTGGGCGTCGACTGACGGCACTGCCACCACTCTGACGTATCAGCCGCCATGACGTACAAGCGTGCAACGGACAAACCGGCCCAAGACGGCGTACAGAGTAGGATATGAGGGCACGTGTAATCATCATCAAGCTACCAGGACGGGACAGCTCGAGACCACGCCGGTACGGAGGCCTCAAGTAGGTCAGCGCGCCATGCCTCTATCGACCCCTACTCTGTCACCTATACATCTACCCTAGGTCTCTCCTTGGAGCTATAAAAGGGGAGACCCGGGAATGAACACAGATCACGAAACACCACACCCACACGTAGAGGAGTCTCCACACTCTATACCACGCTTGTATTCGCCCCTCTACAAGCACTTAGGTGCAAAATAATACAAACTCTCTCCCCCCGCTGGACGTAGGGCCTTCTCTTGCCCGAACCAGGATAAATCCTTGTGTTTTTTTGCATCACCATCTGGGAAAGGGAAGCACGCATACAAATTCACTCGTTGGTGTGACCCCCCGTGGGGGAAAACACCGACAGTTGGCGCGCCAGGTAGGGGTCCTGCGTGTTTTTTCCATCGATTTCCCACTCCTTTCCAAATGGCCACTCTTTCTTCACCGATTCCGTGCTCTACGGTGATTTGGTTTGGGAGTCTCGAGTTCATGTCCACTGGCTCTGGCTATGACATGATCTTGCTCTCGATCAAAGGGCCGGGAGGAGCCCCCGTTGCGCCAACCTGGATGAGGGCCCCAAAACGTCCTCACCACCACGCCTCCCCGCCCAAGAAGAGGCGTGGACAGCACCACCGTCGCCCATCTGCCTCGCCGCGACCGGCAGTCCGTGCCAGGCAGGAAGCGGCACGAGAGCCGATAGCCCCTTGCACCACGGGCGCGATGGCTCAGCGCCATGATGATCACACGATGATGGGAGGTGACGCGCCCCGCGCACTCTCCCCCACTGCCAGGCTACTTCCACATGGGCTGTTCGCCTCAAGAGGAGCCTTACCGTACGGCCTGGACAATGCCGCAGCGTCGCTCGCTAGGGCGATATGCCCAAGCGCCCAGACATACGTGGAGCGACCAATGGTCCTCCCATGTGACCCTGAAGCATGACCACGGGCATCCGAGCAACCAGACTTCTTGCAGGTACGAGGCCTCCGCCGCCTGGGCCCAGGACGGTACACGATGACCTCGCTCAGGCAGCGGCTGCTGGAGGAGGGACGTGGATGTTTTTATGCCACCGAGCCGGACTCCGACTCCGAGACCGATAGCTACGACCCTTCTAGGGAATGCTATCACGTCGACGGAGCGGTAGAAACTACCGACGAGACGCAGGACACTGCTGCTGGCGGTCGAGCCCCTGCAGCAAGAGAAAACCCCAGGACGCCTGGGAACGACGAACAGGTCGACCCACCTCCGCAAGAAGACAGAGCCGCACAAATTGCGCAACTACGAGAGCTCAAGGCAAAGCTTGACGAGGACCACGAGCGCCTTGTCCTGCTTGAGCAGATCCTTGAGCAGGACCTGCCTTACCCGCCGGGCAGAAGTGTCCGCAGACGAGCTCGAGAAGTGCACCGACAGATCGTCGGAGACGCAGAGCCAAAGCAACCTGTTAGTTGTTTCCCTCGAGCAGGCCAGAACGTTGTGGCGGCAACAATGCTGTTACGCAACATGCCCGAGCCCTCGAACAACCAGGCACGGCGCATCCGAGACGAGGTACAGACCTTGCTCCAGGTAGCAGCGGTTCAACAGGCAGAAAGCTCGGCCTCTCGACGTCGAGGAGCGGCCACTAAAAAGCGCGATGAGCTAGCCCAAAACGAAAAGGAGGTGTCAATTCATCAGCAGTCACCCCCTCGGGGAAGAAAGACCACGCTCGTTCTCCCCATCGACAATCAGCGTCGACACGACGCGCGACACGATATTGAAGAGAACCGACGCCGTCGGCATGGGGACGCGGAGGAGCGCGATTACAGCACCCATCGCGGTGGGAGGTACGACAGCGACGAGGACAGGATGGCCCCAGAGCCACCAGGCCCACGGGTATTCAGTAGGGCAATCCACAGCACGCCCCTGCCCAGTCTGTTCCGACCCCCGACCAGCATCGCAAAGTACAATGGTGAAACCAAACCAGAGCTGTGGCTGGCAGACTTCTGGCTAGCCTGTCAGCTGGGAGGAGCTCGAGGGAACGATCAAGCCATCATCAGACAGCTGCCGCTCTTCCTCTCCGACACCGCCCGCAGATGGCTCAAAGAGCTTCCAACCGATCAGATCCACGACTGGGTCGACCTGGTTAGAGTTTTTGAGGGTAATTTCAAAGGGACCTACATACGACCTGGGAACTCATGGGACCTCAGCAAGTGCAAGCAGAAGTCAGGAGAAACTCTTCGAGAGTACGCTCGGCGCTTCTCGAAGCAACGCACCGAGCTGCCGCACATCCCCGACCACGACATCATCCTGGCCTTTGTCTCTGGTACCACCAGTCGAGACTTGGTACGGGAATTAGGCCGGAATCATCCTCAGACCGTCGACGAGCTGATGGATGTGGTGGCCAACTACGCGGCGGGAGAAGAAGCGGTCGACGCTTTCTTCATCTGTGAAGGAAGGAAAGGCAAGCAGCCCGCCGACGACGACGAAGGTCCCAGTTGAGGGCCCAAGAAGAGCAAGAAGAAGAAGAAGATCCGGCCATTCCAACAGGAAAACCTCGACGACGATCTCGTCGCTGCCATGGAACGCAAAAAACCTCGAGGCCCCCCAGATGGGGGCATCTTCGATAAGATGCTAGAGGAGCCATGCCCTTACCATAAGGGTGGAGCCAACCACAAGCTCAAGGACTGTCGTATGCTGAAAAAGCATTTCGACGGTCTGGGGTTCAAAAAGGACACGCGCGACGAACCAAAGAAGGAGAAGGGCGGCAACAAGGAGGACAATAAAGACGACGACGGCTTCCCAGCCGTCCACGACTGCTACATGATCTATGGTGGCCTCTCGACGCAGTTGACCACAAGGCAGTGCAAGAGGGAGCGCCGTGAGGTCTTCGTAGCAAGAATGGTGGTGCCCCAGAACCTCAGCTGGTCGAGCACCCCCATCACCTTCGATCGAGAGGACCACCTAGACAAGGTAGTCGCCCTAGGCGTCTACCCGCTCGTCGTCGACCCTATCATCGTCAACACCCGGCTTTCAAAGGTGCTGATGGACGGCGGCAGCAGCCTCAACATCATCTACCTCGAAACCCTCGACCACCTCGGCATCGATAGGGGGCGGCTCCAACCAAGCGCCGGCGGTTTCCATGGCGTCGTGCCAGGGAAGAAGGCGCTGCCGGTCGGTCGAATCGACCTACCGGTCTGCTTTGGCACGGCGGCCAACTTCAGAAAGGAAACCCTCACCTTTGAGGTGGTTGGGTTCCGGGGCACGTACCACGCCATCATCGGGCGCCCGGGCTACGCCAAATTCATGGCCATACCTAACTACACCTACTTGAAGCTGAAGATGCCCGGTCCCAAAGGCGTCATCACCGTCAGCTCCTCCTTCGAGCATGCTTACGAGTGCGACGTCGAGTGCGTCGAGTATGGGGAGGCGGTCGAGAATTCCACCGAGCTCGTCGCGAAGCTTGAGGCCCTGGCCGCTGAGGCTCCAGAGCCCAAGCGCCACGCGGGCAGCTTCGAGCCAGCAGAAGGAACCAAGAAGATCCTGCTCGACCCTAACAACTCCGACGGCAAGGTGCTGACGATCAGCGCCGACCTCGACCCCAAAAGGAAGCTGTGCTCGTCGACTTTCTCCGTGCGAATGCCGATATGTTTGCATGGAGACCCTCAGACATGCCAGGCATACCGAGGGAAGTTGCTGAGCACTCCTTGGAAATTCGAGCCGGTTCCAAGCTAGTGAAGCAACGGTTGCGCTGATTCAACGAGGAAAAGCGCAAGATCATTGGCGAGGAGATCCACAAGCTTTTGACGGCCGGATTCATCAAGGAGGTTCATCATCCCGACTGGTTAGCAAACCCTGTACTAGTTAAGAAAAAGAATGGGAAAATGAGGATGTGTGTCGATTATACGAGTTTAAATAAAGCATGTCCGAAAGTACCCTTTCCATTACCACATATTGATCAAATTGTTGATTCTACTGCGGGATGTGAAACCCTTTCTTTCCTTGATGCATATTCTGGTTACCATCAAATAAAAATGAAAGAGTCCGACCAGCTCGCGACGTCTTTCATCACTCCTTTTGGGATGTATTGCTATGTAACCATGCCGTTCGGGCTTCGAAACGCGGGAGCCACGTACCAGCACTGCATGCTCCATGTGTTTGGCAAGCACATAGGGTCGACAGTCGAGGCCTATGTCGACGACATCGTCGTCAAGTCAAAGTGGTGGGGAGACCTGATCCAGGACCTCGAGATCGCTTTCAGCTGCTTACACGCCAACCAGATCAAACTCAACCCCGAGAAGTGCGTTTTCGGCGTACCCCGAGGCATGCTCCTCGGATACATCGTTTCCCAGCGCGGTATCGAGGCCAACCCCGAGAAGGTCTCGGCCATCACAAGAATGGGGCCGATCCGAGACATCAAAGGTGTGTAGAGAGTCACGGGATGCTTAGCGGCGCTGAGTCATTTTATCTCGAGGTTGGGAGAAAAGGCGTTGCCATTGTATCGGCTCCTGAAGAAAGTCGAGCGTTTCTCTTGGACCCCCGAGGCCGAGGAAGCCCTCAAAAACCTAAAGAAAACACTGACTTCAGCACCGGTCCTGGTCCCACCTCAACCTGCAGAACCACTACTCCTTTACGTTGCCTCGACGACCCAGGTCGTCAGTGCAGCTGTGGTCGTCGAGAGGCAGGAGGAAGGACATGCGTTGCCAGTCCAGAGGCCGGTCTACTTCGTCAGCGAGGTGCTCTCGGAGACCAAGGCACGTTACCCCCAAATCCAGAAGCTTATCTACGCCGTAATCCTCGCCCGACGCAAGCTGTAGCACTACTTCCTCGGCCACCCTATCACGGTGGTCTCGTCCTTCCCCCTGGGCGAGATAATCCAAAGTAGGGAGGCCACGGGAAGAATAGCCAAATGGTCGGTCGAGCTCATGAGTGAGACTCTCACTTATGCGCCTCGCAAGGCTATCAAGTCACAAGCCCTGGTGGATTTCGTCGCGGAGTGGACAGACTCCCAGCTTTCCCGACTCAGGTTCAGTCGGAACTATGGACGATGTATTTCGATGGGTCTCTCATGAAGACGGGAGCTGGGGCTGGCCTGCTGTTCATCTGGCCCCTAGGTGTTCATATGAGATATGTCATCAGGATTCACTTTGCCGCATCCAACAATGTCGCGGAGTACGAGGCCCTCGTCAATGGTCTCAAGATCACCATCGAGCTAGGAGTCCGACGCCTCGAAGTTCGAGGCCACTCCCAGCTCGTCATCGACCAAGTAATGAAAGCCTCGAACTGCCACGACCCAAAAATGGAGGCATACTGCAAGGAGGTCCGTCGACTCGAGGACAAGTTCCACGGCCTCGAGCTCGTCCACGTCGCCCGACGCTACAACGAGGCGGCCGTCGAACTCGCCAAGATCGCGTCGACCCGAGGCACGGTACCACCTGACCCGTTCTCAAGGGATCTACATCAACCATCCGTCGACTTGGGATCGGGGGGAACCAAGAAGATCCTGCTCGACCCTAACAACTCCGACGGCAAGGTGCTGACGATCAGCGCCGACCTCGACCCCAAATAGGAAGCTGTGCTCGTCGACTTTCTCCGTGCGAACGCCGATATGTTTGCATGGAGACCCTCAGACATGCCAGGCATACCGAGTGAAGTCGCCGAGCACTCCTTGGAAATTCAAGCCGGTTCCAAGCCAGTGAAGCAACGGTTGCGCTGATTCAACGAGGAAAAGCGCAAGATCATTGGCGAGGAGATCCACAAGCTTTTGACGGCTGGATTCATCAAGGAGGTTCATCATCCCGACTGGTTAGCAAACCCTGTACTAGTTAAGAAAAAGAATGGGAAAATGAGGATGTGTGTCGATTATAAGAGTTTAAATAAAGCATGTCCGAAAGTTCCCTTTCTATTACCACGTATTGATCAAATTGTTGATTCTACTGCGGGATGTGAAATCCTTTCTTTCCTTGATGCATATTCTGGTTACCATCAAATAAAAATGAAAGAGTCCGACCAGCTCGCGACGTCTTTCATCACTCCTTTTGGGATGTATTGCTATGTAACCATGCCGTTCGGGCTTCGAAACGCGGGAGCCACGTACCAGCGCTGCATGCTCCATGTGTTTGGCAAGCACATAGGGTCGAAAGTCGAGGCCTATGTCGACGACATCGTCGTCAAGTCAAAGCGGTGGGGAGACCTGATCCAGGACCTCGAGATCGCTTTCAGCTGCTTACGTGCCAACCAGATCAAACTCAACCCCGAGAAGTGCGTTTTTGGCGTACCCCGAGGCATGCTCCTCGGATACATCGTTTCCCAGCGCGGTATCGAGGCCAACCCCGAGAAGGTCTCGGCCATCACAAGAATGGGGCCGATCCGAGACATCAAAGGTGTGCAGAGAGTCACGGGATGCTTAGCGGCGCTGAGTCATTTTATCTCGAGGTTGGGAGAAAAGGCGTTGCCATTGTATCGGCTCCTGAAGAAAGTCGAGCGTTTCTCTTAGACCCCCGAGGCCGAGGAAGCCCTCAAAAACCTAAAGAAAACACTGACTTCAGCACCGGTCCTGGTCCCACCTCAACCTGCAGAACCACTACTCCTTTACGTTGCCTCGACGACCCAGGTCGTCAGTGCAGCTGTGGTCGTCGAGAGGCAGGAGGAAGGACATGCGTTGCCAGTCCAGAGGCCGGTCTACTTCGTCAGCGAGGTGCTCTCGGAGACCAAGGCATGTTACCCCCAAATCCAGAAGCTGATCTACGCCGTAATCCTCGCCCGACGCAAGCTGTAGCACTACTTCCTCGGCCACCCTATCACGGTGGTCTCGTCCTCCCCCCTGGGCGAGATAATCCAAAGTAGGGAGGCCACGGGAAGAATAGCCAAATGGTCGGTCGAGCTCATGAGTGAGACTCTCACTTATGCGCCTCGCAAGGCTATCAAGTCACAAGCCCTGGTGGATTTCGTCGTGGAGTGGACAGACTCCCAGCTTTCCCGACTCAGGTTCAGTCGGAACTATGGACGATGTATTTCGACGGGTCTCTCATGAAGACGGGAGCTGGGGCTGGCCTGCTGTTCATCTCGCCCCTGGGTGTTCATATGAGATATGTGATCAGGATTCACTTTGCCGCATCCAACAACGTCGCGGAGTACGAGGCCCTCGTCAATGGTCTCAAGATCACCATCGAGCTAGGAGTCCGACGCCTCGACGTTCGAGGCCACTCCCAGCTCGTCATCGACCAAGTAATGAAAGCCTCGAACTGCCATGACCCAAAAATGGAGGCATACTGCAAGGAGGTCCGTCGACTCGAGGACAAGTTCCACGGCCTCGAGCTCGTCCACGTCGCCCGACGCTACAACGAGGCGGCCGACGAACTCGCCAAGATCGCGTCGACCCAAGGCACGGTACCACCTGACGCGTTCTCAAGGGATCTACATCAACCATCCGTCGACTTGGGATCGGGGGCTAGTGTCGAAGCTGCTCCAACCCAACAGGCCGACAACGTCGAAGCGCTACTAATGGCGGCTGAAGTAATGGAGGTGTAAAAGCGGCCCGGTCGACCGTTTGACTGGTGCACGCCGTTCCTCGACTGCCTAATCCGTTGCGAGTTACCAGAAGATCGATCCGAGGCCCGCCGTATCGCTCGACGGGCCAAGTCATATGTAATCTATGGCGAGGACAACGAGCTATATCGGCGAAGCCCGATGGGGGTCTTGCAACATTGCATCACCGTGGAAGAAGGCCGGAAAGTCCTCGAAGACCTACACTCTGGGGCTTGTGGCCACCATGCTGCTCCACGGACCCTCGTAGGGAACGCCTTCCGACAAGGCTTCTACTGGCCAACGGCCGTAGCTGATGCCATCGAGCTCTTGCGCTCATGCCATGGGTGTCAGTTCTACGCCAAACAGACGCATCTGCCCGCCCACGCTCTTCAGATGATCCCCATCACATGGCCGTTTGCGGTGTGGGGGCTCGACTTAGTGGGGCCTCTACAAAAGGCGAAAGGGGGGTACACCCACTTGCTGGTGGCCATCGACAAATTCTCCAAATGGATCGAGGCTCGACCAATCACCAACATCCGCTCCAAGCAGGCTGTCCTTTTCTTCACCGACAAAAAGTTCTTGGACTTCTACGATCAACATCACATCCGTGTGAACTGGTCTGTAGTGGCCCACCCTCGAACTGACGGCCAGGTCGAGTGTGCCAACGGCATGATTTTGCAAGGGCTCAAACCAAGGATCTACAATCGCTTGAAGAAATTCGGCAATAAATGGGTCAAGGAACTGTCCTCGGTCCTATGGAGCCTAAGAACAACGCCAAGCAGGGCCACAAAATACACCCCATTCTTCATGGTCTACGGCTCTGAGGCTATTCTCCCAACAGACCTCGAGTACGGGTCCCCTCGACTCAAAGCATACAACGAACAATCAAATAAAGAGTCTCAAGAAAATGCGGTCGACCAACTCGAAGTAGCTCGAGACATGGCCCTCATCAACTCTGCCAGGTACCAGTAGAAACTTCAACGTTACCACGACAAACACGTCGTAAGAGGGACTTAAACGTGGGCGACCTTGTCCTACGACGGTGGCAAAGCAATCAAGGACGCCACAAGTTGACTCCACCTTGGGAGGGGCCTTACGTGGTGGCCGAGGTCTTGAAGCCAGGGACATACAAGCTAGCGGATGAGAAGGGGGTGATCTTGACCAACGCGTGGAACATCGAATCGAACAGCTACGTCGATTCTACCCCTAGAATTTCAAAAGCTTTATGTTCCTGCGTACGTTCTGTACCAAGGCCTTGTAAATGAATAAATGAATAAGTAAAGTCTTTTCCTCGAGCAACTGACCTTTTCACAAGTCTCAACGTTAGAAGGGAGTATCAACTATGACCCATCATAGTCGACACCCCCTCAGGGGCTAGCAAGGGGAGTGATTCCCCCCCAAGTGTCGAAAAAACCAAGTAATCCTTTCGTTCCTATCGGCAATCTCATACAGTTGAGTAGTAAAGGTACCTCGAGCCCCTTAAGGATCGAGAAACGACGAGCCTGAGAACTCCTACGCCCCCGGGCTATGGAAACTCTACTCATCTCCTCACCCTTGAGGTAATCGAGACCGCCTCGAACAAAAGACCAAATGAGAAAAACAAGCATAGGCGCAAAAAGGAATAAAAGAGCTTCGAGAGGAAAGACAGACAAACATTTAACAAACCACTTAAAGACATTATATTACTTAAAGACAAGTTAACAAAGTACTATACAAGGGGCCCCAGGCACCCAAAGCAGGCTCGCAGGCCTTAGTCCGCATCGCGGTCCTCACCACCCTCGCCTGCGCCTGAGCTAGTCTCAGGGGAAGTACCTCGGGCTCAAATAGCTTGGCCAGCCTCTCCCCAGGAGCCTCCGCGTCGTCGATCAAGGCGTGGAGCCTCTCCTCGTTCTCCGTGTCGGTCTTGGAGATGTCGGTAACAAAGCCATGAGACACCACCTCCATATCGTAGGAAAAGCCCGAGCAAACAACCGCCATTGCTCGCTTCACCCCGACATGGAGAGCGTCACGCACCCGATCTCTCAGCGTCGCACCTAAATAGCACAGCTGATCGACCAGCGCGTCGCCTCGAGCCTCCTCCTTCAACTCGTCCATGGGCTCGACTTCCCAAGAGGTCGAGAGATCGTTTATCGCCGTCCGCAGTCGACGGTTCAAAGCAACCTCCCCCTCGAGCTGGGCCTGGGCGTTGTGAGCCTCGACTTGGTGGCCAAAAGCTCGTCTCTAAGCCCTATGAATGCCAATGGAAAAAACTTTAGATAAAACCGAGCACACCTCGAAAAGAAATCTGACAATAGAAATGTACCACAGACACTCTCCTCCCGGGCCGTATTCTTGCCAACTAATTTGGTGTTGGCCCTCTCGATCTCTCTGTTGGAGCGTGCCAGCTCAGTGTTGGCAACACGCAGATCTTCGATTGCCTTGCCAGCCTGAGCAATGGCTAGACTCTTCTCCAGCAGCTCTCCCTTCAGACGTTCGACGTCATCAGAGAGCCTGTGGGATCGAGCCCGCTCCACCTCGAGGTCTTCGAGGGCCTTCTTCTTCGTTTCTTCCGCGGCACTCCTGGCGATCTCGCCGTTCACATGCTCCACCTTCATCCTCTGGAAGGATTCTCGAAGGGAGTCCAAGTCAGTCTTGAGGAGGCCCTTCTCCTTGTCCAGATCAGCAACGACGTTCTTGTAGGACAGGGCCACCTCCCGGGCTTTGGACGCAGCCTCCTCGACCGTCAGAGCCCGCTCCC
Source organism: Sorghum bicolor (assembly GCF_000003195.3). Classification (NCBI taxonomy): domain Eukaryota; kingdom Viridiplantae; phylum Streptophyta; class Magnoliopsida; order Poales; family Poaceae; genus Sorghum; species Sorghum bicolor. The sequence goes on from NC_012871.2 coordinate 19,350,845, forward strand.
TCAGCAGCACGGCCTCTTCCACAGCCTTCTTCAAGGCCTCTCAAGCCTCGGCCAGGGCAGCCTCCCTCTCCTTCTTCTCCTCCTCAAGCGCTAAGAGATCTTTATAGGCTTTGAGGAGTTTCTCCTGCGACTCCAGGAGTTGGTCTTTGAGGAGGGGGAGCTGCTCCCAGCCGCCCCTAGTGGCATGAATGAAGCTTGACTTGATACGGGATGTCTCTTTCAGGTCCTGTGAATCGATGATCGAACAGTTAGAACCCAAAACCAACAAGTTCCCTAAAGAATGAAAGACTAGGAGACTTACAAAGTAAGCTGGCCCAAGCCCGTTGTTCACAACGTCCGACAGGAGCCTCACCACGTGCTTCATCTAGAGGCGGAGCTCCTCGACGTGCTCCCACTTCTCAGCCTCTTTCCGATCGTCTAGGAAGATGTTGGGCTCAGACGGATCGGTGGAAGCCCGGATGCGGATCCGATCGGGACACCAGTTCTCCATCTCTTGGTCAGCTCGTGCCTTGATGCCGCGAATGAGGTTCTCGACGGTCTTGAGGGACCCCCCCGTGGCGCAGAAACAAGTCGATGAGTGAGGGGAACCGCCGGTCATCGTCTACCGTCTTCCAGGTGCCATCTGGACTACCCGACGTCCTAGCCTCATCCTCCTCGGTGGGAATGCGGTCCTCCCACGCCCGACGCTCCCGGAGGAACCCTAGGGCGATTCCGTCCATGCCGTAGATCGTCCCCCGGATCTCGGACTTGGGGTCGACGGGGGTGCGCATCATGTAGGCAAGCGCCACCACACCGTCCGCCCGCCCCGACTCTGCCGGTATCGCGGCGGGTGCCCCTGGACGGAGCCACGCTGGGGTTGGACGGCCAAAAACTGGCATACCCTCTTCCTGGTCTCCGGGCTCTTGCGGCGCCGGTGGTACCGGTTGGGGCGGACTGTGAGGAGGGGGCTCAAGCGGTCCTTCTTCTTGGCCCCCCTGCTGTTGCTGCTGTTGCTCCTCGAGCTCCTGTGGCTCTTGTCGGCGGTCCTGCTCCTGCAGCTGCCATCGTGTCTCCTGCTCGCGCTCCTCCTCTTCTTTCTTCTTCTGCTCCTCGAGGGAGCGAAGCCCGGTAGGCCAGGGCGTCCGTCCCGCGACGAGAGAAGTCTGGGCCTCCTCGTCCATGGGATGGGCGTCCCTCGAGGTCCCGTCGCCGCCAGAACCATCACTAATGGTAATGGGATCCCCCTCGACCCCCGATCGGGGAGGCTCGGGGGCTCCTTCCTGCCCTTGGAGCCGGGGCGCCTTAGTTTGTTTTGGCGACGATGGGTCAGGATCACTCGCCGGGGGACGAGGTGGGGCGCTCTCGGTGCCGTTCGGCAGCTGAGGGTCGGAGGAGCCTGTAAAATGAAAAACAAAGGTCAGCCGCTATAATGGCTGACGTAAGGATGACACAAATCCGATGAATAAGCTGCTAACCTGAGTCCTTGGAGCCCGCTCCTACCTTGAGCCATTTTGCCAACGAAGGCTGGGCCTGCTCGAGCGTCCGCTTCAATCTGAGGAAAGAGGGACGGACATAAAGAAAACCGTTATACGAGAAAACACGAAGAATCAGGAGAATAAAAATCGCAACGTCGAAGAACTTACCCCACAGGAAGAACGGCTCGCCTGCCGGTACCTCGACCGGTGGGCCTTGAACCACCCCGCGTCAAGGCCCCAGGCCCCTCGAGAGCAGGCGCAGGCCTTGACCCAATGACTCCCGCCTGGCGGGCGCCAAGACTGGCGCTCCGGCGGCCGGTCTCTCCCTTCTCGGAGGCCGTGGCGCGATCGCGGGTCAACGGCCCCATCGCCTGGGGCTTAGCTTGGCCACCCGCCTTTGGCGCAGGGGGAGGTTGGGGGCGCGGGGCGGCCTGACTGGTTGTGGGCGCAGGAGGGGTGTCAGTACGGGGGCGGTGAGATCCGCCTAGCCCCTCCTTTGGCGCTCCCATCCGCGGGACGTCAACGTCGCCTCGAGACGGACCTCGAGGATCCGGTCGAGGCGAGACGCCATATCCTCAGAATCATCACTGTCGTCATCACCGTCCCCGCCATCATCTTCACTAGGGGATTCTTCTTCATGCTCCCCCCTCTGCCTGGATTTGGCTCGACGCGTCTCTAACGCTTAGCGGTCGAGGTTCTTCTTCCTCTTCCCTTTCTTCTCAGAGTCCTTGGTGGACTTCAGTTTCTCGGCGGACTGGCGCCGTCTGTCACGGTCGACATCGTCCTCCTTTACTGGAGGCCTCGAGGACCGGACATCAATCCGTCCCTGCTAAAACAAAGGTAGGCTTAGAAAAGGGATAGAAAGAAATCCAGAATCAAAGCTATGCACGAGAAGAGAGCATACCAGATCGATCGAGCCCGCATCAGGCCTCATGGGGAAGCCGTTAACGTGCTCCGGCTTAAAATCACCGGCAATGGCGGCCCTGACCCGGGCCGCGACTTCGTCGTCCGCCGGAGCCTCGTTGGACATCCGGCACGCCTCGAGGTCCCGAGACGAGACGCCAGGGCCCATCTCGTCCATCCTCAGCGGCCGAGACATCAATGGGAGAACTCTCCGGTGATGGACGGCCGAGAGGATGAGAGCGGCGGTCAAGCCCTCCAAGCGCAGCTTCTTCATGGCGTCGAGGAGGGGGTCGAGCCAAGACTGATGAGCTTGAACGACGCCATACATCCAGTTCTCCGGATGCTCCGTGATCATACGCCCGGTGTAGGCGGGTAGGAGATCGTCGTCGTTCCTCAAGTAGAACCACTAGGAGTCCCATCCGGCGTGGTTCGTCGATAATCGCACCGGGATGTACTCGCGCGGCCTCTCCGCCTTCCCCGTCTTCAGCACGAGGTTGAGGCATCCCGCCCGCACAGGCTTCCTCATGCCAGTGGTCCTGGTGGGGGAGTTGAAGAGCTCGCCCCTGTAGAGGTGGAGCCACAGCTCCCAGTGGGGCATCATCCCCAAGTAGCCCTCACACACCGCGGTGAAGACCGCCGCGACGGCGATAGCGTTTGGGGAGAAGTGCTGGAGCTCCACCCCGTAATGGAGGCAGAGCGCCTGCATGAAGCGGCTCGGAGGAGCACCCAGGCTGTGGCGGTGGAACTTGGCAAACGACACAACGTAACCTTTGGGCGGCCTGGGCTCCCTGTGGTCCGCTTGCGGCGCGATCCACTCCGGCGACGACAGCGGGGTGCGGTGGCGCAGGAGTCCCTCCCTCTCAAGCTCTAGCAACCGGCGCTCCGTCATCGACGACGGGTGCCAGTTGTCGGCGGCGACGAGTCTCACAGGCATCTTGGCCGGAAGGATGGCAGGTTCGCTACTGCTCTAGGGGGTGCGCGCGTGCGTAAGATGGCAAGAGAACTCAGATTGCAAGAGAGCAAAGGCAAAAAGGGCGGAAGGCGGAAGGGATAACGCCGGCGATGCAACGGGATATTTATAGGCCACGGTCCACCAACGGACAGATCCGATAAAAGAGGTAACCCCCCCATAAATGCGCCGCCTAATAGTCCTTTCTTCCTCCTCACAGACGGGGTGCTCCGAATTCTACGCCGGTACAGCGCTGCAACGTCTCTCGCCTAAAAAGACGCGCCCAACGGGCAGAAAGGCGAATCGCCATGACCTCTACCTTCCCTTGTAAGCCAAGGAACGCACACACAGAAGCCTGGAGAGGTCGTAGGCTGGCCCACCAGAAGGGTTCGACAGCCGATCTCGAGCGCCAGAGTCAGGGATGCCCGGCGAGTGGTCGAAAACCGAGGCCCACCTCGAGAACTCGCTGGGGATGTCCGAGGTAGGGTCGAGATAGTCGAGAGGAATCCCCCCGATGGGAGGCATCGAGCCGCTAGACTCTATCGAATGAGTCCAGTATCCCCGACCACGTCGACCCCGCTTTATGAGAACGCCTCCGGGCTATAGCCGACCCCCTCGAAAGGTGCACGGGTTCTCACTTGGACTACCCGTGAGGAACTCAATTCAAGGGTGGATGACGCTCGCTCTATCGAGAGTACGTCGAAACCCCCACGCAAAACGAGCCGATCAGAATCTTCCACCACTGGTGTCGACAGCGTTTCTGTGAATTAGGCAACATAACCCTCGGAGGAGTCACAAACTCCTCCAAGGGCTCGGGGGCTACCCCGCGGGGTCGCTCGCGCACCCCCACGGAAATTCGACCACAAAATGAAGTCTCCACTTGAGCGCCAGCGCTCAAATAGAGACTCAGGGGCTACTGTCGAGGATATCAGTAAGGGGTATCCCAACTAATGTACATAACGAGATCATCCGTACGAAAGTCGAGATCCCCAACTCGACGCTCTACACAATCACGCGTATAATCATCGACGACCCCAGCATCGAAGACGGAAAGGGCGTCGAGTGAATCAAGTAGGGCTCGAGCGCCAACTACCGTCGAATACGGAAACGAGCTCGAGCGAGTCGACGAGCATCGAGCGCAAGGGCGCCGCCCGCCGCCTGACACACACGCGGGAGCCAGAGCATTTAATGCGCCTGTCGCATCCCCACCTAACACGCCAGTCACGGGAAGCGTGATAGGGAACAGGCACCTGTCTCGTCATTCTTTTTGCAGCCTTCCCCACCAAGCGACCGAGAGCGTGGCAGGACGTAGGAAGCAGGGACAAAACATCTAGTCAGGACCCCCTCGAGATGCCAAAAGTCAATACTCTAGATAGCAAGGCGCTACGGGGCGTCCGACCCTCGACTGGACATGTTTCCTTCCCGAAGAAGGGTTGGGCGTCGACTGACGGCACTGCCACCACTCTGACGTATCAGCCGCCATGACGTACAAGCGTGCAATGGACAAACCGGCCCAAGACGGTGTACAGAGCGAGATATGAGGGCACGCGTAATCATCATCAAGCTACCAGGACAGGACGGCTCGAGACCACGCCGGTATGGAGGCCTCGAGTAGGTCAGCGCGTCATGCCTCTATCGACCCCTACTCTGTCACCTATACATGTACCCTAGGTCTCTCCTTGGAGCTATAAAAGGGGAGACCCGGGAATGAACACAGATCACGAAACACCACACCCACACGTAGAGGAGTCTCCACACTCCATATCACGCTTGTATTCGCCCCTGTACAAGCACTTTGGTGCAAAATAATACAAACTCTCTCCCCCCGCTGGACGTAGGGCCTTCTCTTGCCCGAACCAGGATAAATCATTGTGTTTTTTTGCATCACCATCTGGGAAAAGGAAGCACGCATACAAATTCACTCGTTGGTGTGACCCCCCGTGGGGGAAAACACCGACACTGTTAATCCCGTAGAGCATGTCGTCTCGGAGTGAATCATTGATGGGGGTTTCCTGTGGATTCTTAAAATACATTCTAGACAAGTGATCAGCAACAGAATTTTCTACTCCCTTTTTATCTTTTATTTCTAAGTCAAATTCTTGGAGTAATAAGATCCATCTAATCAGGCGAGGTTTAGCATCTTTTTTAGTGAGCAAATATTTTAGTGCAGCATGATCAGTGTAAACAATTATTTTAGCTCCAACTAAATAAGATCTAAATTTGTCAATACCAAAGACAACAGCTAGAAGCTCTTTTTCAGTAGTAGCATAATTAAGTTGAGCTCCTGTCAAAGTTTTACTGACATAAGCAATTGCATGATGCTTCTTATCTTTAGTTTGTCCCAAAACTGCCCCCACAACATAATCACTAGCATCACACATAGTTTCAAAAGGCAACAACCAATTAGGGGGTTGAATGATTGGTGCAGAGATGAGTGCTTTCTTTAATAAATTGAAAGATGTTAGACATGCATCATCAAATTCGAAAGGAGCATCCTTGGCTAGCAAAAGAGTAAGTGGTCTAGCAATGAATGAAAAATATTTTATGAATCTACGATAAAACCAGCATGGCCAAGAAAACTTTGAATTCCTTTTATGTTCACAGGTGGAGGTAGTTGTTCAATTACTTCAATTTTAGCTTTGTCTACCTCAATACCTCTTTCAGACACTAGGTGTCCCAGCACTATTCCTTCCCTAACCATAAAATGACATTTTCCCAATTAAGGACTAAGTGCTTTTCTTCACATCTTTGCAAAACCTTGTCTAAGTTTTCAAGACAACTATCAAAAGTTTTTCCATAAACAGAGAAATCATCCATGGAAACTTCCATAATCTGTTCAATCATATCAGAAAATATAGACATCATGCATCTTTGAAAAGAAGCTGGTGCATTACATAACCCAAAAGACATTCTACGGTAAGCATAAGTTCCATATGGGCATGTAAAAGTGGTTTTGCTTTGATCATCAGGATGGATCGGGATCTGGTGATACCCTGAATATCCATCTAAGAAACAAAAGAACGAATGGTTCGCTAATCGCTCTAGCATCTCATCTCTGAAAGGTAAAGGAAAATGATCCTTTCTCGTGGCTTTATTTAGTTTTCTATAGTCTATGCACATCCGCCATCCTGTGACGGTGCGTTGCGGAATTAGCTCGTTCTTTTCATTCATAACAACAGTCATGCCTCCCTTTTTAGGCACAACTTGAACTGGGCTCACCCACTCACTATGCGGCACAGGATATATAATCCCTGCATGCAGCAACTTTATAACTTCCTTTTTAACCACCTCTCTCATAGTGTTGTTAAGTCTACGTTGGGGCTCTCAAGAAGGTGAAACAGAAGGATCTATTGGAATATGATGGGTACACATCATAGGACTGATTCCTGTAAGATCTTGGAGTGAGTAGGCGAAAACTGAGTGATGTTTCTCAAGAATGGTCATTAATCGCAGAGTTTTCTCCTGAGTGAGTTTATCACTAATGATCACAGGAAACTCTGGATTATTGTTTAGGAAAGCATAGATAAGACCGGGTGGTAAAGTTTTAAGCTCTATGGGAGGTCTAGGTGTTTCTGCAAACTCATCTAAAGGTTTAGGTTCAGAAGGTTCAGCTTCTTCTTCTATGAAGAAACGAGTTTCGTCTTCTAAGTCTGGTTCATCTAAAAGCTCTAGAGATTCAGCCTTTACCTTCTCCATAGGATCAGGCAAAAGATATGACTCGGCCTTATTATTTAAGGAGTGTGAAATTGTTATGTGGAATTTAAAAGTTTTTCCAAAAGAAATATGTAGCTTTCTAGTATGACCTTCATAAAGGAGTCTTCTAAACGGTTGTCCTATCAGTAGGTCGAAGTCCCATGTATCAAAGATATAGAAGTTCAAATGAACCATGGAGCCTTCTACCGTAATGGGTAGGACATTAATAATTCCAAGACTGGGGACTAATCGTCCCGAAGATTCCTTTATGACCTTTGTTGTGGGGGTTAAGACAAGATTTTTAAATAGTTTAAGTGCAAAAGATTCAGACATGATGTTGATCCCCACAACAGGATTATAGAGAGCATCAAATCGAACAGAATTATAAGCACAGCGTATAGTTATAGAGGGTGTGCCCAAACGGATCACATTAGAGGAAAGCTCTGATTCCTCCAACCACTCGCTACTCATAACTGAGATAAGATCTCTCAATTGATATTCAGTTCGCAAACAAATGCTAAGATGGCCGTTTTAGGGTCTGTTCATAGAATGGTAGTTTGAAATGTTTCCAAAATCGGCAAAAAGATCAGATTCTATATCCAGCATGAAGTCCGGTGGTGGAATTTCTTCCTTTTGTGGCTCAGAACTTAGGATAGCTAAAGTAGATGAAGAATTTGGCAGAGTGTCTACTTCGGCTTCGTAGGTTTCATCATGAAGGGTATTATCCATCTCAGCTTCTAGGATTCTATCTAGGATCACTCTAGCTTCATCAGTAGGGATGCGAAAGAAAGAACCTCTAGACATTGTGTGTAGCATTTGTTTATGATTTTTCCGAAGACCTCGAAAAAAGTGAAATAAAAGAACAGGGTCTTCAAGATTAAGGTTTGGACCAGATTCTAAAAGATGAAAAAAACGTTTCCAGGATTTTCCCAAAGTTTCATTATCTTTTTGTTTAAAAGATTGGACTTTGAGTCTAAGGTCGCCAATACGGTCGAGGGAATAAAAATCTAGACAAAAGTTGGCTCGTAAAACTCCCCATTCACCTCATTGTTGACTTACCTTCTGACTGTACCATTGTCTAGCTTCTCCCCTTAAAGAAAAAGGAAAAAGCTTCCAACGTAAAGTTTTATCAGAAATGCCTTCAATGCGAAGACAATCACATGTTTGCTCAAAATCTCTAATATGAAGGTAAGGGTTTTCGTCTTCCTTTCCCGAAAAAGATAAGTTTTGAATCATGGCAATCAACCTAGAACTTAACCTATACTGGGATGTTTGGATAGGCTGTGATGACTCCCATGGTAAAAGGTCAGTTACTGAAGGGATTGCAGATTCATGGATCGATTTAGAATTTTGGTTTTCCAAAAGGTAAGAGTAAAGAAAATAAATAAAGAATATAAAAGATAAGAAAAGATAAAAGTATAGATACAAGCTAGTAGTAAGACTCAAGGTTATCTCAGCAAACCGTCTTTCTCTCCGGCAACGGCGCCAGAAATGCTTGTTGATATTTGGGAACGCAATAAGGAATTGATCCACAAGCGCACAGATATCGGTGAGCACTTCACCCGGGAGGTTATCCAGAGTATCGTATTTATATTTTTACCACTAGGAGAAAGAGTGCATCTGACTAACCCGGTCTATTACTACTAACTCTTTAGGCAACAAAGAATGTTTCTCGATGTGAGTGATAAATAGAGAAGACTGCAACCGTAGTCTCCTTCTAACCATGGTAAGGATGATCTACTGTTCTATTGGGGAGGCTAACGGAATCTAGACACCACAGAGGATGTTCAACCCGCACCTATAAACCCTATCCTTCCTGCTAACGAGATATGGTCTTCAAAGGTAACTTGGAAATGTCACGTTCCTTGCTACTACCACGGTCTAGCTAGTCAGGGAATATCTATGAGTACCCTAGCCTAAACACCATACCAATGATGAGCACCTATAAACCAAAAGAACAATAAAACAAGAAATTACTAGAATTTAGAAGTCGAAATACTGAAGAATCCTAGGAGCAAGCTTCGGGTTAGGAGAACTTGATCCCGCAGGTACAAACTTGGAGTAGACACCGACAGGCCGGGCTTCCTCCAATCTACACCTCCACTCTATCTCTCTCAATCTAGTAATATTTCTACTCACATTGGTTGCTAAGCCTAAAAAGAAATTTTATTTAGAGAAGAGGTTTTCCTTCGAGGGCTCCCCTCAACTCTATGATAAACTTGTCTCCTCCAGGGGCCAGGGGGTCTGGTTTTATAGTCCCCTCAAGTGAACGTGAGCCATTGGATCAAACCGACATTGATTGGACGGTTATCCTTGATTCTTTAGGTCGATGGAGCGTCGTGTGCGAAAAGAGTCCCAAACCAAGTCCAGATGGGGGCGGGCGCCCAGGTCAACTGGGCGGGCACCCAGTGCCTGGCCCCGTTCGGCCTCCGCTTCCTTCCCGTGGCTTCTGGAGTCTTCTAGATGGTAGAAAATTGCGTGGTGCGTTGATATCTCTATGTAATCCCGACATGTGGGCCTTTCTTCTTTATTTCCTGATAACTCCCTGCAGAAACAGATAAACAACAAAACTCATGGAATTCTGTCAGATCAAACCCTAATTCTAGGTGTTGTTTGCATAATGGTCCTTTCTCTTGTTTGTTTGATAATTAAAATTAATACTTAAGAACCGTTAACAGGTGGCCGATTTCCTCTTGGCCGATATTTGCTCGGCTCTGTTTATCACCTTCTCCATGAGGTAGCTAAGAAACTCCTACTAGGCCAACCCATCGGTAACTTAGGGGTACCCTGGTGGTTCATCAACATGTGGCTTAATGTCCACATGCATAACCGCCTTGAATTCAACCTCTTTGCACAGCACTTCCCCAGAGATATAGCCGAAGATCTTGAGCTGGATGAGGAGGAATCGGCAACTCGCTCCCTTCTGAATTATGGTGAAGCTGCCATAGTTCTACCGGGTACCGGTGGTAATGAAGATCAGGTTAGCCAATTCTTTTAGGCTCTTTATGAGGGTCTGACCAAAGAACAACGGGCATGGATGCCTTATGAGGATCCAGACACCAGATTTCCCCTGACTTTTCATCCCTTTGATGATGCTCTCAACAAGGACCATGATCTGATGATGGCTTATCACTCCGAGGGCTATACTAGTGAATTTCTTTGGTAGTGGCAAAGCTTCCAATCTTACCTATGAGTTCTACAATCCATCGGTATTGGCCCGTCAATTGGCCTTCGGCCAGCTGCCGATTGCGCTCTGCTACGCCGATGTGGTGAAACCAAGGGAGATCATCACTAGTGGTCTTGAGTGGATCAGAATAGCTCAACTCCCACCAAATGTCGATACATCAGATATCGACTTATCGGCCTGGATCCTAGCTCTCTTCATCACCCAGGCGTACAAACAATGGTGGGCGGAGTGGAAAGAGCACTTGTTCTGTAGATCAGCTCTTACATACCGCGGTATGATTGACTCCACGTACAAGGTCCCGGAGAACATTGTAAGTCTTCAACCGATGCCTCAATCCTATTACTTTCGTTCTTATCAGCAACTCACTTCCTCTGTTTTACATAGATCGACGATACTCCACCGTCAGTCAGCAGAAGTGGCAAGCCGATCGAACTCCTCCCATCGGGCCCGATCTCTTTGATCGGCATCAATGCACCAAGCTTAGCGGCTCTAATGGACCGGGGTGTGCGCTTCAAGAAAATCACCACTAAGCGGGCCAAGACATCTCCATCAGTCGCTGCTGCTGCTTTGGCGCAAGTTTTCAAGGTTGAAAGTTTTTATCTCTTCAATTTCTACTGATTCCATTCTATACTCACACGGCCTTTTTAGGATACATCGGCTGCCATGGGAACTTCATCGGTAACTTTCACTGCTTCAACCAAAATTCCATCAATACTCTGTTACACTCGTACTTATGAAACTTTTATCGTTGTATCAGCAAACTGGCAAATCGGCAAAGACCAGAAGTACCAAGACAACTGCCGATGCCCCCCAGTCCAGCCAAATAAAGAGAAAGGGTCCCAAGAGTACTAAGTCGCAAGCAAAACGTCAGAAGACAGCAGCACCTCCTCCTCCTCCAGGGTCAGCGATTCATGTGGAATCGTCCCCTTCTTCACCAGAAGCTCAGACACAGCAAGCACCGTCTCCACCTCAGCCACAAGAAGCACCTCAGCTAGAAGAGACATCAACCAATGCACATGAGCAGACCGCCGATCCAGCGAGTTCAATCATAGCATCGGTAGTTTCTTCGATCCAGACAAGCATCACACCCCCACAAGGTAAGGTTCTGTCCATAAGATTATTTGCCGATGGATTTTTTAGCTTGCAACACTCATTATTATTATATCATTTTCAGCTGACATCATTCCATTGGCAACTCCAGCCGATGAACCCGTCATACCAACGGTTTCAGCTAGGCAGAGGCAAGAAATTGCCCTGAAACAAGTAAGTTACCTGATTTTTATTTTTCATCACCAGTACTTGATCATCAAATAACTTATTTTATCTTCTTTTCAGGAACAGGATTCTTCTGACAGCTTGTTCTCCTTTGCCATCGAAATTTCTGATGATGAAGGTGAGGAAGCAAGCTCTTCTCAAGCAGTTGGGATTTCATCAGCAGAAATCAGAGCAAAGCTGGAAGATCTGTTGGCCCTGCTTCATCAGGATACGGCTCAACTAGTTGATGACTCTGATCCAGCCAAGGCTCTGTTTAAGGCTCTTAGAGGCCAAATCCCTGCCGATGCCGAGGAGACTCTTTTTCAGGCTGCGCACTTAGAGAGTCGTCAGCTTCAGTATCAAAAAGATGCCCAACGCCTTGCTGATAGAGCCACTCATGCCCAGCTCTTAGAGGAGGTAATGAAAGTGAAGCATCTTGCCGATGAGAAGCACAAGAGCATCGGCATTCTAAAATCCTCCGGAGATACGCTGAAACAAAAAATCTCCGATCTATCGGCAAAAAGGGAAGCCCTGTTGGCAGAGCTTAAGCAAGTAGAAGAGACTCTGTCACAAGCTCAACAAGAAGAAAGTCAGCTGCCTGAAATGATCAAGACCCTCGAACAAGAGCGAAACATTCAAGCCCGCAAGGCATTGCAGATGAAGAAGAAGCTGAAGCCAGTGGAGGGTTCTACCGATGAAGACATCAAGAAGATAGAAGAAGACGATCAAATCCGTCTGCGTGCTATATCGGCAATCCAAGCTTTGCTAAATGTATGAGCTTTTCATCGGCGGCGTGTTTTGCTCTTTCTTCAAAAGATGCTGATTATTTTGGTCTAGCCGATAGGACTGTTATCGGCATCTTTTGAAACATCGTATTCAGTCCGAGATACACTTTAATACAGCTGATAGGAATGTTATCAGCACTTTATGTTTTCATGCATCGACCCATATGCTCGGGTAATATCTTTTTAAGTACTTTCCATTCAATGCTCTGGGAAATTCAACTCCTTCGAGAGTTTCCAAAATATAAGCATTACCGGGAGCAGACCGATTTATCCGATAAGGACCTTCCCAATTAGGAGACCATTTGCCAAACTTTGAACTTTTAGTCCCAATCGGCAATATCAGCTTCCATACCAAATCTCCATCAGTAAACTCCTTAGCCTTTACCTTTTTATCATACCACCTGGCAACTCTCTTTTTATTTTCTTCTATACTTACCAAAGCTTTGAGCCGATGCCCTGCTAAATCATCTAACTCATCTTTCATCAAAGTAGCATAGTCATCGGCAGTCAACTGATCCTGGAAAGATAATCGCCTAGACCCAGCCTTAGTTTCCAATGGTAGTACTGCATCGTGCCCATAAACCAACTGATAAGGTGAAACTTTGGTCGACCAATGACAAGCCATCCGATGTGACCATAAAGCTTCATTCAACAATGTATGCCACCTCCTAGGATTTTCCTCAATCTTCCATTTGATAAGTTTAATAATTCCTTTGTTAGACGCCTCGGCCTGCCCATTGGATTGAGCATAATAAGGAGAAGAATTCAACACCTTAATCCCCATACCGATTGCAAATTCATCAAACTCTCCTGATGTAAACATAGTACCCTGATCGGTAGTAATCGTTTGAGGAATACCAAATCGGTACACAATATGCTCCTTCACGAAGTTAATCATATTAGCCGATGTAACTATCTTCAAAGGAATAGCTTCAACCCAGTTAGTGAAATAATCAGGGGCAACCAAGATGAACTTATGCCCTTTGCTTGATGGTGAGTAAATCTGGCCGATTAGATCAATGGCCCATCCCCGGAACGGCTAAGGTTTAATAATGGGATTCATGGCCGATGCGGGCGCCCTTTGATCATTGCCAAATTTCTGACATGCTTGACACCTTTTGAAATATTTAAAGCAATCTTCGAGTATAGTCGGCCAGTAATACCTATTTCTCCTAATCATCCACTTCATCTTAAAAGCCGACTGATGTGCTACACACACTCCTTCATGGATTTCACCCATCAAACTCCTAGCTTCATCATTACCTAAGCATTTAAGAAGAACTCCATCTATAGTTCGGTAATATAGTTCATCTTCGAGGAGCACATACTTGGTAGCTTGAAACCTAACACGCCATTCAACCTTTTTGGACGGATTTTCAAATAATTAACGATCTCCTTTCTCCAATCATCGGCACCGATTGCCGATAACGTGTTTAATATGGGTTGATATCCCGAGGCATGCTGAGCCAACTGATTAGCCTCCTCGTTATGCAACTGAGGAATATGCTCTAATCGGAAATCTTTGAATTCCTTTAATAGTTGCATACTTTTTTCATAATAAGTTATCAGGACTTCACTTCAGCATTCATAACTTCCAACCAATTGATTTATGACTAGCATAGAATCCCCAAAGATTTCAACAGTATCCGCATGAACCTCTTTCAACAATTCCAATCCTTTGATCAAAGCTTGATACTCGGCTTGATTATTCATTGATGTAGCAACAATCACTAAAGAGAACTCATACTTTCTTCCCTGGGGTGGAAATTAGTACTATTCCGATTCCTGCCCCCTGGTCACACGTGGATCCATGAAAGAAGAGCGTCCAAGGCACAATTTCCAAAGTTTCTGCTACACCGCAATGTTGAGTCACAAAATCGGTCATAATCTGTCCTTTAACCGCCTTAGCCGATTCGTAACGTAGATCGAACTCTGATAGTGCCAAAATCCACTTACCGATTCTACCACTCATAATCGGCATAGATAGCATATATCGAACCACATCATCTTTGCATATAACAGTGCATTCGGCCGATAGCAAATAGTGCCTCAATTTAATGCAAGAAAAATATAAGCATAAACATAATTTCTCAGTGGCCGAATACCTGGTCTCAGCATCAATTAATCTTTTACTTAAATAGTAAATCACATGCTCCTTCCCTTCAAATTCTTGAATCAAAGCCGAACCGATGACCATCCCATCGGTAGACAAATATAACCTAATGGGCTTTCCTTGCTGAGGTGGAATCAAGACTGGAGGATTTGTCAAATAATTTTTGATGTCATCTAAGGCCAACTGTTGCTCTTCTCCCCATATAAATTCTTGATCGGCTTTCAATTTAAGTAAAGGACTAAAAGCACGAATTTTACCAGACAAATTGGAAATAAATCGACTGATAAAATTTATTTTGCCGATCAAAGACTGGAGTTCAGTTTTGTTGGTAGGGGCAACTATCTTGTTGATAGCATCAATAGATCGTCTACTAATTTCAATTCCTCTCTGATGCACCATAAAACCAAGAAATTGCCCTGCCGATACACCAAATGCACACTTATTAGGATTCATTTTCAAACCATGTTTCCTTGTGCATTCCAACACCTTTCGCAAATCGGCAAGATGCTTTGTGAAATCCCATACTTAACCACCACATCATCAATGTCAATTTCTACCAGCTTGCCGATGAATTCATGAAAGATAAAATTCATAGCCCTCTGATAAGTAGCACCAGCATTTTTCAAGCCAAAAGTCATGACTATCCATTCAAACAACCCAACATGACCAGGACATCTAAATGCGGTCTTTGGAATATCCTCTTCAGCCATGAATATCTGATTATATCCTATATTGCCATCCATGAAGCTTATGATCCGATGTCCAACCGCAGCATCGACTAGCAAATCGGCAACCGACATTGGGTAGCCATCCATCGGCATAGCCTTATTAAGATTTCTGAAATCAATGCAGACTCGAAGTTTCCCATTTTTCTTATAAACTGGGGCAACATTGGAAATCCACTCGGCATACCGACACTGCCGAATAAATTTAGCTTCAATAAGTTTAGTTATTTTGGCCTTAATATCTGGAAGAATATTAGGATTACATCGGTTGGCTGGCTGCTGATGTGGCCGAAATTCTGACTTGATAGGTAACCGATGTTCAACAATTGATCGGTCTAAACCAGGCATCTCAGTATAATCCCAAGCAAAGCAATCTTTATATTCTTTTAACAAATCGGTCAACTGTTGCTTACACTCAGAATCTAACTTAGCACTAATAAAAGTAGGTCTCAGTTAATTTATACCAACATGCATTTTTGGCGCCGTTGCTTGGGAACGGTTTGTTGATTTTGACATTAGTATGTCTTAGTCTATAGTTATCCTTTTATAAAAAATATTATATATAAATATATAATGGAAATTGAATCTCAACTTTTATATCAGTATGGAGTACCATTGGGATCGTACCTCTAGCCAGAGGAATCTTTTAAACCTTTCACATCATCTGGCTATGAGCTATGCCCGGGACTAATCAAATTAGTTCAAGAACATATTTTTTCTGGTAATTCTAGCGAAAACCCCTATTCCCACTTAGCTGATTTTGAGCAGACTTGTTCATGTCTGAAAATTAAGGGCATGGCCGTTGAAACTTTAAGATGGAAACTCTTACCATTTTCATTAACAGGTCGAGCTAAGAAATGGTATAATCGCCATGTTGAGAATAGTCAAGGAGACTGGGATATATTACGAAAAGACTTTTGCCTTAAATTCTTCCCACTAGAAAAGGTCGCTAAACTTCAGTTTGAAATTATAGGATTCAAACAATTTGACAATGAATCGCTAGGCAAAGCTTGGGATTGTTTTGATGGCTTTGTGAATTCTAGACCTAATCTTGCTTTACCAGAACCCATGCTTTTACAATATTTCTTTTTAGGCCTAAATGATAGAAATCAAGAATACCTTAATTTGGCCTCCGGAGGAGCATTTATGCATATCACTGTTCACCATGCTAAAACTATTCTTACTAATATTTAAATGATCTCCCCGATGAAAAAGATGAGTTGTTAGAAGAAGAATCTCGGTTAGCTGAAAATACACTTTTACCTGATTCATCTCAATCTATAGTTGAATTAGCTAATGAGACGGAGATAACTCCAAATTCTGAATGGATGTTTGAAATTGAGGATGATTTCTTTGATGATTTTGATGATAATACATTTTATCGTGAGATTATTCAACCTCAACAATCTAGGGATTTTAATCCTAAATTCTCACATCCTGATGATTTAAAATTTCTTAGAGAAATTATAAGAAAATTAATTTTTATTTTGGGTGATGATTGGTTAATAGAATCTAAGCAATCCCCTAAAGTAATTCGCTTTAATTCACCCTCTAATATTATAAAGTTGCAAGTAGATTCATATCCTTTTGAAGCTTCATACAATCCTGTTGTAGGAGTCAACATTATGTCATATACCTTTGTTAAAGAATTTTTGAGAGACATACCATTAATTCCTACAAATAAATTATTAAAGAATTAGGAGACATTATTCCTAGCATAGGAGTTTTGAGTGCACTTCCTATTGTTATTAATGATTTCCGTATATTGCTAAATTTCTATATATTTGATGCATGGGATTTTAATGTAATGACTGGAGTACCCATAATAAAACTTCTTCAAGAAGGTCGTAATGGTAAATTAGACAGTAAATTTGGGAAAAGGCTTTAGTTTTTCAATGCCTATAACTCATGCAGTAAAAGTTAAAGCAGAACCCCTTCCTAAATTAGATCCAATAGAAGAGGTTAAGACATCCGAATTCGATAATTTTAGTCAACTTGATTTAGAAGATGATACCCAGTTCTTCATCAATGAAGAGGAAGAGGATCCTATTGATCGAGAACCTCTTGATGATTTACTAGACCCACTTAAACCTCCTATTGAGCTTAAACCACTAGCTCCTTGACTTAAATATGTTTTATAAATAATGATAAAAAATATCAAGTGATTATAAGTGATAAACTCTCAGATGAGGAGACTTATATAAACTAACAACTGTTCTAGAAAAACACCATGCTGCTTTTGGTTATTCACTACAAGACCTAAAAGCGATTAGTCCTATTCTTTGCACTCATCGCATACCAACCAATCTAGAAATTACACCTTCGAGAGAGCCTCAGCGTAGACTCTAGAATATGATGAGAGAAGTAGTAAAGAAAGAGGTCTTAAAACTTTCGCATGTGGGGATTATATATCCTGTACCGCATAGTGAGTGGGTAAGTCCTGTGCAAGTTGTACCTAAAAAGGAGGAATGACAGTTGTCCAAAATGATAAAAATGAATTAATACCTCAGATGGATGGCGAATGTGCATAGATTATAGAAAACTCAACAAGGCAACAAAGAAAGATCATTTTCCTCTACCTTTTATTTATGAGATGCTAGAGCATTTAGCCAATCATTCTTTCTTTTGTTTCCTTGATGGTTATTCAGGATATCACCAAATCCCTATCCACCCTGATGACCAAAGCAAAACCACATTTACATGTCCCTATGGAACTTATGCTTATCATTCTTTCTTTTGGATTATGTAATGCACCCGCTTCTTTCCAAAGATGCTTGATGTCTATATTTTCTGATATGATAGAAGAAATCATGGAAGTATTTATGGATGATTTTTCAGTTTATGGACAAACTTTTGATGTTTGTTTAGAAAATTTAGACAAGGTTTTGCAGAGATGTGAAGAAAAACACTTAGTCCATAATTGGGAGAAATGTAATTTTATGGTTAGAGAAGGAATAGTGTTAGGACACTTAGTGTCAGAAAGAGGTATAGAGGTAGATAAAGCTAAAATTTAAGTGGTCAAACAGCTACCTCCACTTGTTAATATAAAAGGAATCCGAAGCTTTCTTGGTCATTGTGATATTTATCGTAGATTTATAAGAAACTTCTCACAAATTGCTAGGCCAATGACTAGATTGTTAGCTAAGGATGTACCTTTTTAATTTGATGATGAATGCTTAGAATTATTTAATATTCTTAAAGAAGCACTTAGATCAGCACCAATCATTCAACCCCCAGATTGGTCTTTACCTTTTGAAATTATGTGTGATGCTAGTGATTATGTTGTAGGCGCAGTCTTAGGACAAACAAAAGATAAAATGCATCATGCAATTGCTTATGCTAGCAAAATAATGACAGAAGCACAATTAAATTATGCAACCACTGAAAAAGAACTTTTAGTTGTTGTTTTTGCTATTGATAAATTCAGGTCTTACTTAGTTGGAGCAAAAAATAATTGTTTATTCTGACCATGCTGCTCTTAAATATTTGCTCACTAAGAAAGATGCTAAACCATGATTAATAAGATAGAACTTATTACTTCAAGAATTTGATTTGGAAATTAAAGATAGAAAAAGGAATAGAAAATCAAGTTGTTGATCATTTGTCTAGGATGTAATTTAAAGAACCTCAGGAGTTACCTATTAATGACTCATTAAGAGATGACATGCTGTTTAAAGTGACAAAGACACATCATTGGTATGCAAATATTGTCAACTTTATGGTTGCAGGATATGTACCACCAGGGCAAAATAAGAGGAAGCTCATTTATGAAAGTCGTCTCCATATATGGGATCCACCCTATCTCTTTCGGGTATGCTCAGATGGGTTGCTTAGAAGATGTGTACCAGTGGGCATGCAGATCATTCAAAAATATCATTCATCACCATATGGAGGTCATTATGGGGTATTCCATACTCATGAAAAAATTTGGCATAGTGGTTTCTTGTGGCCAACCATGTACGAAGACACCAAAGATTTCATCCGAAGATGTGGGTCATGTTAGAGGCACAGAAATATCAATACTAGAGATGCTATGCCACTCACCAACAATCTTCAGATAGAACTCTTTGATGTCTGGGCAATTGATTACGTGGGACCATTTGTGAAAGCACAGAATTATGAGTACATTTTGGTGGCACTTGACTATGTATCCAAGTGGGTAGAAGCCATGCCGTGCAAGAAGGCTGATTCAAGAGACTCAAGGAGGATGTTTGAAGAGATTATATTTCTGAGGTTTGGAACACCTAGGATGGTTATAAGTGATGGAGGAACACATTTCACTGATAAGAAGTTTCACTCAGACCTACAAGCTCATGGAATACGACATAATGTCGCTACTCCATATCATCCTCAGCAAGTGGCCAGGCAGAAACATCAAACAAACAAATCAGAAACATTCTCTAGAAAACAGTAAATGAGATGGGAACTTTATGGAAGGATCAGTTACCAGCTGCAATATGGGCATACCAAACTAATAAAACACCTTTGGGTATGTCACCATATCAACTGGTATATGGAAAGACCTGCCACTTGCCAGTTGAACTAGAACATAAGGCTCACTGGGCTATCAAAAGATGGAATATGTATTTTGAAGCCGCTCGAGAAAAAAGAAAAATGCAATTATCAAAACTAGAAGAATGGAGAGAAAAGGCGTATCACAATTCGAAGATCTATAAAGAACGAACAAAGAGATGTCATGACAATAGGATCAAGAAGAATGAATTTGCACTAGGAGATAAGGTATTACTTTTTAATTCCAGGTTTAAATTATTTGGACTTGGAAAATTGAGGAGCAAATGGGAAGGACCCTTCACCGTCGTGAATTCATCACCACACGGAGCAATAACTATACAATCAAGCGAAGGTACGCTATTCAAGGTAAATGGACACCGACTTAATCTTTATTTAGAGCCATTTGATTTAGGAGTAGTTGATGAAATAGAATTTATCCAATTACCAACATATTAAGCTCTATTTATTCCTGTACAAAAATTTATCCAAAAACACGTCTAACAGAAAATAGGAAGAGTTTAAAGGCACCACACGAAGGGCACCCGAAGTGGGCCCCTAGTGGGGCTAGCCGGCGCCTATGTGGGGCCAGTCGGCGCCCCCTTGTCGCCCCTCGTCCCGACTCTCGTTCCTAGTCCTTCTACACTCTTCCTACGGATATTCGCACATAATCCAGTCGTAATCGGATATTCTTTCGTATGGATCCCGTAGAGCCTAGAATCTGTCCTCATCCCATCTCCTGAAAACCCATATAAATACGTACCTAGACCCTCCTCCATAGTATCCCATAACCAGCCACCTCTTTCCCCAAAAAAGCTCTCCAATCTAGATCTATTAGTTGGCGGACAAGGCAGTTGTTTCCTACAGCGCGGACTTCGACAACATCTCTAGTGATGACTCAAAGGCCCTCGTCCTCACGCAACCAAAGCCTCTCGCCATTGTGCCACCGAAGCCTCTCGCCGTTGTGCCACCAAAGCAAGTCGCTACCGTGCCCCAACATTATGAGAAAGTGTACTATGTACAAGAACCATCTGATCTTCCTCCACCTCCTACAAGGCTACTCCTTCAAGGAAGTGCTAAGGGGAAGCAGATCGCTATCCCGAAGGGTACTACGCTTCTTCCACCTAGAGCCAATGAACGGCTCTTGTCGGTCCAAACCGACAAGAACGAGAAGCTGATATGTGCCAAGTACACCACTGCTCGTCCTGTTATCCAAGGAGTATGTGCAAACCCTAATGAAGTGTGCTACACTGAGCATATTGCACCTAAGGCCAAGCCCAAGAGGAAGAGAGCAACATTAGCATTAGTACTGGAAAAAGTTCCCAAGCAGTCAACTCCTACTCTACGCACACTCAACGGGAAGCTTGAAGGCCTCTCTAACATTATCAAGGGGATGGAGAAGTCCAACAATCTAAGGGACAAGCTCATAGAGGGAATGGACAAACAGTTAGGGATCAGCTTCAAGTTGATCCGCAGCCTCAGGCACGATAAAAGACAAGGTTGAAGCAGAGGTTGCAGCCCTCCAAGAAGAAATTTAGGGCCTCAACAATAAAGGGCAGCCATAGTTGTCTAGTTAACTATTAATAAGGCACAATTCCACTAGGTTTGGCTAGTTAATTAGGTCAGTCGAGTCATAAAATTTTCTTAGGACAAAATCTATTGAGCTATGGCAGTTGTTAGCTCAGTCATTAAAGCGTCTATTAAATTATATCACCACCATAAATAAATAAATAAAGTGCCTTATCTTTTATTTACTCTATTCTCTATTTTTGTATGTGTTTGTCTCCACATATAGCATAGGAAAGTATACAGGAAAATAAGTGTGGGGGAGGCACATCACAAGCACGAAACGAAAATTCAGTTGGAAAAATAGCGTAATTCGGAACACAATCAAACCAAGATCGTGCACAGCAAAGCGGGGCCCACACTGCCCAAAGGTGGGGTCGGCCGGCGTCCTGCTTGCTCGTCTCCGCTCTCGCTTCGGTCACAGTCAGATTTGAGTTATTTACAGTATAATTGCATATATTTTATCTTTGAATTGTCATCCGAATCATAAATGTTTATATTAAATATTTTTAAGAAACAATAAACAACATTTAATCTCTAACTTGAAAGTAAATTATATAACACTTTCCTAGAGTCGTGATTGTGAAATTTATAGTACTTCATGTTTGCTTAAGTTATTGTGGAAAAAGGGTACCAAAATAATAAGTACTCAATTCCTGATAATTTGTCTTTGGAGATTTTTTTTTCAAAAAGGTAAAAAAACAATTAGCTTCACCTCTCTTTGTATTGGAATCAAATAATAATCATATCATTATTATGACTTTGGTTGAGAGATTTATCATATTCCTAGTATCATAAAGTAAAAATGAAATAAAACATAATACACTCTCTTGAAGCATTATTATGAAGGAGGCATGAGCTATTCATAAAGAAATCCAAGGAAATAAAAAGGGACAAGTGTTCAAAACCTTAAAAAGATAGATCACGAGGAAATAAAAAGGGACAAGTGTCCAGAACCTTGATTTGAAAAAAAGAGAGAGAAGAGAGAGAGCTCATGGTCCCTCCAACACAATATGCTAAGGAGGGTTTGTCTGATCTAGGAATATGATATTCCCCTCCCTGGTTATGAACATCGAATTAATAGCACAACCGTTGATGCCACTACAGTTAAGAGAAGGTTGAAGCTATGTTTTATTTGCAAACTTCACTTACTCTCCAAGACAAAATTTAAGGAAGAGAGTAATATATTTTAAGCTATCCTACTCTGCAATCACTATAGAATTCATGATAAACACCTTAAATTTCAACATTGCATGATGGCTAGTCTAGTTTTATATAACTTAATTTACAAGTTGTGCATTAAATGTCTACTCATTATGATAAAACCAACCTTTTTCTCAGGACGAGTAAAAGCCTAAGTGTGGGTGTAATTGTTGACACATGTTAACATACAAAATTTGTTAGCATTTATTTCTCCATCAGATATGAATATCTACTAGAATAGGGTTGTCAGTGACAATTTCCACAAGTTTTGCATATTCTGTGTTTTCCAGGGATTATTTTAGAAAGAGCTGAAAACAGGGATTTAAGTGCTAATCAGCCACGAAACTTATTCACAATGGAAGGATGACACTAGAGGGATCAAGTGTACTCTAGAAGACACCCGACGCAATGGGGGAGCCAGCAGACACCTGGTGGGGCCATTCGGCCCCACCCTAGCGCCGACCGACCCCCTATGGTTAGGGTTTGCTCCCTCCTTCCGGCAGCTTCCTCCACCGCCTTTGAGGAGCCATCTCAGCTGCTTGTTAAGTTGGTTTATTCCAATGGCGCATGTACCTCCCACCAGGCTATATATAGAAGGCTAGACCCCCCTAGAGGAGGCCAGGTCAAGAGATGAAGAGTTAGAGTATTTGATAGAGATCGACTAGATCTAGGCTAGCAATCAAGATAGAGATTAGAGAGATAGAGTAGAGGAGTAGAGATTCAGAGGAGTCCTGGCCTGTCGGACCTTCCTCAGGAGCTGTATTCATTTGGATTCTGCTCCCACGCCCGGAGCTGCGTTCTGAGGTACTTTTGTATTTACCCTTCTAATTCAAGTAAGCAATTTGTTTGTATTCGTTCTTTGGTTTGCAACTCATATTATATTGAGTATTATGATTTGGGTAGCTCCTAGGTCGAAGTAGTGATTCGTAGCGTAGATGTGATGTCTAGGCTATGGTTGCTTGTGAATGTCCCGTGATCAGCCGGACAGTGGTAGTTCACGTAGGTGACTTTATAGCTGCATTGATTCCTCTGTAGTCCACTTCCCGTTGATAGGATTGATAGGCTTATAGGTGCCAGATATGGGACTACTCTGATTCTTTCCCTATTCGAGTTACTTGCCCGATAAGACGATATTATATAAAGTTTACCAGTTATTGAACCAAAGTACATTAGTATTTCCTCATTCTCAATAGTTTTCTAGATTGATTGTACCCCCCTTAGATTGAGAATTATAGGCGAGATCATAAATCACCTACTATTCCTTTGGGTTCGATATTAAAACTAGGTTGATCTTGGCGAAGTGTTGATTAGTATATATCTATGCGCTTGCGGATAATCTGATTATAATCATTATTAGAGTGCAGTTAATTTATACTAATAGAAAGGCCCAAGCTGGCAATGACGAAGGCCCGAGCAGAGGACCCAAGAAGAACAACAACAAGAAGAAGAAGGTGCAGCAGAACAAGCACGAGGCCGTTGACGACGACTTCGTCGCCATGGTCGAGCGCAAAAAGCCTCAAAGCCCCCCGGAGGGAGCCATCTTCGACAAGATGTTGAAGGAGCCTTGCCCTTATCACAAGGGAGGGGCTAACCACAAGCTTAGGGACTGCTGTATGCTGAAGAAGTACTTCGACAGCTTGGGCTTAAAGAAGGACGACTAGAAGAAGGACAAGGGCGACAAGAGGGGCGGCAACAAGGACGATGATGGGTTCCCCATAGTTCACGATGGTTACATGACCTATGGCCGGCCCACGACGTAGCTCATGTCTCGACAGCGCAAGAGGGAGTGTTGGGAGGTCTTTGCGGTTTGGATGACGGTGCCCCAGTACCTCGACTGGTCTAGCACTCCCATCACCTTCAACCGCGACGACCACCTCGACCACATCGTTAGCCCTAGTGTCTACCCACTCATCATCGACCCCATCATCATCAACATCTGACTCTCAAAGGTGCTGATGGATGGTGGCAGCAGACTCAACATCATCTACCTCAAGACCCTCGACCTTCTGGGGATCGAAAGAGCATAGCTCAAACCAAGCGTATGAGGCTTCCATGGAGTTGTACCAGTCAAGAAGGCCCTCCCGGTGGGTCAAATCGACCTCCCAGTCTGTTTTGGCACGGCGGCCAAATTCGGAAAGGAGGTCCTGACTTTTGAGGTAGTGGGCTTCCGTGGCACCTACCACACCATCATCAGGTGCCCAGGATATGCCAAGTTTATGGCCATCCCCAACTACATGTATCTCAAGCTGAAGATGCCAGGGCCGAAGGGAGTCATCACCGTTAGCTCCTCCTACAAGCACGCCAACGAGTGCGACGTCGAGTGCGTCGAGTATGGGGAGGCGGTCAAGAGCTCCACCGAGCTTGCCTCGAGACTCTAGGCCCTCGCCGTTGAGGCCCCAGAACCAAAGCGCCATGCAGGAAGCTTCGAGCCGGCAAAAGGCACCAAGATGATCCCTCTCGACCCTAGTGGCTCTGACGACAAGGTGCTAACCATTAGTGCCGACCTCGACGCCAAATAGGAAGCCATGCTCGTCGACTTCCTCCACACGAATGCTGACATGTTTGCATGGAGTCCCTCTAATATGCCTGGCATACCGAGGGAGGTCGCCAAGTATGCCTTGGAGATCCAGGCTAGGTCCAAGCCAGTGAAACAACGTCTGCACCACTTTGACGAGGAGAAGCGCAGAATCATTGGGGAGGAAGTTTATAAGCTTTTGGCGGCGGATTCATCAAGGAGGTTCATCATCCCAAGTGGTTAGCTAATCCTATACTTGTTAAGAAAAATAATGTAAAGATGCGGATGTGTGTTGGTTATACTAGTTTAAATAAAGCATATCCAAAAGTTCCATTTCGTTTACCACGCATTGATCAGATTGTCGATTCTACTATGGGATGTGAAACCCTTTCTTTTCTTGATGCTTATTCCAGCTACCATCAAATAAAAATGAAGGAGTCTGACCAGCTCGCGACTTCCTTTTTGGTGAGCATATAGGGTCGACGGTCGAGGCCTACATTGATGACATAGTGGTCAAGTCAAAGAGAGTAGGGAATCCCATACAGGACCTCAAAATCGTGTTTAGTTGTCTGTGGGCCAATAACATTAAGCTCAATCCTGAGAAATGTGTCTTTGGTGTGCCTCAAGGTGTGCTCTTAGGCTACATTGTCTCCCAGCATGGCATCGAGGTCAACCCAAGGTCTTGGCCATCAAAAAAATGGGACCGATTCGAGACATCAAGGGCGTACAGAAGGTTACAGGCTGTCTAGCAGCACTCAACCATTTCATCTCATGACTAGTGGAAAAAGCCCTGCCGCTGTATCGCCTCCTGAAGAAAGCTGAGCACTTCACATGGACCATCGAGGTTGAGGATGCCCTTGACAAACTTAAGAGCATGTTGACTTCCGCTCTAGTCCTGGTGCCGCCCTGACCTACCGAGCCTCTTCTCTTTTACATTGCAGCGACGACTCAGGTCGTCAGCACGGCGGTAGTGGTCGAGAGGCCAGAAGAAGGACACACGCTGCCAGTGCAATGCCTGGTTTACATCATCTATGAGGTGCTCTCGGAGACCAAAGTACGATATCCACATGTACAAAAGCTCATCTACGCGGTAATCCTTGCACGCCATAAGCTGCAGCACTATTTTCTTGGCCATCCGATCACAGTGGTCTCGTCCTTTCCCCTAGGCAAAATCATCCAAAACCGGGAGGCCACTAGAAGGATCACCAAGTGGTCGGTTGAGCTCATGGGGGAAGCCCTCACCTACGCTCCCCGCAAGGCCATCAAGTCCCAAGTACTGGTGGACTTTATCGTGGAGTGGATCGACACCTAGCTTCCCGCAGCGCAAGTCTAGACAGGAGTAGGCGTGGGCTTGCTCATCATCTCAGCCCTCGGCATCCACATGTGGTATGTTGGGCATTCTTAACGTCATTACCAAAAGTAGACTTAGTTTTCTAATTCTGATAACGGCGCCAAAAATGCCAAACCTATCCCTCATGCCACTTAAGCCAAGTTGTCATCCCCAGCATGACATGAGAGACGCGGTATTGAAATATGCAATTGCTCTTCTGAATAAATAATAAATGTGATCTGCAAGCGCACAGATTAATACCGATGTAGCATTTTAACCGGGAAGTATTCCATGTATCGTTATTTATATTTTTACCACTGGGAAGGGATTGCTAATCATCAATGTTGATTATGGAATGAAATATGGAATTGAGTATCTATCATTGCATGTGTAATATAGAGCATTTATCTATCTCTTTCATACAGGGATAAATGTCACATAAAATATAGATAAAGTATGAATGGTGACCAAGATATTTAATCTGATCAGCATAACTAGCCACATATAATAATGATAAGCACCTCAATAGATATTCTAGCAAGTCATTAGCATGGAATTAGGATGAACTACAAGAATATTTCCTAAGTTATTCTTAACTATAAAGTCTAGCATATCATAGTTAGTGCAATTATACTTGGCAATCATTGCGAGACAGGACTACGCCCATGCATACTGATATTATCAAGGAAGATGAGAAACATAGCAATCACTCCCTTGTAATAATATTGCTCTGCCTGCCCTATACACGGGAGGGGGACTATATAAGAATCAATGGAGCTGTCACCACCACGAACTACCCCGCGATCCGGCATATAGGGTACAATCGCAGATAAATACGGTATAGGCACCACGCCTACACAATACTTATCATTTACCCATTATACATATGGATAAACACTATACGATCCTAAACATGTATATAATTCCAATCTAACTAAGCCAAGCATATAACTATGATAAACTAAGAACGATATAATTGCAAATATAAACAAGTAGAGTAAAGTCATAATCAATATATTGAAGTAGAACAAAGTCATATTCATAATATTGAAGCATAATGATGAACAAATGAAGAACAGTAGAGGAATTACCAAGAATCCGCTTGATAGATCTGGAAACCAATCGAAGATTGACTCCTTCTAGTTCTAATCCTATGTAGCTATGCTAAAGATCTAGTTGATGTGGTGGCTCTAGGGCTTGATCAGAGACTTCTTCTCCCGAGATGAATGAATGAATTAGGGTTTCAGAGGTCCTCCTCTCCAGGGGCCAGGGGGCCTGCTTATATAGTCCTTCCAAATGAATATAGGCCATCGGATCAAACCGACCTTAATCGCACAGTTTTCCTTAATCCCCTAGGTCGGTGGAGCATGATCCACGAGATTTAGCCTGATTGGCTGTTGAGCCAGGGCGGGCGCCCTGTCCTTGGGCCCGCTCGGCCTCCCACTCGTTCCCGTGGCTTCTGGACTCTTCTAGGTTAGGGAAAATTGCGGGGCACGTAATTATCTCTATGTAAACCCGACGTGTGGGACTTTCCTCCATATTTTCAGATAACCCCCTGCAGAAATAGACAAACACCAAAACTCATGGAATTCTGTCAGATAAAACCCTAAGTCTGGGTGTCGGTTGCATTTGGGTCATTTTCTCTATTTATTTGTTGATTATATTTTTGATACTTAAGGACCATCAACAAACTCCCCCAAGCTTACCTCTTGCTCATCCCTGAGCAAGGATAAACTCAGTGATAGATCAGAAGTTACGTAATGCCTTTGAGTTTTGATGGTACACATGCTTTCAAATAAGGTCTCATCTCTGAGTCAGAGTAAACCGTCAAGACTAAAAACTTACTCATTTTACCTTTCACCATGGGACTTGTAACCGTCACTTCTATCTTGAGCAGTTAAAAGATACAATAGTCTAGTCAAGCGCCATGTCTCTTATTCTTGATCGGCTATAGCTCTGGAGTTTTTGTAGATTTTCAAATAAAACTCAGAGATTCCTTATATGACTCTCTCAGATCTCTCTTTTGTGGTATTTCTAGATCCTTACCAAGCAGTGATGATATATGCCTTCTCTCAAAGTATGTAGTATTTGTGGTATGAAGCATAGTGACCTTGCCTTCTCTCTCATACTACTTTAACAAGGCTTTTGATATCTGGAGCTCATAGGTGGGAGATAAAGTATACATACTTACAAGACATTTATTGCATAGTCAAACCATGGATCCAGAGAAACAAGTCAATAAGTCAAATCAACATGTGCATGTGTGGCGAATGAATGGTGTATGGTGATGATGGTGATAACAATGGTGAAAGTCTAATTCTACTTTTTGCTCTTTTGAGGAGATACATACCTTTCTTGCTCTTTTGAAACTTTTTGAGGAGAATGAGATTATCTACATTTTATTTTTCTTTCCTCTCAGGTGGGTATTGCACTCCTAATTCTACTGTCGGGCACTTGTCCATTTTTACCTCTCGTCTCACTTTTTCTTTTCTTTCGAGGTTCCGAGCACTTGCCCCTTTTTATTTCCTCGTATCCTTTTTCTCTCTCTTCTTTTTTTTAGAGCACTCATTTCCTGAAATAATATAGCAAGTGGTAGTAACCAAGATAACTCGAGTATTTATTTCACAGGAAAAAACAGAAATAGGAGAATGTTTTTGGCTATGCTCTCCCGGATTAGGAGTAGAATACTTTTGGGTGGCTCTAGAGATGGAAATGAGTGGATATATGTGGATGCGTACTTCCGGAGTAGAAGCAGCATGTGTGAGTGAACGTGCAAGTGAATCTTGATTTAACCACACGAGAAGCTCCTAAGGGTCTACACAGCTTGACCACACTCAATGCTCATAAGCAGTAAAAAGTAAATGTGTGGCTCAAAGTCTAGCAAGCATGTATATATGGCTGTGGTAGAAATTTAAACTCTCATCATACAGGAACTCATCATGTGTTATTTTAAAGATTTTCAAAGATAAAATTCTGTAGATTTCTAGCATCTCTATGAATAGATAAACAACAACTCAACCTTCTCATATCATATCCGTTAACAACTTAGACTTTCGATCAAGTTCTCTTCCCATAAGTTTAGGTTTTTAGAGCAAGCTTTAAATTATAGCAGTTATGTCTAAACTAGAGAGAGAACTTCAAATTTAAAAATTAGGCAGAGCAACTATTCATCATATCCATGCTAGAGTTTTATTATTAAGATTCAGTTTAGCATAGCCACTTTATTTATTTATTAAGCACACTAAGCAAAAGATATATATATAAGCACAAAATATTTATTTGGTTTTTCATGGTTATGTATATATATTTTTTATTTTAATATAGTATAAGTATATAGATAGATAGAAATACTTAATGTGATAACTAGGGGTGCCCAGCAGGTGGCAAAGGTGTATTTGGGAGCACCCTGACAGCGATTAGAATGTCCTCCGTCTGCTAGTCTTCTTGATCCTTGAATTCTGTGAAGCTCAAATAGACAACAAAGCTTTGTGGAACTGATTAGGTGTTAGCATAAATATCTAGCCTTTATCATGTTGAGCCTCCTCAATAAATGATACTTTCTTTGGTAGGATCACAATTTTATTTTTATATTTTCATTTTTATAGAGCAGAAGAATATTTTTATTTTATTATTATTATTATTGTTTTTATGCCACCACAGTGAATGTACTTATGGGTTTTATGCCACTTGTATACTCACATGGGGCATATTGGTTTTAACATTTTTATTTTCTTCTTTTCAAGATGATATTAACCTGATTTACTAAGGAAGCTATTTTAAATAATTGTAAGGAAAAGGATAACTACCAAGTTTACCTCTTGGCAAGGCGTTTGGTGTTTTTAAGTCCTCCGAACGGGACTCTCTGTTTTCTCAGTCGTCCTGGGATTCGCTGAATGAAACATTGGCGGTCTTCTGGTTTGGACGAAGCTTTGCGCTGAAGTGTTGACGATCTGAGCTTGGCTCTGGTTTTTCTGAATAATGCTTCGAGGTTGTCAACAAAATTTCCTGGAAGATGTCTTCTATTCATAAATTACCCTACATAAAATAATCAAAATAGAAAAATACAGGGGTAAAGCTCTATGAGAGAATTGATAATCTCAATCATATTAGTGATGCGAATGATGACTCAAAATTCCATATTCATTCCTTATTAGTAATCAACCGTCTTTGGCAACGGCGCCAAAAATGCTTGTTGGGCATTCTTAACGTCATTACCCAAAGTAGACTTAGTTTTCTAATTCTGATAACGACGCCAAAAATGTCAAACCTATCCCTCATGCCACTTAAGCCAAGTTGTCATCCCCAGCATGACATGAGAGAAGCGGTATTGAAATATGCAATTGCTCTTCTGAATAAATAATAAATGAGATCTGCAAGTGCACAGATTAATACCGATGTAGCATTTTAACCGGGAAGTATTCTAGATATCGTTATTTATATTTTTACCACTGGGAAGGGATTGCTAATCATCAATGTTGATTATGGAATGAAATATGGAATTGAGTATCTATCATTGCATGTGTAATATAGAGCATTTATTTATCTCTTTCATACAGAGATAAATGTCACATAAAATATAGATAAAGTATGAATGGTGACAAAGATAATTAATCTGATCAGCATAACTAGCCACATATAATAATGATAAGCACCTCAACAGATATTCTAGCAAGTCATTAGCATGGAATTAGGATGAACTACAAGAATATCTCCTAAGTTATTCTTAACTATAAAGTCTAGCATATCATAGTTAGTGCAATTATACTTGGCAATTATTGTGAGACAAGACTACGCCCATGCATAGTGATATTATCAAGGAAGATGAGAAACATAGCAATCACTCCCCTGTAATAATGTTGCTCTGCCTGCCCTATACACGGGAAGGGGACTATATCAATGGAGCTGTCACCACCACGAACTACCACGCGATCCGGCATATAGGGTGCAATCGCAGATAAATACGATATAGGCACCACGCCTACACAATACTTATCATTTACCCACTGTACACATGGATAAACGCTATACGATCCCAAACATGTATATAATTCCAATCTAACGAAGCCAAGCATATAACTATGATAAACTAAGAACGATATAATTGCAAATATAAACAAGTAGAGCAAAGTCATAATCAATATATTGAAGTAGAACAAAGTCATATTCATAATATTGAAGAACAATGATGAACAAATAAAGAACAGTAGAGGAATTACCAAGAATCCTCTTGACAGATCCGGAAACCAATCGAAGATTGACTCCTTCTAGTTCTAATCCTATGTAGCTATGCTAAACTAGAGATCAGTTGATGTGGTGGCTCTAGGGCTTGATCAGAGACTTCTTCTCCTGAGATGAATGAATGAATTAGGGTTTTAGAGGTCCTCCTCTCCAAGGGCCAGGGGTCCTACTTATATAGTCCTTCCAAATGAATATGGGCCATCGGATCAAACCAACCTTAATCGCACGGTTTTCCTTAATCCTCTAAGTTGGTGGAGCATGATCCATGAGACTTAGCCTGATTGGCTGCTGAGCCAGGGCGGGCGCCCTGTCCCCAGACCCGCTCGGCCTCCCGCTCGTTCCCGTGGCTTCTGGACTCTTCTAGGTTAGGGAAAATTGCACGGCACGTAATTATCTCTATGTAAACCCGATGTGTGGGCCTTTCCTCCATATTTCCTGATAACCCCCTATAGAAATAGACAAACACCAAAACTCGTGGAATTCTATCAAATAAAACCCTAAGTCTGGGTGTCGGTTGCATTTGGGTCCTTTTCTCTATTTATTTGTTGATTATATTTGATACTTAAGGACCGTCCACACGGTACATAATTCGCTTTCATTTTACAGCCTCTAATAACGTCGTAGAATACAAGGCCCTTATCAATGGGCTAGGGATTACCATCGAGCTCAGGGTTCGACGCCTCGACGTTTGAGGCGATTCATAGCTCATCATCAACCAAGTTATGAAGGCCTCGAGCTGCCATGATCCCAAGATGGAGGCCTACTGCAAGGAAGTACACAAGCTGGAAGACAAGTTCCACAGCCTCGAGCTCAACCATATCGCTAGATGATACAATGAAGCCGCGGACGAGCACGCCAAGATCGTGTCCACTCGAGGCACCATCCCACTAGATGTATTCTCGAGGGATCTCCTCGAGCCCTCGGTTGACCTAGGCATGGGGGCTCGTGTCGAGGCATCATCGCCTGAGCCAGTGAGCACAGTCGAGGCCCTTCTGGCAGCAACAGAGGTCATGGAGGTCGAGCAGTCACATGACCGACCAGGCCAACCGTTCGATTAGCGCACCCCTTTTCTCGATTGTTTGATTCGAGGGGAACTCCCAAAAGACCAGACACATGCTCGCTATACCGCTCGACATGCCGAATCCTATGTAATCTAGGGCGACGACAAAAAGCTGTACCGGCGAAGCCCGACACGAATCGTACAACACTGTATCACGGTCGAAGAAGGCTGAAAACTCCTTGAGGACCTACACTCGAGGGCCTGCTGCCATCGTGCAGCACCCAAGACCCTTGTTGGGAATGCCTTCCAGCAAGGCTTCTATTGGCCGACCGTCGTCGCCGACACCATCGAGCTTGTTCACTCATGCCACGGATGTCAATTCTATGCCAAGCAGACCCACCTTCCAGTGTGCGCTCTACAGATGATCCCCATCACCTAGTTGTTTGCGATCTAGGGCCTCGACCTCATGGGGCCCCTCTAGAGGACAACGGGTGGTTAAGCCGTCGACAAATTTTCCATGTGGATCGAGGCTCGACCCATCACCAACATCCGGTTCGAGCAAGCCGTCTTGTTCTTCACCGACATTATCCATTGATTCAAGATACCCAACATCATCATCACCGACAATGGCACGCAGTTCATGGGTAGGAAGTTCTTGGACTTCTGTGACTGTCATCACATCCATGTGAATTGGTCCGCAGTCACTCATCCTCGAACTAATGGCCAAGTCAAACATGCCAATGGCATGATCTTGCAAGCCCTCAAACCCCGAATCTACAATCGGCTAAAAATGTTTGGTAAAAAATGGGTCGAGGAGCTATCCTTGGTTTTATGGAGCTTGAGGACAACACCTAGTCGAGCCACAAAATTCACTTCGTTCTTCATGGTCTATGGTTCTAAGGCTGTTTTACCCACATACCTCGAGTATGGATCCCCCAGCTCAAGGCATATAACGAGCAAACCAACAAGGAGACACGGGAAAATGCAGTCGACCAACTCAAGGAGGCTCGAGACATGGCCCTCCTCAACACGGCAAGATACTAATAGAAGCTTCGATGCTACCATGACAAGCACATACATAAAATGGACCTACACGTCAGTGACCTCGTCCTACATCGATGGCAGAGCATCCCCTATGGGAGTCTCAGGGCCGTAGGCCGGCTGCTCTGACTCCTACATCCCCTGATATCCCTGTTGCTGCCCTTGCTGCTGCTAATCTTGCTGCTCTTGATGTTGTTGTTGTTGTTGTTGCTCTTGCTACTGTTGCTGTTGTTGCTCCCATTGTGGGCTCGAAGCAGAAACCCCCTCCTCGAGTGGACCAGACGCCTATGGTGCGCCCCTGTCCTACTTCTCTTCTTCCGTCTTCTTCTGCTCCTCTTCTCCAGTTTTCTTCCCTTCCTCTTCTTCGTCTTCTTCTGCTCCTCTTAATTCATCTTATTCTTCTCCTCCTCTTCCTTCCTCCTATTCTCCTCCTCGGCCACGTGATGCCCGGTGGGCCACGGTGCCCACCCCTTAGTTTGGGAAGCCTCGACGCCCTCCACCATGGTACGCTCACCATGCGGAGATGAACCCACCACCGTCTCACCACCAATGTCTATTGGAGCAACCTCTGCCCCCAGTTTGAGGGGCTCGGGGGCTCCTTTCGGACTCTGGTGAGGGACCTCGACTTAGCCCGAGACAGGAGGTCAGGCATCAGAACATCACCACCTTTTGGCGCTTGAGGTGGGACATCACCACCTCCAGCAAAAGACCTTGAGTCAGAAGGTCCTACAGCCAGAATAATAGCCATTTAGCTCACTCGCAACCAGAACATCCTACGACTGACATAACCTCTATTAAAAACATGAAAAGGAAGGATTGGACGTACCCTCGAGGATGCTGGGCTTCCTAGAGCCAGCCCCAATCTTGACCCTCTTAGCGGAGGAGGGTTGTGCTTCTTCTAGCTACCGTTTGAGCCTGAAATAAGCAAGTAGGTCACTCATGAACTAAAAGCAAAGACACGGGGGCATAAGTATCAGGCTTCGAGGCCTTACCCTATAGGAAGATCTATCCTCCTCCGAGTGCCATGGGCTCGCGGAAGCTTCGAGCTGATGTTGGATGTCGGCCTAGTTTCTACCCCCTGGTGTCCATCAGGGCTCGAACTAGCCCTACGAATCTCCTCCTGACTCGAGGTAGCTGCGACCCGACTCTCTGAGGCAGCACAGCCTCGAGTTCAAGGCCCCGACGTGGAAGTCTTAATTTGATGCCTGGCCATAGGAGCCTTAGGCGGACACGGAGGCAGATCAGCTTGACCCTGGATGAGATCAGAGGGAGCCACCATGCGGGTGGCGAGATGAGGGCTCCACCCACGAGCCTCCCTATCTTTCCTCTTGCGGCTCTTTGGGAACGTCTTCCTACATGGAAGATGTGTTAGCTTGGGGTGGAGGTTGCAGGAGATGCTCAAGACGCATCGTCATCCCCTCAGCATCATCGTCGTCATCGTCATCGTCATCTTCATCGTCCTCATCAGGGGAATCCTCTTCAGGCTTCCCCTTACGCCTCGCCTTGGCACGACGCCGCTCGAGCTCTTGTCGGGCAATGTTTTTCCTCTTTTCCTTCTTCTTCTTTGTGTCAAGCATTTTCTTGTGATCTTGAGCAGAAAGATATCTTACCTCACGATCTGTCTCATCCTCTTTCATTGGGGGCTTCGACGACTTGATGTCAATCTCCCCCTGTAAAGAAATGTCCAGCAATCAGAAAAATTAGTTGTGGAGAATAGGGCTTGAGATACCATGATGTGAGACTCTGTGGCTCGAAATACTCACTAGATCAAGGCAGCCCACCTCAAGCTTCATGGGGAATGCTGAAAAGCATCTAGGCCCCTAATGAGTTTCGATGATTAATGACAATGTTGATTACTGTGACTAACGTATGTTTTGTAGAGGCAAAGTCATTAGTGTTAGGTCATGGTAATAAGTACTCGATGGACAGGGACGTTCATACCTACTTAATAGT
This sequence comes from Sorghum bicolor, assembly GCF_000003195.3. Lineage (NCBI taxonomy): Eukaryota > Viridiplantae > Streptophyta > Magnoliopsida > Poales > Poaceae > Sorghum > Sorghum bicolor. Next base: position 19,386,263 of record NC_012871.2, read on the forward strand.
GGAAATCATTTCGGTTTTCAAAGGATGGTTGGATATCGTCAAGACTAGACTAGGTCTAAGTGCCATATGGTGAAGAAGGGCACTTAGAGTAGTTTAGGACTTTGTTTTCCTTTGACCGTACTATTAAGAAGGGCTTTGATCTAGTAGCTTGACTTAGGCAAGGCTTTAGGTTTAGGTGTGGTGCACACTTGGTAAACCTAGCACTAGGCATCTCGGAGATAGTCCTTAGATCGAGAGGAACAAACTTCGTTTTGGAAAGTTCGCGTTTCGACGAAGTTTGGGTGCCTAAGAAGGCACCGGACGCTAGCACTGGACGCTATGTGAGTGCATTCGGTGAGGTTGACTTGAGTCAGAGTGACTAGGTGCCTAGGGTTAGGCACCGAACTCACCGGGCAGCGTCCGGTCCTAACCCAGGGAGGTCTAAAAGATGACCAGGGCACCGGACGCTAGCACCAGACTCACCGGGTAGCGTCCGGTCCTAAACTCAGGGAGGGTGTAAAATTCACCCTCAAACCGGACGGTGTCACCGGACGCTCAGAGGTAGCATCCGGTGCTCTGTCACAGAGAGTATAGTGAGCCATTATGAGGTCACCGGATGCTCGGTGCAGTGCGTCCAGTGCAACATCAACAGCGTCCATTGCTCCCGTTTTCAGTGTATAACGGTTGGCCGGCCCTTGGACTTGATGGGGAGTATTTATACTCCTCCACCTTGTCCATGGGAGGTCTCTTGCCCATTTGATCAGTTGAGAATCACCTTGTGGTGCAAGAGAGAAGCAAGAGCCTAGAGAGGATTGAGATTTCAGAGATTTCTTGTGAGAATCCTTCTCTAGTTGAATTCCAAGAGTCAAGTGTGCATCCACCACTATCTAGTGCCTTGTTTGGGTCAAGTGAGAGTTCTTTGCTTATTACTCTTGGTGATCGCCATCACCTAGACGGTTTGGTGGTGATTGGAGGCACGAAGACTGCCCAAAGTTCTTGTGGGTGGCACGTGTCAAACTTGTGAGTGGTTTTGGGCGATTCACCGTGACAGAGTGTCGAAGAATCAGCCCGTAGAGAGCACTTGCTCCTTGCACGGACCAAGGGGAGCAAGACCCTTGTGCGGGTGCTCCAACTAGGACTAGTGGAGAGTGGCGACTCTCTCATACCTCGGCAAAACATCGCCGAGCACCTTCTTGCACTCCTCCTTTACTTTCTAGCATTTACTTTGTGCAATTGAGCTTTTACATTCCTAGAATTGCCTTGCTAGAATAGGATTGGAAATAGGTTGCAAAACTTTTATTCGGTAGCTCTCTAGTCACACTAGGCACAAGGGGTTGAATTGGAGCTTATAGGTTGCTTAAATTTTTAGAGAAGCCCAATTCACCCCCCTTTTAGGCATCTTGATCCTTTCAATTGGTATCGGAGCCTAGTGCTCATTTTTAGGCTTCACCGCCTAGAGAAAGATGTCTAACGAGGATGTACCGCCACCCATGTTCGATGGCGATGACTTCCCGTATTGGAAAATACGGATGGAGTCATACCTCGAGGCATCTGACACTAAGTGCCTAAAAGCCATGACCAAAGGGTTTACACCTCTGGCAAAGGACACCGCTCTTACTCCACAAGAGCAAGAGAACGAGAAGTGGAATGCAAAGGCAAAAAACCACATTTTTAGAGGTCTTTGCAAAGAGGTGTTTAACCGCGTAAGGAACCACAAAACCGCCCATGAGTTATGGAAGGAACTTTGTGCGCTCCATGAGGGATCCAAGAGTGAGCGTGAGGAACGCTTTCATCTTGTGATGAACAAGCTTAATACATTTGAAATGCTTCCAAAAGAAAATGCTAATGAAATGTATTCTCACTTGAATGTCATTGTAGAGGAGCTAAATGGACTTGGGATCAAACAAATGAGTAACCATGCTTCATCAAGGCGATCTCTCCATCGCCACACCAACATCCAAATTGGGGAAGATCAACGGTCATGAGATGAACATGCATATGAACTGTTGGGCATTCTTAACTTCATTACCAAAAGTAGACTGAGTTTTCTAATTCTGGTAACGGCGCCAAAAAATGCCGAACCTATCCCTCATGCCACTTAAGCCAAGTTGTCATCCCTAGCATGACATGAGAGACGCAGTATTGAAATATGCAATTGCTCTTCTAAATGAATAATAAATGAGATCTGCAAGCGCACAGATTAATACCGATGTAGCAATTTAACCGGGAAGTATTCCAGGTATCGTTATTTATATTTTTACCACTAGGAAGGGATTGCTAATCATCAATGTTGATTATGGAATGGAATATGGAATTGAGTATCTATCATTGCATGTATAATTGAGAGCATTTATCTATCTCTTTCATACAGGGATAAATGTCACATAAAAGATAGATAAAGTATGAATGGTGACAGAGATAATTAATCTGATCAGCATAACTAGCCACATATAATAATGATAAGCACCTCAACAGATATTCTAGCAAGCCATTAGCATGGAATTAGGATGAACTACAAGAATATTTCCTAAGTTATTCTTAACTATAAAGTCTATCATATCATAGCTAGTGCAATTATACTTGGCAATCATTGCGAGACAGGACTACGCCCATGCATAGTGATATTATCAAGGAAGATGAGAAACATAGCAATCACTCCCCTGTAATAATGTTGCTCCGCCAGCCCTATACACAAGAGGGGGACTATATGGAGCTGTCACTACCACGAACTACCCCACGATCCGACATATAGGGTACAATCGCAGATAAATACGGTATAGGCACCACGCCTACACAATACTTATCATTTACCCACCGTACACATGGATAAACGCTATACGATCCTAAACATGTATATAAATCCAATCTAACTAAGCCAAGCATATAACTATGATAAACTAAGAACAATATAATTGCAAATATAAACAAGTAGAGCAAAGTCATAATCAATATATTGAAGTAGAACAAAGTCATATTCATAATATTGAGGAACAATGATGAACAAATGAAGAACAGTAGAGGAATTACCAAGAATCCTCTTGACAGATCCGAAAACCAATCGAAGATTGACTCCTTGTAGTTCTAATCCTATGTAGCTATGCTAAACTAGAGATCTATTGATGTGGTGGCTCTAGGGCTTGATCAGAGGCTTTTTCTCCCGAGATGGATAAATGAATTAGGGTTTCTAGGGTCCTCTCCTTCAGGGGCCAAGGAGTCTGCTTATATAGTCCCTCCAAATGGATATGGACTGTCGTTTCAAAACGACATTAATCGCATGGTTTTCCTTAATCCCTTAGGTCGGTGGAGCATAATCTGCAAGGTGGAAGCTGATGAGCCCTCAGACCAGGGCGGACGCCCAAGGGGGGAGGGCGGGCGCCCTACCCCCGGGTCCGCTCGGTCTCCCGCTCGTTCCCGTGGCTTCTGGACTCTTCTAGATGTTGGATAATTGTGGTGCATGTTAATATCTCTATGTAAACCCGACATGTGGGCCTTTCCTCTAGAATTCCTGATAACCCCCTGCAGAAATAGACAAACACCAAAACTCGTGGAATTCTGTTAGATAAAACCCTAAGTCTGGGTGTCGGTTGCATTTGGATCCTTTTATTTGTTTATTTGCTGATTATATTTGATACTTAAAGACAGTCCACAAACTCCCCCAAGCTTACCTCTTGCTCGTCCCTGAGCAAGGATAATCTCAGTGATGGATCAGAAGTTGCTGGAATGCCTTTAAAAGTTGACGGTGCACATGCTTTCAAATAAAGTCTCATCTCTGAGTTAGAGTAAACCGTCAAGACATAAAACTTACTCACTTTACCTTTCACCATGGGACTTGTAACCGTTACTTCTGTCCTGAGTAGTTAAAAGATAGAACGGTCTAGTCAAGCGCCATGTCTCTTATTCTTGATCAGCTATAGCTCTGGAGTTTTTGCAGATTTTCAAATAAAACTCAGAGATTCCTTGTATGACTCGCACAGATATCTCTTTTGTTGTATTTTTGTATCCTTACCAAGGCAGTGATGGTATATGTTGTTCACGGTACTTAAGTATCAAATTTAATTATCAAATAAACAAAGAAAAGGATCCAAATGAAATCAACATCCAGATTTTGGGTTTTATCTGATAGAATTCCATGAGTTTTGGTGGTTGTCCATTTCTGCAGGGGGTTATCAGGAAATACAGAAGAAAGGCCCACATGTTGGGATTACATAGAGATATTAACATACCGCGCAATTATCTTACATCTAGAAGACTCCAGAAGCCGCGGGAACGAAGCGGAGGCAGAACGGAGCCTGGCCCAGGGCGCCCGCCCTACGGACCAGGGCGCCTGCCCCCTGCTAGAGTCCAATCAGGACTCTCTTTCGAGATTACGCTCTACCCACCTAAAGGATCAAGGATAACCATTCAATCAATATCGGTTTGATCCGACGGCCCATATTCACTTGGAGGGACTATAAAACCAGACCCCCTGGCCCCTGGAGGAGAAGAGCTCTCAACCCTAATTCATTATTCATCAAGGGAGAAGAAGCCTCTGATCAAGCCTAGAGCCACCACATAAGTTAGATATCTAGATTAGCATAGCTACATAGGATTAGAACTAGAAGCAGTCAATCTTCGATTGGTTTACGGATCTGTCATGAGGATTCTTCGTAATTCTCTATTGTTCTTCAATTGTTCATCTTTGTTCTTCAATATTATGAATATGACTTTGTTCTACTTCAATATATTGATTATGACTTTGCTCTACTTGTTTATATTTGCAATTATATTGTTCCTAGTTTATCATAGTTATATACTTGGCTTAGTTAGATTGGAATTATATACATGTTTAGGATCGTATAGCGTTTATCCATCGGATCCATGGGTAAATGATAGATATTGTGTAGGCGTGGTGTTTATACCGTATTTATCTGTGATTGTACCCTATATGCCAGATCGCGGGGTAGTTCGTGATAGTGACAGCTTCATTGATTCTTATATATGTTGGGTATTCTTAACATCATTACCAAAAGTAGACATAGTTTTCTAATTCTAGTAACGGTGCCAAAAATGTCAAACCTATCCCTCATACCACTTGAGCCAAGTTGTCATCCCCAGCATGACATGAGAGACGCGGTATTGAAATATGCAATTGCTCTTCTAAATAAATAATGAATGGGATCTGCAAGCGCACAGATTAATACCGATGTAGCATTTTAACTGGGAAGTATTCCAGGTATCGTTATTTATATTTTTACCACTAGGAAGGGATTAGTAACCATAAATGTTGATTATAGAATAGAATAGAGAATTGAGTATCTATCATTGCATGTATAATTGAGAATATTTATCTAACTCTCTCATACAGGGGTAAGTGTCACAAAAAAGATATATGAAGTAATGAATAGTGACAAAGATAATTAATCTGATCAGCATAACTTAGCCACGTAATAAATATGATAAGCACCTCAATTAGATACTCTAGAAAGTCATTAGCCTGGAATTAGAACGAACTACAAGAATATTTCCTAAGTTATTCTCAACTATATAGTCTAGCATTATCATAGTTAGTGCAAGCATACTTAGCAATCATTGCGAGACAAGACTACGCCCATGCATAGTGATATTAGCAAGGTAAATGAGAAACATAGCAATCACTCCCCTGTAATAATATTGCTCTGCCAGCCCAATACACGAGAGGGGGACTATATAAGAATCAATGAAGCTGTCACTATCACGAACTACCCCACGATCTGGCATATTGGGTACAATCACAGATAAATACGGTATAAGCACCACGCCTACACAATATCTATCATTTACCCATGGATCCGATGGATAAATGCTATACGATCCTAAGCATGTATATAGATCCAATCTAACTAAGCCAAGTACATAACTATCATAAACTAAGAACAATATAATCTTGAATATAAACAAGTAGAGCAAACTCATAAGCAATATATTGAAGTAGAACAAAGTCATATTCATAATATTGAAGAACAAAGATAATTAGAAGAACAATTAGAGAATTACCAAGAATCCTCTTGACAGATCCGGAAACCAATCGAAGATTGACTCCTTCTAGTTCTAATCCTATGTAGCTATGCTAATCTAGATATCTAATTGATGTGGTGGCTCTAATCTAGATTAGAGGCTTCTTCTCCCTTGAAGAACAATGAATTAGGGTTGAGAGGCTCCCTCCTCCAGGGGCCCGGGGGTCTGGTTTTATAGTCCCTTCAAGTGAATATGAGCCGTTGGATCAAACCGACATTGATTGAACGGTTATCCTTGATCCTTTAGGTCGGTGGAGATCTCCCACGAAACAGAGTCCTGATTGGACTCCAAGTCAGGGCGGGCGCCTAGGGAAGGAGGGCGGGCGCCCTGCCTCTCGCCCCGTTCGGCCTCCGCTTTCTTCCCGTGGCTTCTGGAGTCTTCTAGATGTAAGATAATTGCGCGGCACGTTAATATCTCTATGTAATCTCGACGTGTGGGCCTTTCTTCCGTATTTCCTGATAACCCCCTGCAGAAATAGACAAACACCAAAACTCGTGGAATTCTATCAGATAAAACCCTAAGTCTAGATGTTGATTTCATTTGGATCCTTTTCTTTGTTTATTTGATAATTAAATTTGATACTTAAGAACCGTTAACAAACTCCCCCAAGCTTACCTCTTGCTCGTCCCTAAGCAAGGATAGACTTAGCGATGGATTAGAAGTTATTGTAATGCCTTTAAAAATTGACGGTACACATGCTTTTTAAATAAGATCTCATCTCTGAGTTAGAGTAAACTGTCAAGACTTAAAACTTACTTACTTTACCTTTCACCTTGGGACTTGTAACAGTTACTTCTGTCTTGAGTAGTTAAAAGATAGAACAGTCTAGTCAAGTGCCATGTCTCTTATTCTTGATCAGCTATAGCTCTAGAGTTTTTGCAGATTTTCAAATAAAACTCAGAGACTCCTTGTATGACTCTCTCAAATCTCTCTTTTGTAGAATTTCTGGATCCTTACCAAGGCAGTGATGGTATATGCCTTCTCTCAATATATGTAGTATTTGTGGTATAAGACATAGTGACATTGCCTTCTCTCTCACCCTACTCTAATAAGGCTTTAATATCTGGAGCTCATAGGTGGGAGATAAAATATACATACTCACAAGACATTTATTGTATAGTCAAGCCATGGATCCAAAGAAACAAATCAATAAGTCAAATCAAGATGTGCATGTGTGGCGAATGAATGGCGTATGGTGATGATGGTGATAATAATGGTGAAAGCCTAATTCTACTTTTGCTCTTTTGAGGGGATACATACCTTCCTTGCTTTTTGAAACTTTTTGACGAGAATGAGATGCTCTATATTTTTCTTTTCTCTTAGGTGGGTATCTTGTACCCCTAATTCTACTGTCGGACACTTGTCTATTTTTACCTCTCGTCTTCCTTTTTCTTTTCTTTCGTGGTTCCGGGCACTTGCCCTTTTTATTTCCTCGTATCTCTTTTTCTCTTTTTTTAGAGCACTCATCTCTTGAGATAATATAGCAAGTGGTAGTAACAAGATATCTTGAGCATTTATTTCACAAGGAAAAACAGAAATATTTTTGGCTATTCTGTCCCGGATTAGGAGTAGAATATTTTTAGGTGGTTCTGGAGATGAAAATGGGTGGATATATGTGGATGGTACTTCCGGAGTAGAAGTAGCATATATGAGTGAATGTGCAAGTGAATCTTGATTTAACCACATGACAAGCTCCTAAGGGTCTACACAGCTTGACCACACTCAATGCTCATAAGCAGTAAATAGTAAATGTGTGGCTCAAAGTCTAGTAAGGATGTATATATGGCTGTGGTAGGAATTTAAACTTTCATCATATAGGAACTCATCATGCAACATTTTAAAGATTTTTAAAGATAAAATTCTCTAGAATTCTAGCATCTCTAGAAATAGATAAACAGCAGCTCAACCTTCCCATATCGTATCCGTTAACAACTTAGACTTTAGATCAAGTCTTCATCCCACAAGTTTAGGTCTAGAGCAAGCTTTAAATTATAACAGTTATATCTAAACTTGAGAGAGAACTTAAAATGTGCAAATTAGGCAGAGCAACTATTCATCATATCCATGCTAGAGTTTTATTATTAAGATATAGATTAGCATAGCTACTTTATTTATTTATTAAACACACTAAGCAAAAGATATATATAAGCATAAAATCTTTATTTGGTTTTTCCTGGTTTATGTATATTTATATTCTAAAATAGTATAAGTGTAAAGATAGATAGATAGAAATACTTAGCGGGATAAATGGGGGTGCTCTCCCCCAAGCTGAATTTTGACGTAATTTCTTTTGATGTAGCTAGCAGGTGGCAGAGGTGTATTTGAAAGTCGGCAGTATCCTGACAGCGATTAGAATGTCCTCCGTCTGCTAGTCTTCTTGATTCTTAAATTCTGTAGAGCTCAAATAGACAACAAAGCTTGTGGAACTGATTAAGTGTTAGCATAAATATCTAGCCTTTATCATGTTGAGACTCCATAATAATTATTACTCCCTGTTTTTATATTTTTATTTTATAAAGCAGAAATGAAATATTTATTTTATTTTTTATGCCACCACAGTGAATGTACTTATGGGTTTTACGCCACTCGTATACTCACATGGGGCTTACTGTTTTTCACATTTTTATTTTCTTTTTAGGATAGCATGAATATGATTAACTAAGTAGACTATTTTAAAATAATTGAAAGGGAAAGGATAACTACCAAGTTTACCTCTTGGCAAGGCGTTCGGTGTTTTTAAGTCCTCCGAACAGGACTCTCCATTTTCTCAATTGTCCTGGAGTTCGTTGGGTTGCGTAGTCGGTACTTCTGGCAGCGCCTCCTCTTCATGTATAGTTATCTTCTCTTTCCATACCTGACTCGGTGCTTCGGTCTCCTCTGGATAATTCTGTTTAAACTCTACGTCTTCTGACCTTACAACTTCTCCTTCATAGTCTACCCATCCATCCTTGATGATTTGCCTCCTCTGGTTGCGATTGCGTCGTTTTCTGACCTGCTTAGATTCTTCAAAGATGTAGTTAGGATCAGTAAAATAACGGCGTAGCTTCTCTGAGGGGAAGTGCATATGGACTTCTCCAGTTCCAATGTAGATGATTGCTTTAACGGTGCTAAGGAACGGTCTTCCAAGGATGATGGGTGGATCGTACTCATCTTCTCCCATGTCAATAACTTGAAAGTCTGTGTAGACAAAATGATCGTCTATTTTGACTGGGACATCAGTTACTGTTCCTTTAACCTCTCGAAATGTCTGATCTGCCATCCGGAGCTGAATGTATGTTGGTTTTAAGGGCATGGTTCCGAACAAGAGCCGATAGGTGACTGCGGCCACTATGTTGACGCCCGATCCGGTGTCGCAAGTCGTCTTGTAGAAGTTGTACCCATTTATGGAGCAATAGATGCTTGGCATTCCTGGGTCGTCCTTCTTGGTCAGAAACGGTGACTTAAGTTGATGATATTGACCTCCTTGAACTGCAGTGACCATTTAAGCTGACTCGGTCCACACTTGCTTGTTCCTGTTCCTCTTGTTGGTCCTCTTCCTTGATTCATGTCGAGATTGATCTGGGATTTGTGTAGTCTTGTTCTTGAAGGAAAATGTCTCCTTTCTCCCTTTGATGTAGAAACTGATCTTGGCAGCACTAGCGTAGATGACAGCTCCCGGGGTGTTTAAGAATGGCCTCCCTAAGAAGATGGGTGCTCTCTCATCATTACCGGTCTCTACCACCACGAAGTCTGCTGGGGCATACAAGGTACCAACTCGGACACAAAGGTTCTTCAATATTCCTTTTGGAAAACTTATTGCCTGATCTGCAAACTGCAAACACATGGTTGTTTCTAATAAAGGATATGTAAAGAATTTTTCATAGAGTACCCTGGGTATAATGTTGACACTGGAGCCAAAGTCACAGAGTGCTTCTGGGACGTCCACCATGCCGATGGAGATCGGGATGACGGGACGTCCTGGATCACCTCTCTTGACCGGCAGAAGGTCAGTAGTAAATTCAGTGACAGGGTTACTCCAATTACGTGCATCAAACATGTCTACAAGATTTGCAGATTCTAATCCTTCCAATTGTGATGGTATACCGGGGTTAGTAGTAGGAACAGCAGCAGCTATTTGATTTAACTGAGATTCAATCATTTTACTAAAGCTAATTTGATTCTTGATGGCAGTAGAGAAATTATCCATTCTGTTATTTATATTTTCTAGCATTTTATCATTAGATGCAAATTTCTTAGATAGGTTATCCATTAGCTTTCCCTGATTAGACACTAACTCTCTTAGAGGTGGAAAATTATTATTATTATTATTATTGTTGAAAGAATTGTTACCTTGATAATTACCAGAGTAGTTACGCCTCTGTTGATTCCAACCTTGATTTTGTTGAGGACGGTTGTAGTAGTAGTAGTAGTAGTTGTTGATGTAGTTTACATCCTCAAGCATCTCAGGGCAGTGATTGCCTGAGTGTCCAGTATCTCCACACTCCTCACAAGTCATGTGAGAGTCGTAGACGTGCATGACTTCCTTCTTATCTCCAGCTCTATCATCGAGCTTCTTCATGAGCAGGTCTAGCTTGGCAGACAGCATGTCTACCTCCTTGAGCTGATGCATACCCCCACCTCTCTTGCGTGTCTGGGTCCTTTCTTCATTCCAACCTTGGTTGGACGCCATCTTCTCCACAAGGGCTGTGGCTTGAGGTATGGTGAGGGATAGGAATGCTCCTCTAGCTGCAGCATCCATGGTGTCATGGGCACTATTGCCGAGCCCATTATAAAACGTCTGCATCAGTAGCCAGCTCTCCATTCCATGATGGGGACATTCTAGGATGTAGTCTTGAAAGCGCTCCCATGCTTCTAGAACAGATTCATCATGTTGTTGCTGAAAACTTGTAATTTTTCCATGGAGAGCATTGGTCTTGCCCATGGGAAAGAACTTAGCCAGAAAGTTTATGGAGCAGAGTTCCCACATAGTATTCTTCTCTTTTGTAGCGTAGAACCACTGCTTCGCTCTCCCCAATAGTGAGAATGGAAAGAGGTGAAGTAGTATAGCATCTCTAGGGACTCCTGATATGGTGAATGTGCTGCAAATCTCGAGGAAGTGTTGGTGATGAGCACTAGCATCTTCGTGTGCCTTTCCACAGAACTAGTTGGATTGCACCATGTTGATAAGTCCAGGCTTGAGCTCAAAGTTACCGTCGATCTCTGCAGCAGGTCCAGTGCGGATGTTGTCCGTAGTGGGAGCTGAGAACTCGCGGATCGATTTGTTTGCCATGGCTTCGAACTCTGAAGATAAGTTCCGGGTGAAACTTCGGTGATCTTCTTGATTGGATGAAGCTTCGTGCTGAAGTGTTGACGATCTCTTCTTGAGCATGGCTCTTGTTTTTCTGAATAATGCTTCGGGATTGTCAACAAAATTTCCTGGAAGATGTCTTCTATTCATACATTATCTGCATAAAATAAAATAGAAAAATATCAGGGTAAAACTGTATGAGAGAATTGATGATCTCAATCATATTAGTGATGCGAATGATGACTCAAAATTCCGTATTCATTCCTGATTAGTAATCAACCTTCCCCGGCAATGGCGCCAAAAATGCTTGTTGGGCATTCTTAACGTCATTACCAAAAGTAGACTTAGTTTTCTAATTCTGATAACGGCGCCAAAAAATGCCGAACCTATCCCTCATGCCACTTAAGCCAAGTTGTCATCCCCAGCATGACATGAGAGACGCGGTATTGAAATATGCAATTACTCTTCTGAATGAATAATAAATGAGATCTGCAAGCGCACAGATTAATATCGATGTAGCATTTTAATCGGGAAGTATTCCAGGTATCGTTATTTATATTTTTACCACTGAGAAGGGATTGCTAATCATCAATGTTGATTATGGAATGGAATATGGAATTGAGTATCTATCATTGCATGTATAATTGAGAGCATTTATCTATCTCTTTCATACAGGGATAAATGTCACATAAAAGATAGATAAAGTATGAATGGTGACAGAGATAATAAATCTGATCAGCATACAGGGATACTAGATTGAGAGAGATAGAGTGGAGGTGTAGATCGGAGGAAGCCCGGCCTGTCGGTGTCTACTCTGAGGTTGTACCTGCGGGATCAAGTTCTCCTAACCCGAGGCTTGCTCCTAGGATTCTTCAGTAATTCGACTTCTAAATTCTAGTAAGTTCTTGTTTTATTGTTCTTTGGTTTATGAGTGTACTTTAATCTCTTCCGGTTGAGTTTAGAGTAATCATTGCTAGCGTAAACGTGGTGTTTGGGCTAGGGTACTCATAGATATCCCCTGACTAGCTGGACCGTGGTAGTAGCGAGGAACGTGACATTTCTGAGTTACCTTTGCAGCCCACATCTCGTTAGCAGGACGGGTAGGGTTTATAGGTGTGGGTCGAACATCCTCTGTAGTGTCTAGATTCCGTGAGCCTCCCCAATAGAACAGTAGATCATCCTTACCAAGGTTAGAACAAGACTACGGTTGTAGTCTTCTCTATACATCGCTCACATCGAGAAACATTCTTTGTATCCTAAAGGGTATTAGCAATAGATTTGGTTAGTCAGATGCACACTTTCTCCCAGTGGTAAAAATATAAATACGATACTCTGGATAACCTCCCGGGTGAAGTGCTCACCGATATCCGTGCGCTTGCGGATCAATTCCTGATGGCGTTAACAAATATCAACAAGCATTTCTGGCACTGTTGCCGGGGAGAAAGACGGTTTGCTGAGATAACTTTAAGTCTTGCTATTATGTTATATTATACTTTTATACTTTTATTCTTTTATCTTTTTATTTTTTCCATCTTTGTGGGTAACTCAAATTCCACACCTATTATTGAATTCTTTGCACCTTCGGAGACCAGCCATAGACCATGGGAGTCAACAAGTCCTGCCCCTAATTATGATCTGTGTCTAGAGTTGATTGCAATAGGTCAGAACTAACCCTTTTCTATAGCCGAGGTCCTATCTTTTAATCAAGAAGATAATTAACTTTTAGCTACACCTAGGGAATCTGGTAATCTTTCTATAAATTTTGTTTTAGACCTAGCCCTACAAGACCATGTTTTTTCTCGATATTTTCACATTGGTCTTAATCATATAACCTTTGGTAGAGTTTTTCTTTCTTTATCTGTTAGTAAAGCAAGGTATGTCTTCATTCGTGGACATCCTTCTTGCACTAGTCTTCATATAAAATTCCTAGAGATAGAGAAGGAATCATCTCCCAGATGAGGAAAGGAAGTTTCAATAGCCAATTTCCAAACATTTTAATCCCATGATTCGGCTATCCAATCCAAACTAGTAGTGCTCCAAAATCATCTAAGGGAAGAAAAAATTCTACCTTTGGAAATTCATTTTGGGATGAGCTTAAACTTCCTGCTTCATAAGAGACCTTTGAGTGCATATAGTCTAAACCTTTCTAAGAAGGGATCTGTTAGAAAGCATCTCAAATCCAATCCCTTTGATGGACATCTAGAAAGACTCAAGGATGGCATCTTAAGTGATGCAATAGAAGGAGAGCGAAGCCATTTAGAAGACAATCTCATCTTCTCCCCTTCTACGGCCACTTTTGATGACTCATTCGAACCTATCTTTAACCCCATCCTTGAGCCTAATAATTTCTACTATGCTCTTTCTCTTGAACCTCCCGATGATCCAATGAATGTATCTAGACATCCCATGCATAAGAATCACCAAGACCACGAGGAGGATCGAGAAGAGCAACATCAATGGCTAGAGGGCACTAAAAATCCATGTGCTATCACCATTGAATGGATGGACAAGGAAGAAGCCTTAATGGATTCTGACTTTGGCTCAATTTCAAATGGTGAGTTCTTGACTCCCTTTGAAGATGAGATTCATCCAACTACAGAAAAGGACATAGGCGAGACCAATCTAGGAGAAACTCCGAACATTCAGATTGGAGACGAAGATAACATTAATGAGCATGGAATTTATTTCATAGCCACTTCGTTTACTCCATGCTCATATGCAACTCCTTCCCAATCTATTGGTCTCTCCAACGTCACCACATTTGAGATCTCCAGCCCCCTCTTCCCTTTTTATAAAAACTTTAAAAGGGTGGTTGTCGATGCATATGTCTATAATAAATATTGCAGATCTCGTTGATCTTGATATAGGTCAGCGTTGGAGGGGGAACCACTTCACTGACATAATTTGATGGTTTCCCAAGGACAAGCTTAGTGTCCTAAAACAAGCACTTATCAGATCGTAACATGAACTTCTAATTATTTGCAACATTACCTTGTGTATTGAGCATATAAAGATAATTGTAGAAATATTCCTTCGGGTATTCTTGTCACTAACCTTTCTAGGATTGGAGTAAGAAGATCGGATGAATGACAAGCACAAGGTATGTCCAACCAATCATCATGCAACATTGAATTAAATTCATCCAATCTTGAATTTTGCAAAATTCAAGCTTGGGGGAGTACTTCACATGAAAACATCCTTTGCTAAGTTGCTATGTTGGTTGTCCCTACCTTTGAGACATGCTTGATTTGTTAAATACTAGTCACACTACTTCATCTCCATTTGAGTAGATCTCTATAAAAGCCATCATGCTACCTTTGTTTATCTTAGTAAGTGTCAGTTTGGAAGTACTGGACACAGTTCCATTGGCATTTAAATTAAGCATGGTGCTTAGGTTAAATAGCCTTCCTTAATCTAATTAGAGATGGAGTCTAGTTTGGTTACTGAACTAAAAACTGCTTGAGTAGGCATTGGTATATTTTGTCGGACTAACCCCTGCAGGAAAACTTTCAATATCAACCTGGGAAGTCCTGAGATACAAACTCACGTTAGAGATAAAGGAGACACATGAAATTTAACGATTTGCACAAGGAAGACATAGCTCATTCATCATAGAGAGATGATGTAACACCCAAAATTTGATTTTGAATTAATAGGAATTAATTTGATTTAATTAAGTATTTTGTGAGCATTTGTATCTAGCAAAATAAATAATTTTGTGCAAATTAAAATTCACCATAAATTTAGAAACATGAATTTGCATTCATGCTGAAGCATATTTTATTTGGTGCTTGTTGTTTCTGGTTAGAATTTAATTGCACACAAAATTCTATTTGGAAAACTGTTTTTGGAAAAGAAAGAATAAAAAAAGAAAAAAAAAGAATACAGGAGAAGGCCTGCTGGCCGAGAGGCCCAACCACCCCCCTCCCCCCCCGCGCCTCCTCCTCCCCCGGAACGCTAACGCGGCCCAGCTTCCCCCCGCAGCCTAGCAACCAGGCCGGCCCGTGCGCGCACTCTCCACTCTCCCCTCCTCTCTGTGACCGACGACCGAGACCCAGCACCCTCTGGTTGACAGCTTGGGCCCGTGCGTCAGCTCCCTCTCTTCCACCTTCCTTTCTCTTGTTCGTAACCGAGTAGGAAACCGCACCAAAGCAATCCCGTGATACTCGGGATTGATCGTTCTCCGTGCGCCGCGAGCCCCCTATAAAGGTCTTAGACCTCGGTCGCACTCCGTTGCTTCAAACGCGCTGCGAAACCAAGCCCTAGACACTCCAGCAAACTCGGTCGAGATCCAGTTTAGGCCAAAGCCGCTCCGCCGCATCGTGTGAGCTCTCGGTTCGTTCCCTGGCCGAATCGAACCCCGTGGTGAACTCGCCTCTCTCTCCTCTTTCTTCCCGTATGCTCGGCTTGAGTTTTGGTGCTCGGAAACGGGAAGCCGGACGACACCGGCGAGCTCCGGCTCTCTGGCCATGGCGCCGCCGCGCCGGAGCAGGGAGCCGGCCGGCCGGCCCGCCGAGCCCCTCCAGGAGCAGATCGTGACCGCCCATCTGAAGATCAAGGGCCCAGATTAAAACATACCTCTTCGCCAGGAAAATTTGTTAAAGAGCCCCTGGAGATTTTGCTATTCAACCCGCCATCCTTTACGCATTTTCAAGTTTACGTTTTCCATTTCAGAAGGCGTATTCTGGTCGGCTAAATATAAAATGTGCTTTCCAATAATTACAAAATTGCCACTGAACTTAAATTGCTTATAAAATATTCATATTAACTCCGTTTTTGTCCATTCAAATTTCGTTAGATTCGTATTTACATGCTCTACATGTTAGAAATATTAGTTTACTATTTTGAAACTTTTTACTTCTGCAGTAGCATTTAATTAATTATTTCTCTATAGGAAACCTTAGAAAATTCATATCTTCCACGTTTTAATTCCGATTTTCGTGAACTTTACGTTTGTGTGATCGTAGCGCTGCGTAGAATATTTTTATAAACTTTTTATCTTTGATTTCTCACTGTTGGTGTAATGTTCTAATTATATCTTGTTTGCTTTGTGTATGATTGTCTCCATTGGATTGCGTGTTGTTAATTGATGTTTGGGAATAGACGGTGAGCCGTATGTTGGTGATCAAGACCAAGCTTTTGAAGACCAGTAGGCTCAGGAGAGCTTTGACCAAGGCAAGTATAACTTGGGATCATCCTTGTTACCTATTAACTTATAACTACACATATATATCATATGCATGCTATCACCTTGTCGACCTTAGCAAAATCATAGATGATTGTTACCTAGATTTCTTGTTACCTACTTGAGATGCATTTGGTGTAGATCTGCTAGTGCTTGATATAATCCATGATCTTGTAAGATGATTAATAGCTATGCAATGAACGTTAAATGATGAAAAATAACTATATGAGATCTTGTATGTAAGTGATCACCGGGACAACAGTGCAACCATGAGGGCTATAATGGCTCTGGCTTTAGCTCAGTATGAAGACCTTTTCTAGCTTGTTAGAGGTTACCCAAAAGGGCGGAGGGGCTGAACCGTTTTGGGGTATAGTGCGAGCCCCTGTCCCTATGTGTATAGGCTGTGCGTCATTGTGCCATTCGGAAGGGGGTATCTATATCTGCGCGCAAAGGAAACCTTGCGGCCCTAACATGTTAGACGAACTTTTGAAAGGCTTCATAGTGATCCCTAGCGACCTCCCTAGGAAGGAGGTTAAGAGATTAGCTACCTCGGGTAAAAGGGTAAATCATGAATCGTGGGTAAAGATGTACAACCTCTGCAGAGTGTGTTAAAACTGGTATACTAGCCATGCTCACGGTTATGAGCGGCCTTGGGGGTTCTTGCTGTGACGACGATGAGCTTATTAAGTTGTTATGTTCATTTGATTATCATTTCTGCTATGAGATTAATTATGCTTACACTTGATCATGTGATTAATGGATTATTTATGCTACCTTGACAATTGCTCATTAATTATGAACATGCTATCCACTATTAAAAGTTAAATGCAATCAAACCAGTGTCAGCTATTTGAGCCTCATGAACCCCTGGTTATACTTGTTGAGTATGATATGTGCTCACTCTTGCAATTTCCCAACACCCCAGGTTATACTAATGATGATGATTGGAATGAGGATTATCGCTATGAGTACTAGGTTTGGAGTCAACCAGTCAACAGTGTCCCTGTGTGGAGCTTCCGTCGAGAGCGTTGTTTACTTTATGCTATCATTTTTGTATGAGACTATGTGATAAATTATATTCCGCTATGTAATAAACACTGCAATGGTACATTTGAGATTTGTCTACTTATGTGTGCGACTGTTTCTGGGGCACATATGAGTCTTTTATACATCCTATTTTGTTCTTAAAATATGGGTGTGACAGATGATCCATGGAAGGAGACAAAGTACATAAACAAGATACACACCCATTACGAATGGGAAGCTTCCACAAGGTGAGATGGTGCCATCACACTCTTCAATTAAGGTAACATCTTAAGGTACTTGACTATCGCTTTTATAAGCTCCTCCTTGGTTCTGGCGTTCACATAAAATAAAGTGACAAACATGTATGATTTGTAACTCCAAATTAACCAACTTAATTAATTCAACTTGTTTAGTCCTTTAATCTTTGTTCTTAGTACTACCTTCATGATCCCACACTCCTAATCATATAAGCTAAAATGTTGCACATTCAATATTTGGAAGATATAAACAAAACATAAATATAGATAGATTACCTTTACATAAGGTTGAGCAATCTGATCTGACAAATGTTTTAAATGCTACACTCATAATCTTATTATCCATCAACTTTGTCTTGCTCACTATGTTTAAGGTTAGAGAAGAACAAATACACTTTTGGTTCTGTTGGTGTTTTCCACCAACAGGGCCCATGCACTTGATCTCTGCCTTGTCTTTATGAGCAGGTACACTTCGAGCAAAACCTGAAGGAGTTTTATAACTCCCAGACTCCACCAAGTGAAGAACCTGGATCTACGAGCACAAACACACTCGAGATGCTGGACACTCAGGCAATCACTGCCCTAAGATGCTTGAGGACGTAAACTACATCAACAACTACTACTACTACTACTACAACCGCCCTCAACAAAATCAAGATTGGAATCAACAGAGGCCTAACTACTCAGAGAGGCGATCCAGGACGCCCCGTCATCCCGATCTCCATCGGCATGGTGGACTTCCCAGAAGCACTCTGCGACTTTGGCTCCAGCGTCAACATTATGCCCAGGTTTGCAGATCGGACACTAAGTTTCCTAAAGGGAATATTGAAGAACCTCTACGTCCGAGTTGGTATCTTGTATGCCCCACTGCTGCCAAGATTAATCTCTACATCAAGGGGAGGAAGGAGACATTTTCCTTCAAGAACAAGACTATACAAATCTCAGAGCAATCCCGACATGAACCAAGAAAGAGGACCAACAGGAGGAACAGGAACAAGCAAATGTGGATTGAGTCAGCTAAGATGGTCACTGCTGTTCAAGGAGGTCAAGATCGTCGACTTAAGTCACCGTTTCTAACCAAAAAGGATGACCCAGCTCCAGATGGTAGATCAGACATTCCGTCGCCCCGTTATCAGGAAATACGGAAGAAAGGCCCACACGTCGGGTTTACATAGAGATATTAACGTGCCGCGTAATTTTCTATCATCTAGAAGACTCTAGAAGCCACGGGAACGAACGAGAAGGTGATCGGGCCCGGGGGAAGGGAGCCCGCCCTCCCCCCTTGGGCGCCCGCCCTGAGGTAGACACCAATCAGGTCCCGTCTCTTGGATTACGCTCCACCGACCTAAAGGATCAAGGATAACCGTTTAATCAATGTCGGTTTGATCCGACGGCCCAGATTCACTTGAGGGGACTATATAAGCAGACCCCCTAGCCCCTGGAGGAGAACAAGTTCATCATAGAGTTGAGAGGAGCCCTCGAAGGATAACCTCTCCTCTAAATAGACTTAGGGCTTAGCATCCAATGTGAGAGTAGAATTAGTTCTTCTAAGTTCTACTAGATTGAGAGAGATAGAGTGGAGGTCTAGATCGGAGGAAGCCCAGCCTGTCGGTGTCTACTTCGAGGTTGTACCTGCTGGATCAAGTTCTCCTAACCCGAGGCTTGCTCCTAGGATTCTTCAGTAATTCGACTTCTAAATTCTAGTAAGTTCTTGTTTTATTGTTCTTTGGTTTATGAGTTTACTTTAATCTCTTTCGGTTGAGTTTAGAGTAATCATTGCTAGCGTAAACGTGGTGTTTGGGCTAGGGTACTCATAGATATCCCCTGACTAGCTGGACCGTGGTAGTAGCGAGGAACGTGACATTTCCGAGTTACCTTTGCAGCCCACATCTCGTTAGCAGGACGGGTAGGGTTTATAGGTGCGGGTCGAACATCCTCTGTGGTGTTTAGATTCCGTGAGCCTCCCTAATAGAACAGTAGATCATCCTTACCAAGGTTAGAACGAGACTACAGTTGTAGTCTTCTCTATACATCGCTCACATCGAGAAACATTCTTTGTAGCCTAAAGGGTAGTAGCAATAGATTTGGTTAGTCAGATGCACGCTTTCTCCCAGTGGTAAAAATATAAATACGATACTCTGGATAACCTCCCGGGTGAAGTGCTCACCGATGAAAGGTCCTAATATGGCTAGAGGGGGGTGAATAGCCTATTTAAAAATTCTACAAATTCACTAGAGCAATAGGTTAGTAAATAACAAAGCGAAGCTTTTTGCTCTATCTCTAAAAGGGTGTTTGCAAGCCACCTATCCAACAATTCTAGTTGATATGATCACTAGGCACACAAGAGCTATGTCTCTACTTACACTAGAGAGCTACCTAAAGTTTCTATACAAGTATGTAAGCTACTCTAGTTTGCAAGAAAGTAGGAGAGATGGTTTGATCTTTATACCGACGTGTCGAGGGGATGAACCAATCAATAAAATGAAGTCCAATCACCGGGAGAAATCCAATCAACAAACACAATGAAGACACACGATTTTCTCCCGAGGTTTACGTGCTTGCCGGCACGCTACGTCCCCGTTGTGTCGACCAACACTTGGTGGTTCGGTGGCTAAGAGGTGTAGCATGAACCTCGTCCTCACTAGAACACCACAAGAACCTACCCACAAGTGAGGTAGCTCAATGACACGAGCAATCCACTAATGTTGCCTTTGGCTCTCCGCCGAGGTAGGCACAAACCCCTCACAATCACCGGGAGATGGCCACGAACAATCACCAACTCGTGCCAAACCTCCTCCGCTGCTCCAAGCCATCTAGGTGGCGGCAACCACCAAGAGTAACAAGAAAACCGCAGCCAAATCGATCCCCATGTGCCACTAGATGCAATCACTCAAGCAAATGCACTTAGAATCACTCCCAATCTCACAAAGATGTATAATCTATGAAGGAGATGAGTGGGAGGTGTTTGCTTAGGCTCACAAGGATGTCAAGTATGCTAGAATGCCAAGAGTGTAAGCCCCAAGCCGGCCAAACACGTATTTATAGCCCCTCAAACAAATAGAGCCGTTGGCTCTTTCACTGGGCGAAATACGGGGTCACCGGATGCTCAACACATGCGTCCGGTGCTCCAACGTCAGCCACGTGTCGCCTTTTGAAACTCTCGTGTCAGAGTCTAACGGTCACCTGCAGTGCACCGGACGCTGAGCAAGTTACCACCAGACGCGTCCGGT
The DNA here is from genome assembly GCF_000003195.3 of Sorghum bicolor. Taxonomy (NCBI): domain Eukaryota; kingdom Viridiplantae; phylum Streptophyta; class Magnoliopsida; order Poales; family Poaceae; genus Sorghum; species Sorghum bicolor. The sequence goes on from NC_012871.2 coordinate 19,407,260, forward strand.
GCACACCGGTCCTAAACTCAGAGAGGTCTGCAGAAACACAGGGTCACCGGACGCTGAGCACCGAACCGTTCGGTGCTCACCGGTCTTAAACCCAGAGAGGTTTGCAAAATGCACAGGTCACCGGACGCACACCACCGATGCTTCTAGTCAAACACAAAGGCCAAAGTCAGATAGCACCGGACGCATGAACAGGAGCTACCCTGCGTCCGGTGCTCACCGACCGGTGATTAACCCTAGCACCACAGCACACCGGACGCACAACCTCTGCGTCCGGTGCCTCAACGGCCAGCGTCCGGTGAGTGTTTCTCTGCGAGGAACACTCCTACAACTTCTCCAAATTTAGTACCGGCGCAATAGAAAAAATGCATTTCATTTTCTCAAAAGCGTCGAATCCCGCCTCGCAAGCTCGGCAGGAGGGAGAGAGGAACCCATCCTCTCTCTACCCTTCAAACTCCACCTCCTTCTCAAAGTGTGCCAACACCACAATGTGTAAACCAACATGTGCACGTGTGTTAGCATTTTCACAAACATTTTCTTCGAAGGAGTTAAGTTAGCTCACTAGGTTCTAAATGCATGCACAAGAACAATGACACCTAGTGGCACTTGATAACCGCTTAGCCAAATAATTCCCCTCTTTATAGTACGGCTATTTATCCTAAATGTGATCACACCCTCTATGGTGTCTTGATCACCAAAACTAAAACCCTAAGCAATACCTTTGCCTTGATCTCCATAGGGTTTTGTTTTCCTCTTTCTTCTTTTCCAAGTTGAGCACTTGATCATCTTGTGGTCATCACCATCATCACCATGATCATCATTTGCTCCATCACTTGGCATGTACCAACCTCATTAAGTCTACACACACTTAGTATAGAGGTTAGTACTAGGGTTTCATCAATTATCCAAAACCAAACTAGGGCTTTCAATCTCCCCCTTTTTGGTAATTGATGACAACCCTTTTTACAAACATTTTCAATAAAATTTTCATAGATTCATGTTGCTTGCCCAAGCATTTTACCATGTGCAAAGGTTATGGACAAGTTTCATAAACCCAAATTGGTAGCAATTGCTCCACCTACATATGTGCTAAGAGTTTGGATTGAAAGCTTGCACATATGCTTGAATAGGAAATATAGGAGTCAATTTCTACCAAATGATACTAAGGTGTAAAGAATGGACCTTTGAAGCGTGATACCAATCGGAGTTGCCAATATGCACCATCCTTAGCACCATTAGTAACTAGACATTCACAAAACTAGAACACCATGTGAGATCAACATTATAAACAAGGTTCTAGTACCACTTGTGAAACAACTAAAATTCTAGTTATACTACCTATGCATGCTAGTTCTTCATTTCAACAATCAAACCTACAACTAGCATACACCACACAATCAAGGCATTGGAGAGAAAGCTTCTAAAGCTAGTGCTAATGCAAGCAAACATATGTGATGCACATACAAATGCAACATACAAGTTTATGAGCTTGCTCCCCCTACTTGTGTGCTTCAAAATTTTAATTGATCCCCTTATTTTATTATGTTACTCCCCTATCTTAAATCTTTGGGAAATTTTCTCCCCCTTTGTCATCAAAGACCACAAAAGGTGAGCTCAAATTATAGATAGGAGTGTGAAACCATGTGAAGTGAGATCATTTTACCAAATTGGTTCAATCTAGATTACTTGCCTAAGATATTTAACTCAGTTTGATCCAAGGACAAGCTTCTTTACACCTCCAAATAAGGATTATCTTGTACCATGTTGAGTTAAACACTTATAGCTCATATTCTAGATCAAACACTAGGATTGCAAGCCCAAAAACATGTCATATGTTACCACTAGATCAAGCAAGCATAGAAGCAATAGTGGTACCATACAAGCATCAAATTCATTTGATTTTCATGAATGAGCCTAAAACATGTAAGGAATGACTAGATGCACTACACAAGTCCTTAGCAAAGAATGAATGACATGTCAAACAATTTTACCTTGCTTTGCTCGAAGGAGAGGCATGTCATATAATGGGGGGTGCATCAACACATATTTGAGAAGTCAAGTATGTTCAATTCATTCCTTAGCTTGCAAAACCTCTTCTCATCTAGTGGCTTGGTGAATATATTGGCAAGTTGATCATCGGTGCCTATACTCTCAATGCAAATGTCCCCTTTTTGTTGGTGATCTCTTATGAAATGATGGCGGACATCTATGTGCTTTGTTCTTGAGTGTTGAACCAAATTGTTGGTGAGCTTGACGGCACTTTCATTGTCACATAGCAATGGCACTTGCTTGAAGTTGATTCCAAAGTCCTTCAAAGTTGCCTTCATCCATAGGATTTGTGCACAACAACTACCGGCCGCAATGTACTCCGCTTCGGCAGTTGATAGTGCAACACTATTTTGCTTCTTGGATGACCATGAGACAAGTGATCTTCCCAACAATTAACATGTGCCTGATGTGCTTCTTCTCTCAACTTTGCATCCCGCATAGTCCGAGTCAGAATATCCAACAAGTTCAAACTTTGTACCTTTGGGATACCACAAACCAACATTTTGTGTATGCTTCAACTACCTCAATATTCTCTTTGTTGCTTTCAAATGACTTTCTCTTGGTGAGGCTTGAAATCTTGCACACATGCATACACTAAACATGACATCCGGTCTTGATGCGGTCACATAGAGTAGGCTTCCAATCATAGACCGATACAACTTTTGATCCACCATATTTCCACTTGTATCACTATCTAGGCTTCCATTTGTTCCCATTGGAGTACTAATTGACTTTGCATCATCCATACCAAACTTCTTGAGCATGTCTTTTATGTACTTGCCTTGACTCACAAATGTGCCATTCTTCAATTGCTTGATTTGAAGACCAAGGAAGTAACTAAGCTCTCCAATCATTGACATCTAAAATTCATTAGCCATCATGTTTCCAAACTCCTCACAAAATTCTTGGTTGGTTGATCCAAATATGATATCATCAACATATATTTGCAACATAAACAAGTCTTTGCCAATCTTCTCGGTGAAGAGAGTGGTGTCAACCTTGCCCATCTTGAAACCTTTAGAGAGTAAGAAATCTCTCAATCTCTCATACCATGCTCTTCGTGCTTGCTTCAAACCATACAATGCCTTTCTTAGCTTGTAAACATGGTTGGGTTTCTTGTCATCCTCAAAACCAGGAGGTTGCTCAACATAAACTTCTTCATTGATATAACCATTTAGAAATGCACTTTTCACATCCATTTGGTATAACTTGATGTTATGAGCACAAGCATAGGCCAACAAGATCCTAATTTCTTCCAATCTTGCAACCGGGGCATATGTTTCACCAAAGTCAAGACCTTCAACTTGAGTATAGCCTTGTGCTACCAATCTTGCTTTGTTCCTTACAACTATCCCGTCTTGATCTTGTTTGTTGCAAAAGACCCATCCAGTACCAATGACATTGTGATCACTCGGCCTCTCAATTAATTCCCATACTTGATTTCTTTTGAAATAGTTAAGCTCTTCATGCATGGCATTAACCCAATCAACATCTCTCAATGATTCATCAATCTTCTTTGGCTCAATGTGAGAAACAACGGAGAAATGCTCGCAAAATGATGCTAATCTTGATCTAGTTTGCACTCCTCTTTGAATATCACCAATGATATGATCCAATGGATGATCTCTTGCAATATTTGTTGGTTGGAGTATTTGCACTTGATTGCTTGCACTTGGTTGATCTTGAGATGATTTACTAGCTTGTTGATCTTGCACTTGTGTACCACTTGTACTAGATTAATTTTGATCATGAGAACCACTAGCTTGCACATTAGAGGTAGGAAGCACTTGATCTTTGTCATCTTCAACATCAATTACCTCTCTAGGCCTTCAATCACTAGTGTCCATATTCTTCATTGCATCGGCCAACTGAGTGCCTCTCACATCATCTAGATTCTCATCTTCCTCTTGAGAGCCATTTGTTTCATCAAACTCAACATCATGCACCTCCTCAAGAGTACCACTAGCCAAATTCCACACTCTATAAGCTTTGCTAGTAGTGGAGTAACCAAGCAAGAAACCTTCATCACATTTCTTTTCAAATTTACTCAATCTAGTGCCTTTCTTCAATATGTAGCATTTGCAACCAAAAACCCGAAAGTATACAATGTTGGGCTTTCTTCCATTCAAGAGCTCATATGGAGTCTTCTCCATCATTGAGTGACAATAGAGTCGGTTGCTATAGTAGCAAGCCGTGTTGATTGCTTCAGCCCAAAAAGAATGACTCACATTGTATTCACTCAACATTGATCTTGCCATGTCAATCAAGGTTCTATTCTTCCTCTCAACAAGACCATTTGATTGTGGAGTGTACTTGGCCGAGAATTGATGTCTAATGCCAAATTCATCACAAAGCTCATCAACTCTTGTATTCTTGAATTCACTTCCATTATCACTTCTCGCTTTCTTGATGGTTGTTTCAAACTCATTGTGTATTCTCTTGACAAATGATTTGAAGGTTGCAAAAACATAACTTTTGTCACTAAGAAAGAATACCCATGTGTATCTTGTGAAATCATCCACTATCACAAATCCATATTTATTTCCACCAATGCTTGTGTATGTGGTTGGTCCAAATAAGCCCATATGCAACAACTCAAATGCCTTGCATGTACTCATGATGCTCTTCTTTGGATGAGTGTTACCAACTTGCTTTCCGGCTTGACATGCACTACAAAGCTTGTCTTTTTCAAATGTGACATCTTTCAAGCCTCTAACAAGATCATGCTTGACTAACTTGTTCAATTGTTTCATTCCAACATGACCAAGCCTTCTATGCCATAACCAACCCATGCTAGATTTAGTGAGCAAGCATGTTGATAATTGAGCTTCACTAGCATTGAAATCAACCAAGTATAGGTTCTCATATCTAAAGCCTTTGAATATTAAGTTGGATCCATCTACACTTATGATCTCTACATCATCAACTCCAAATATGCATTTGAAACCAAGATCACAAAGTTGAGCTATTGATAGCAAGTTGAAGTTCAAGCTCTCTACTAGTAGCACATTGGAAATGCTCAAGTCATTGGATATAGCAATTTTACCAAGCCCTTTGACCTTGCCTTTGCCATTGTCACCAAATGTGATACTATCAACACCATTGTCATCATTTGGATTGATTGAATTGAACATTCTTGCATCATCGGTCATGTGTTGTGTGCACCCACTATCAAGCACCCAATTCCTTCCTCCGGCTTTATAGTCTACCTACAAAACAAATCAATGTTTCTTACTCAAAATTTGTATATTGATGATGCATGCTAGTACCATACCTTTCAAATGTAGTTGAGAATGGGTGCTTGTTGGCTATTTGATAGGCCACCCAACTCGACTTAGTATGGTTCGGTGGTATGTGTCACAGAACCATCCAAATTATAAGAGCACAAGTACAAAAACAATCACCGAAGCGATCAATTTATCATACTTGAGCCCATATAACTCCGGTAGTCCAACAAAATCACGAGGGATTTCGAACCAACCAACATACAAGCCAAGATCGTAGTGATTCAACATAACAAGTCACACGTTACATACATTTAGCAAGTAGTTCGAATACATCGGAGTTCAATAAGGTTATTACAACTCAAGTTTACAAATAGCGGAAGCAAAGTAATTTGAAACCAATATCACTTTTATTTCAAATACATGCTAGTACCATGGTCCATTCCAACAAAAGCATCATAGATGAGGTAAGTAGGAAGGATCATGCCCATGATCTTACTCCTTCACTATAGTAGGAGTCATCCAAATCTTGCAGTAGCTATGATACATCACAACCTGCAACAAGTGGGAATAAACCCTGAGTACGAGAATGTACTCAGCTAGACTTACCCGTCATAAACCAGAAATAAATGACACCAAGGAGTATGCAAGGCTGATATATAAGTGGAGCTTGTTGGACAACATTTTGCATAAAAAGCTTAAGTATAAATAGTTAAACCTTTCTTATTTAGCATCCATTTAATTCTCATTAACCTATTAACTAGATTAGCACCTGTACTAAGCAATCACTTGATTAATATCAATCAATAATAACCATATCAGGTTTATCAAGGCCGTGATCATCATCTTCATCATAGAACCATTAAGTTATTTAGTGAATGCTACGTTTGCTGCTGCTCTGTCAAGTTCTCACTATCCGGGAGAGACGGCGATTCGAATCGATTCCTATCCAGCTGGAGGGGTATTCCTAGCACTCACCCAAGCATCCCCCGTCGGAGAGCCAACGGGTCACCTTTGGTACGACTCAGGAATCGCGGTTCCGATCAGCGCCGCACTCCCAGGGCTACCACTCTGCCAGGGAGGTCAGGAATTTTAACTCACCTGCCTTTGGACTTACGCCAATGGTCCCCCGCACACCGCACTTCCTCCGGTAGTGCGCACTTTATACTTGCCGGTCTTCCGGCCTGAGTCATACTACTAGGCTTCGCGGTCGGAACGAGTTATCCGGCCAACTAAGTGTTAGGCATGCGTTCAACATGACAAGAGGACGTACAACGATCGGTCCTTAACCGACACAGACGGGGATAGATCCACACCCAAGACCTCCATGCCTTGTTGCGTCACTATCATCATCCCGCCCGGTCTCCTTTCATATTATTAACACATGGTTCTTTTCCACGATAGCAAATATAGCCAACCGTGATCCGGAATCCACCTATATCCTGCAGGTGACAGGAAATCCCTGGCTTCTACCGAGCTAAGCATGGCTAAGCATAGACGTGATCCTAACTAATTAGGATTCAGGTTATATATATACTGGACAAGGGAGGGTATATATATGCAGCAAGGGTTTCATCCAACTCCTATACTTAATGCAACAATACATATATAACATATATATACTCGTTCACTTTCAAAAAGTAGGAGGCTTATAATGCTCCGGGACTTGCCTGGAATGTGACACCGAGTCAGATTAGTTAGCTTGCTCCGTCTTGGTGACATCTAAGATCATAACACTTGCTTAATCATTCCATCTCCGAGATGATCCACCATCACGTCCTTCACGTGGTTCATCTAGCGTACCTAGATGACATGCAAGATGCAAGTGCATGAACACATGTTTCATAGGATCACATAACACTAATTAACACCACCAAGACATGAGTCACTTAAAACCACACACAATGTAAGTTAATCAAGCATTCATGCATTTTTAGCAATTCTGGACATACATGCAACAGTTGAGTAAATAAATCATAACCAGAGTTCTACAGACCCAAAATCCATGCAACAAGACATTATGGAAAGCTTATAAAATTATATACAATTCATATTTAATCATCTTAGCATGATTAGAAAGTTACCTAAGTCAAACATACATATTTACAGAATCTGGTCCAGGAATTCCAGAGAACAAGCATTTTGACAGATAAACTTTATACCCTTATAACTCACAAACCATTTATCCAAATTATATGAAACTCTAACACAAGCGAGATGAAAGAGTTATCTACAACTTTTGTATAGACAAGTTTCACAGAAAACATAATTTATACTATGGAATTAATTGCACAATCAGGACTGCGCATGTTGCCCCAAACAGTAGGGTACAATTATAGGCAGGAAAACTGATAGGAACTTCAAACAAGCATAACTGGAGTTGTAGCCCTCCAACAAACATGATTTTTAACTTCACAGAAAGCTTATAAAGTTACCTACAACTTTCTTATTATCATATAAAGATGATTTCATAGTTAACAAGATCAATTAACCCCATGAAGACATCTCTGTTCAAAGCATAGACAGGACATACCATGCCACATTAAACAGATATAACATCATTTTCACATGTCCACAAATTATGATTATGAACTCTCTAGAAATCTTACTAAATTGTGAACAACTTTGTTATAAACATCAAGAGCACATTCTATCACTAAAAATATCACACATAGCAATATACCAAGCAAACAACTATAAAAGCAATCTATCATTTTTAGGACAGCCCACAACAGCTTCTTGTTTACATCATAACTGGAGTTACATAACTCCAAAAGACATGAAAGAAGATATTATGGAAAGCTTAAGAAATTATCTACATTTGATATTTAGACATAAAAGTATGATTCTCAACTTAAGCTGGTCGAAATATTAGGATTACTGAATCAGGTCCTAACAGGACAGAGAGCAACCATTTCTGAAACCCAACTTTAAACAGCCATAACATACAAACCACATAACCAATTACCACCAAATTTTAACAGAAGCTAGGTAGGTGAATTATCTACAACTTTGCTATAAACAAGATTCCTAGAAGACATCATTTACACATTGTAATCCAAACAGTTCCACAAACTGTCCAGAAACAACAATTGCAAACAATTAATTATTAACTTATGTTTCAAACATGCATTTGAGCAAAACCATTGTTACCAACAGTTTGCATAAATCTAAAGAACACCAGAAAACATAGTGGACACTCCTAAATAAACTCTTTTTATGCAATTTGAATAATCATAGCAGCCTCTATTAAAAGACAAATTGCTATGCAAGAAAACATGTGAGAGCAAGATAAGACTAAAGATCACCATGCTCGGTAAACACATTGCTATGTTAGCACTTCTCAGGCCACAATATCACCAAGAAAAGGCAACGAAACCATACTTCATCCCTTTTTGCATATGAGAAATACACTCCAGTGAGGGTATGCACATAGCTAACATTATGCAATTGCAAAATCTGAAATTTCAGGACAGCAGTAGCACAGTCACTAAAGAAAACATATAGGGAGCTAAAGGCTATGAAAAATTATGTTCTTTAGAATTCTATAAAGTTTAGGAAATTCTTTATATATTTCTAATTATAGCATAGGTCTGATTCCTAAGTAGACAAGATTGAAGACAAACACAAACAAGCACCTCTGCACAAACTAGGACAGAAAACTGATATAAACTTCAGAAATACATAACTGGAGTTCAAACCAACCAAAACTATTGTTCTTTAACAATTTGGAAAGCTCAAGAAAAACACTACAATTTCCTAGTTATCAACAAAATCTAATTTCGAAACTAACATGGTCGAAAACACACCAAACTTCAGATCTGTACAGCATGCAGTTCAAACCTGACAGCAAACTCTGAAATTTCATAACTCTCAAACCTGATGGGATAAAATCATGATATTTCACGAGATAGTAGATCTGAAGGTCCTCTACAACTTTGTAGTTGACGAAAACACCTATTTCATCTTCTAAGTTGCCTTGATTGCTTCCCTAAGAAAATCTGCAGAAACTGTCACTCTGAAATCCGAGGAACAACATTCCAACAACTTTTCTCCCTCACTAATCCACTTATTCCCATGGCCAAACTCTACCTAAACACTAAACTCATTCAGTGAAGGGCGAAATCCAACTCACCATGGTCACCCACAAACCCTAGGGAAGCAGGAAGAGGTGCGGAAGACCAATCTTCATGGAAGATGCACCATTGGACACTGGAGCAGGGTTGCTGCTTTCTGCAGTAAAGGGAGGGGGAGATGGGGAAGATGGAGATGGGCTTTTGGGATGTGCTCACCATGGTCTTGGGATGCTCCAGTAGGAGTAGTTCAGCCAGGAACACAGCAAGGAAGGAGATCGAGATGGGGACTCCTCCATGGCTTAAGCTTGAAGAAGATGAAGCTTGGGGCTGTCTTCACCATCTTTGGCAAGGGTGAGAGCGTGGGGAGCAGCAGCTCATCATTGGTGTCATCATCTAGCAAGGGCTGGGCGTCCTCCTCCTTCTTGTCCTCTCCTCTTCTTCTTCTCCTCGCCTCTCCTTTTCCTCTCTCCCTCTGTTTCCTGGTGCTTGGCGTTGGGACAAATGTGGGATTGAGAGAGGGAGTGTGGAGGGCTGGGGTATAAATATATGTGTGATATGTGCTGACATGTGGACCCAGAGCAAGTGTATATGGGTCTATATGTAAGCAAAATGTATTATCCAAGTTTAAATTGGAGCTTACTTTCATGGATTAACCTTAACATGATCATCACCACTTATCATGACCTGTTTGAGCTCAAAACCTAAAGTCTAACTCGTGGCAAACACCTGGGGTGTTACAGTATGGCCTCATCTTCAGGCTTCCTCGGAGGAGGAGGAGAACATTGGTTTGAGCCTTGGTTCGATCCACTTGTAGGTGGTTGTGTCACTTCGCTCGGTGTTGCCCCTATTCCTTCCTGTGTATTGCAGTTGTCAGGAGTCAGGCTTCTTTGAGGAGTGTTGCTTGGGCCACCAGCATTTTTTTGTCATCACCGCCATTGTCATCACCACCACCTTCGTTGTAATCACTTGGGCTAGCCGCAGGGGACGATGATGGTTGTGAGGGCTGGGACACCGGCATCGGCATTTCCAACAAGATATCACTCTTGTTCCATAGCACGCACGAGCCGATTGTTCCGCCGATGAACCTGATTCCATCTTCTGTGGGAATGTCAAGTTCATCCTCCTCAAACTCTGTGTTCGTCCACGCCACAACCACCTTATCATAGTAAGGTGGGATGGGCTTGCCAGCATACGTGGTGTCATTGTCGGGCGGTAGTACCACACCTTGGGCCACCTCCTTCTTCCTCCCACCCCTACCAGAGGGCATCTGGAGCGTGCAGATTGTTTGTTTGGTGATGTCATCGACTGGGTACCTTCGATGTTGTCCAGGCCCTGGGACAATCTGCCCTTGTATGGTGGGTTGACCCGGTTGTGGCAGCACACCAGCCTGTTCAAACATCTGCATCCTCAGCTACACCATCTTAGGGTCCGTGCTCGTGAAAGCGTCTTGTATCTTCCCCATGATCATTTCCTTCACTGCATCATCCTTGCCTTTCTGGATGAGGTCTTCCTTATACATCTGCCTCGAGTGGTAAGAGCTACCCTCAGCTTGCCAAGACTCCACATCCTTCCAACTTTTCCTTGAGGAAATCCCACGTACGCGGCCGCGGTGCTCGGGGTTTCCTAGTGCCTCAGTTAGGACATCCCTATCTCGCCGAGGTTCGAACGATCCGCTCTTCTCAGCTGCAGTGACCTCAAAGATCCTCTTCTCCACCTCCTCGATTTTTGGGTCATTGTACTTGGTCCTACCCTCCTTTAGTTTTTTTGGCTGTCGTGCTTTTAGGAAGTGACGTGACCTCTCATCGATATCCATTAATGGATTTGACTGCCCAGCCTCAGTTGCCTCCCTTTCTTCCTGCCGCCACTGCTCTGCCTTGCCGGCGTAGCCTGTCATGCCTAGGTGGTGGGCAAGCTCGTTCCTCTTAGCGAGCTCTTTGAACTTCTCGCTCTTGGCCTTTTCATCTTTGCTTAACATCTTTGTGACAAACTCTTCCCAGACATTAGCTAAGATGAAGTTGTAGTCTTCGAATGGTGACCTTCCTTTCTAGATGTAGTCTCGATTAAGCATAGATCTGAAGTTACGAAGTGCTTTGCCTGCGATAAATAGTGCATGGCTCTTGCACTTGTCTTCATCATAACCTTGCACTGGATACGTGAACCGCCTCCTCACCTCTCCCCACACTGTATTCTTGATGTCTTTGGGGACTTTCCTCCAATCACTATATGTGATAGGCACCTTCTCCCTAACTATACATGAACACTGGTTGCTGAAGGTGTCGATGATGGTTTTTGGCGCCAAGGGCTCTCCTTTTGGCCCTACCTGGTGTATCACAAACACTTTTTTTCTTGCTAACCTGGTGCCTCCCGTGTTGTCCCCACTTCAAGTTGGACCTGTCCTTGGTACTAGTTGATGAAGTGCCCGTGGAGGTAGTGGGTGCTTTGTCCCTATTTGGTGTATCCACAACTTGTTCATCTCCTTCATTGGGGTAATCCAAGGAATGAGGCACGATTGATGCCTTTCAAGGAGAAGACCTTGCATTAGTTACATACTTAAATGAGAGGCCCCCGTACGTGTCAATTAACAATGGGTGCATTATAAACTTACATCGAGCCTTTGTGATATAGAATCATCTACCGATGCAACACGTGTCTCCGTGCGAGGAGCTCGTTTCTCGGCCGTCGGATCAAAGTCTAGATCATCATCGTCCTCTCCACGAGGTCTCTTTTGTGGCCTCGGTGTGAGTTGCTTGCTCTCGTAAGACGAGGTGTCTGATGATGAGCCATTATCATCGCTCTCATTAGGAGTAGGCTCACGCCAATTTTGAAGTGCCTCCTCCGTCAACATTGGTAGCTATGAAGAAGATATAGTTATATGGAACATTCATAGTAATATAAACACAAACAATGCCAAATTCATCTCTAAATATATAAAAGAATCATTAAAAGTATATATTCATTTGACAACAAGTATACATCTTTTTTTCATATACATTCGTTGTTTGTATACAAAAAGTGAAGAAAAGTACAAAAGTGAACAAGAAAATTACATAGTTGTCCTAGAAAAAAGTACAAAAATTAAAAATTGGAGCAAAATCGTGTACATAGTTGGCTCAGATTCGCCCCATTGTCATCATGCTTCTAACCTGGTTGCTTGAATACAAGCCATCCTAGATTAGGAGCTTATTACCATTAATAAGGCGGCATTTGATCATCATAGCCGCTGCCTCAGTAGAAAAAGATTCACATCATAACAAATGCCACTGCCTCAGCATATTTTTAATCTTTTCAACAATTATCATTGCACATGCCACAAATTAAGCTCAAATTGAATCAAAGCATATTACATGAAACTTAAGCTCAAATTGAATTAAAGCACATGCCAAATTCATCTCAGTAGTAGTAGTAGTAGTAGTAGTAGTAGTAGTAGTAGTAGTAGTAGTAAGTAATAGGGTACAAAGTAGTAGAGCAGATAGTAGGCAATAGTAGTCAGCATAGTTCATAGGCAATAGCATCCCAACTCGTCTCAAATTGGTCAAACTTCATCCAAATTCATAAAAAATTCATCCCAACTCATTTCAAATTGACCCCAATTTATCCAAATGTTGACACAGTGCTCAGTTAACTATGTAATTGGCATCATAGGCAGTGGCATTGCAATATTAGTTAAAAAAAGGACAAACATCACTGGCAGCATTGAATCAAAACAATAGGGAAGAACAACACAGGCCGCATTGAATCAAAACAACCACCAGTGAGCGAAGAAGAGTCAGGGGAATCAAAACAACCGCTAGTGTACCAGGCACGGTGGGGCCGAGGAAGAAGAGTCGGGGGAGAAGCTGACGAAGACCTGCTGAGAAGACAAGCCGGGTGAAGAAGACGAGCCGGGGCGAATCTAGGGTTCCACCGTAACAGAGCCGGTGTTCGGGTGGAGGCGGCTCCGATGTCACGTGGACTCGTTGCCGATGGTGGGGGCGAAGGAGGCTCCCGACGGCGGTGGCGGTGGCAGCGGCGCGCAAAAATTTGGGCAGCCCTTCGGGGTCAAGTGTGAGACGACCGAAGAACTTGGCCGTGGTGGGCACGAGGGCTGCTTATATAGGGGAAGATTAACCGTGGCGGGCGGGTTATAAGGACCGCCACGGTAAATGTATTAACCGTGGCAGTTTCTTTAGGATGCCCGTCACAGTAAACAATTTATGTAAATTATAAAATAAATAAATAATTTGTAAAGTATCTCTAATGATAAAATAGGTCTTAACAAAATATATAATATTTATGTACAAATTTTGAATAAGACGGATGATCAAACAAGATGTGTGAATAAGACGGAGGGAGTAGTTAGTAAGAGTAGTAGTTAGGACTAGTAGTAACTAGTAGGATAGTAGTAGTAGTAGTAGTACATTACAATATATGTGGTTCCATTACAATAATACATAGTTACATAAGTTCTTGTTCATCAATAAGTGAGCATATATATATATATATCATTTTGTTACAAGTGATCCTACGACGGTCTTCCTCTCACCATCAGGGTGGAACCAGGGCATTATCTTGCTCTTATTGCAGCGGGCCTCGATGAACTTTATCTTCCGTGGATGATCGGTAAAGAGCGATAGCTCAGCATAGTTGTTGTATTCTTCGGGGCTTTGGACTCCATCTACTCCCACAATCCGCTGCTTCCCAGACACAACCACATGTTTTTTGCTGTCTTTGGGCTTCGAAAAGTAGGCAACTTGCGCACAACGGCTTGCTAGCACCCACTGATCATCTTTATAACCAACACTTTGGAGCTCCACATTGGTTAGCCCATATTAATCGACAAGAACCCCTTTTGGTTTGACCCACTGGCACCAAAAGACAGTTAACTGTAGTTCACCACCATAGTCAAGTTCCCATATGTCTTCAATCTGCCCAAAGTATGTCCTGGTCAGCCCTATTGAGTCGTCGATGCCCTCATATCGAACCCCACTATTCTATGCCGCGCTCTTCTTGTCCTTCTCCTTTGTGTGGAATCTGTATCCATTGATGTCATACCCTTGCCATGTGGTGATTTATGTTGATGGCCAGATGCAAGCCTTGCTTCATCAGGGTCCCCGTGGGGTATGTCCTGTAGCTCTTTGATCCACACTGTGAAATTTGCCTTGTGTTGCTTTTGGACGCATGCCTCCGTGCGTTGTCCATCACAAGTGGCACGGATCTCCTCCAGATGCTTATCAACAAATGGTTCCATAACCACTAGTTGATTGAGGACATTGTGATGAGCTTATTTCACCATTTCGTACTGGAAATTGGTGCGTACTGGAAATCAGTGCATACTTTCCTCCCTGTGCAACCAATTTCTGTTGTTCTACCTTCATGCTGAGGGACAGGTAGGCCAATAGCCCTTCTATCCCGGATATACTTGGTGCAACAGTTAACAGCCTCCTCTGTTGTGTATGCCTCGACCATAGAGCCCTCTGGGTAGTCACGGTTAAGGATGTATCTGTTGAGGGTTGACATGAACCGCTCATACGTCCACATCTGGTGCAGGTACACGGGGCCTAGCTCTTGTATCTGATCAACCATGTGCATCATCAGGTGTGTCATAATATCGAAGAAAGATGGTGGGAAGCACATCTCGAGCTGGCAAAGAGTCTCTGCGATGAACTGTTTTAGGTCAGGCAGCTCAGCTTCATCGATCACCTTTTGTGTGATGAAGTTAAAGAAGTAACCAAGGCGTGTGATGACCATCTTCACATACTCTAGACCGATAGCCCTGATCACAATGGGAAGGAACACTGTGAGCATGACATGATAGTCATGTCCGTTGAAGCTAGTTAGTGTAAGGTCTTTCATGGAGACCAAGCTCTTGATGTTTGAAGAGAAACCAGTCGGCACCTTGACACTCCTAAGCCATTGGCACACAGCCCTCTTCTCATCTTTCGTGAGGTTGTAGCTTGCGCCTGGAATATCCACTTTGCCACTCTGTGGTGACTGTGTTGGGTGAATTTCAGCCCTGATGTTCTGGTTCACAAGATCCATCCGTGATTTCAGACCATCCTTTGTCTTAGTCTTGATGTCCAACAGAGTGCCAATGGTGCTTTCGAAGACATTCTTCTCCAGGTGCATGCAGTCGATTGCATGAGGCGTGTCTAGCTCCTTCCAATACGAAAGGTACTTGAAGAAACATGACTGCTTCTTGAAAAGGATTGGGGCGACAGGTGGTTCACCCTCTAACTTATCTCGTTTCCTCTTCTTCCTTGACGTGGTACCGGATTCCTCTTTCTTCTTCTTCCTGAACTCAATTTCTATATCTTTCACCATTTCAAACACCTTTTGCCCATACTTTGTTCTTTCTGCCTTGTCAAGTTCAGGCTCGTTGTTGTTGTCAAAGTACTTATTCATCGTACTTGCCTGGTACCTATGGTTCTTGGATAGGAATTGCCTAAGCCTCATGTACACTAACTTCTTGGATGATTTAAGATAAGTGTAGCAGGTACCGTCAATGCAAACTACACAACCTGACTTACCCATAATCTGCCCTGATAGGGAAAGAAGAGTAGGGTAATCGATGATGGTCACAACAATAATAGCTTTTAGGGTGAACTTCTTCTTTTCTGAAGCATCCATCATGGTGACCCCAGTTTCCCATAGTATCTTCATGTCCTCCATGAGTGGCTCGAGGAACACATCTATATCATTGCCTGGCTGCTTTGGTCTAGAAATAATACACGTTAGTAAAAGATACCTCCGCTTTTGACATATCCAGGGAGGTAGGTTGTATATGGTGAGGATGACCGGCCAAGTGCTGTGTGAGCTGCTAAGGTCACCAAATGGGTTCATCCCATTGGTACTAAGTGTGAACCTAACGTTCCTTGCCTCATTACCAAATTCCTTTTGAAACTTAGCATCAAAACACTTCCATTGTTTGCCATCGGCGGGGTGCCGCAGCTTGCCATCACCCTTTGTGCGCTCATCAGATGCATGCCACGACATCAGCTTAGCATCCTCAGGATTCCCAAATATAGCACGTAGGCGATCAATCATGGGTAGATACCACATCGTCAAAGCTGGAATCTTCCTCTGCATGTAACCCTCTTCTTCCTCATTCTCCGACGATGGGATCGGCTTCTTCGTGGTTGACTTTTTCTTCTTCAGCGCTCTCTGGTCGTCCACCTCCGTGCGACAACCGGCATTCCTTTTGTACCGACTCGCGCCACAGTGCGGACAACTCTGCAATTTCTCATACTTGCCTCGATAGAGGATACAATGGTTAGGACAAGCATGAAACTTTTTAAGCTTCATCGCCACTTGCCGGATGAGCTTCTTCGCCCGATAGGTGTTGGGGGCACCTTGTTTCCCTCTGGGTATGTGTCCGCAAGGATACGTAATAGGTCGTAAAAGCTACTGTCCGACCACCCATGACGAGCCTTTACCATTAGCATTTGGAGGTTAAAACATAGTGTTGTCCAGTGCTTCGGACAGTCCTTATAGAGGGGATCAATGGTTGCATGCTTCATCTCTCTAAAATTCTCCAACCACCTTGGGCTCCCAAATAAAATGTCATCATCATCATCATGATTAGCAATTGACTCAAACAGCTCCACAGTCTCAGGGTCCCTCTGTTGACGGTTCTTAAGTATCAATTTGAATTATCAAATAAACAAGAGAAAGGACCAATATGCAAACAACACCTAGAATTAGGGTTTGATGTGACAGCATTCCACGAGTTTTGTTGTTTATCTGTTTCTGCAGGGGATTATCAGGAAATAAGGAAGAAAGGCCCACATGTCGGGATTACATAGAGATATCAACGCACCGCGCAATTTTCTACCATTTAGAAGACTCCAGAAGCCACGGGAACGAACGGGAAGGCGAACGGGGCCTGGCTCAGGGCGCCCGCCCCCCTATGGACTCCAATCATAACTCTTTTCGCGGACCAAGCTCCACCG
The DNA here is from genome assembly GCF_000003195.3 of Sorghum bicolor. Taxonomy (NCBI): domain Eukaryota; kingdom Viridiplantae; phylum Streptophyta; class Magnoliopsida; order Poales; family Poaceae; genus Sorghum; species Sorghum bicolor. Next base: position 19,424,534 of record NC_012871.2, read on the forward strand.
ACCTAAAGGATCAAGGATAACCGTTCAATCAATGTCGATTTGATCCAACGGCTCACGTTCACTTGAAGGGACTATAAAACCAGACCCCCTGGCCACTGGAGGAGACAAGTTCATCATAGAGTTGAGAGGAGCCCTCGAAGGAATACCTCTCCTCTAAATAAAATTTCTTTTGGCTTAGCATCCAATGTGAGTAGAATTAGATCTTCTAGTTTCTACTAGATTGAGAGAGATAGAGTTGAGTGTAGATTGGAGGAAGCCCGGCCTGTTGGTGTCTACTATGAGGTTGTACCTGCGGGATCAAGTCTTCTAACCCGAGGCTTGCTCCTAGGATTCTTCAGTATTTCGACATCTAAATTCTAGTAAGTTCTTGTTTTATTGTTCTTTGGTTTATGAGTTTACTTTAATCTCTTCGCGTAGAGTTTAGAGTAATCGTCTCTAGCGTAAACGTGGTGTTTGGTCTAGGATACTCATAGATATCCCCTGACTAGCTGGACCGTGGTAGTAGCGAGGAACGTGACATTTCCGAGTTACCTTTGCAAACCTTATCTCGTTAGCAGGAAGGATAGGGTTTATAGGTGCGGGTTGAACATCCTCTGTGGTGTCTAGATTCCATAAGCTTCCCCAATAGAACAGTAGCACATCCTTACCAAGGTTCAAAAGAGACTACAGTTGCAGTCTTCTGTATTTATCACTCACATCGAGAAACATTCTTTGTAGCCTAAAGGTTAGTAGTAATAGACTTGGTTAGTTAGATGCACTCTTTCTCCTAGTGGTCAAAAAATAAATACGATACTCTGGATAACCTCCCATGTGAAGTGCTCACCGATATCCGTGCGCTTGCGGATCAATTCCTTATTGTGTTCTCAAATATCGACAAGCATTTCTAGCGCCGTTGCCGGGGAGAAAGACGGTTTGCTGAGACAACCTTGAGTCTTACTACTAGCTTGTATCTATACTTTTATCTTTTGTTATCTTTTATATTTTTTATTTATTTTCTTTATTCTTACCTTATGGAAAACCAAAATTCTAAATCGATCCATGAATCTGCAATACCTGCAGAAACTGACCTTTTACCATGGGAGTCATCATAGCCTATCCAAATATCCCAGTATAGGTTAAGTTCTAGGTTGATTGCCATGATTCAAAACAAGTGATTGTCTTCGCATTGAAGGCATTTCTGATAAAACTTTACGTTGGAAGCTTTTTCCTTTTTCTTTAAGGGGAGAAGTTAGACAATGGTATAATCAGAAGGTAGGTCAACAACGAGGTGAATGGGGAGTTTTACGATCCAACTTTTGTCTAGATTTTTATTCCCTCGACCGTACCGACGACCTTAGAATCGAAGTCCTATCTTTTAAACAAAAAGATAATGAAACTTTGGGAAAATCCTAGAAACGTTTTTCTGATCTTTTAGAATCTGGTCCAAACCTTAATATTGAAGACCCTGTTCTTTTATTTCACTTTTTTTGAGGCCTTCAAAAAGATTATAAACAAATGCTACTTACAATGTCTAGAGGTTCTTTCTTTCGTATCCCTACTAATGATGCTAGAGTGATCCTAGATAGAATCCTAGAAGCTGAGATGGATAATACCCTTCATGATGAAACCCACGAAGCCGAAGTAGACACTATGCCAAATTCTTCATCTACTTTAGCTATCCCAAGTTCTGAGCCACAAAAGGAAGAAATTCCACCACCTAATTTCATGTTGGATATAGAATTTGATCTTTTTGCCGATTTTGGAAACATTTCAAACTACCATTCTATAGATAGACCCCAAAACGGCCATTTTAGCATTTGTTTACCATGTAAATATCAATTGAGAGAGCTTATCACAGTCATGAGTAGCGAATGGTTGGAGGAGTTAGAGCTTTCCTCTGATGTGATCCGTTTGGACACACCCTCTATAACTATACGTTGTGCTTATGATTCTGATCGATTTGATGCTCTCTATAATCCTGTTGTGGGGATCAACATCATGTCTGAATCTTTTGCACTTAAATTATTTAAAAATCTTGTCTTAACCCCCACAACAAAGGTCATAAAGGAATCCTCAGGATGATTAGTCCCTAGTCTTGGAATTATTAATGTCCTACCTCTTACGGTAGAAGGCTCCATGGTTCATTTGAACTTTTATATCTTTGATACATGGGACTTCAACCTGTTGCTAGGACAACCTTTTAGAAGACTCCTTTATGAAGGTCATACTGGGAAGCTACACATTTCTTTTGGAAAAACTTTTAAATTTCCAATAACAATTTCACACTCCTTGAATAATAAGGCCGAGTCATATCTTTTGACTGATCCTATGGAGGAGGTAAAGGCTGCATCTCTAGAGCTTTTAGATGAACTAGACTTAGAAGACGAAGCTCCTTTCTTCACCGAAGAAGAAGCCGAACCTTCTGAACCTGAACCCTTAGATGAGTTTGCAGAAACGCCTAGACCTCCCATAGAGCTTAAAACTTTACCACCCGGTCTTATCTATGCTTTCCTAAACAATAATCTAGAGTTTCCTGTGATCATTAGTGATAAACTCACTCAAGAGCAAACTCTACGATTAATGACCATTCTTGTGAAACATCACTCAGTCTTCGGCTACTCACTTCAAGATCTTACAGGAATCAGTCATATGATTTGTACCCATCGTATTCCAACAGATCTTTCTATTTCACCTTCTCAAGAACCCCAACGTAGACTTAACAACACGAAGAGAGAGGTAGTTAAAAAGGAAGTTATAAAGTTGCTGCATGCAGGGATTATATATCCTATGCCGCATGTTGATGGTCCTTAAGTATCAAATTTAATTATCAAATAAACAAAGAAAAGGATCCAAATGAAATCAACATCTAGACTTAGGGTTTTATCTGACAGAATTCCACGAGTTTTGGTGTTTGTCTATTTCTACAGGGGGTTATCAGGAAATAAAGAAGAAAGGCCCACATGTCGGGATTACATAGAGATATCAACGTGCCGCGCAATTATCTTACATCTAGAAGACTCCAGAAGCCAAGGGAAGGAAGCGGAGGCCGAACGGGGCCAGGCACTGGGCGCCCGCCCACCTCTAGAGTCCAAACAGGACTCTCTTTCGGGGAAAATCTCCAGACCCCCTGGCCCCTGGAGGAGAGAGAGCCTCTCAACCCTAATTCATTATTCTCAAGGGAGAAGAAGCCCCTGATCAAGATTAGAGCCACCACATCAATTAGACATCTAGATTAGCATGGCTACATAGGATTAGAACTAGAAGGAGTCAATCTTCGATTGGTTTCTGGATCTGTCAAGAGGATTCTTGGTAATTCTCTAATTGTGCTTCTAATTGTTCTTCTAATCATCTTTGTTCTTCAATATTATGAATATGACTTTGTTCTACTTCAATATATTGCTTATGACTTTGCTCTACTTGTTTATATTCAAGATTATATTGTTCTTAGTTTATCATAGTTATATACTTGGCTTAGTTAGATTGGATCTATATACATGTTTAGGATCGTATAGCGTTTATCCATCGGATCCATGGGTAAATGATAGATATTGTGTAGGCGTGGTGCTTATACCGTATTTATCTGTGATTATACCCAATATGCCAGATCGTGGGGTAGTTCGTGATAGTGACAGCTTCATTGATTCTTATATAGACCCCCTCTCGTGTATTGGGCTGGCAGAGCAACATTATTACAGGGGAGTGATTGCTATGTTTCTCATTTACCTTGCTAATATCAGTATGCATGGGCGTAGTCTTGTCTCACATGATTGCTAAGTATTCTTGCACTAACTATGATAATGCTAGACTATATAGTTGAGAATAACTTAGGAAATATTCTTGTAGTTCGTTCTAATTCCATGCTAATGACTTTATAGAGTATCTAATTGAGGTGCTTATCATATTTATATGTGGCTCATTATGCTGATTAGATTAATTATCTTTGTCACTATTCATTACTTCATATATATTTTATGTGACACTTACCCCTGTATGAAAGAGTTAGATAAATGTTCTCAATTATACATACAATGATAGATACTCAATCTCATATTCTATTCTGTAATCAATATTGATGATTGCTAATCCCTTCCCAGTGGTAAAAATATAAATAACGATACCTGGAATACTTCTCGGTTAAAATGCTACATCGGTATTAATCTGTGCGCTTGCAGATCCCATTCATTATTTAGAAGAGCAATTGCATATTTCAATACCACGTCTCTCATGTCATGCTGGGGATGACAACTTGGCTTAAGTGGTATGAGGGATAGGTTTGGCATTTTTGGCACCGTTATCAGATTTAGAAAACTAAGTCTACTTTTGGTAATGATGTTAAGAATACCCAACACCGCACAGTGAGTGGGTAAGCCAAGTTCAAGTTGTGCCTAAAAAGGGAGGCATGACTGTTGTTATGAATGAAAAGAACGAGCTAATTGCGCAACGCACCGTCAGAGGATGGTGGATGTGCATAGACTATAGAAAACTAAACAAAGCCACAAGAAAGGATCATTTTCCTTTACCTTTCATAGATGAGATGCTAGAGCGATTAGCAAACCATTCGTTCTTCTGTTTCTTAGATGGATATTCAGGGTATCACCAGATCCCGATCTATCCCGATGATCAAAGCAAAACCACTTTTACATGCCCATACGGAACTTATGCTTACCGTAGAATGTCTTTTGGGTTATGTAATGCACCAGCTTCTTTTCAAAGATGCATGATGTCTATATTTTCTGATATAATTGAAGAGATTATGGAAGTTTTCATAGATGATTTCTCTGTTTATGGAAAAACTTTTGATAGTTGTCTTGAAAACTTAGACAAGGTTTTGCAAAGATGTGAAGAAAAGCACTTAGTCCTTAATTGGGAAAAATGTCATTTCATGGTTAGGGAAGGAATAGTGCTAGGACACCTAGTGTCTGAAAGAGGAATTGAGGTAGACAAAGCTAAAATTGAAGTAATTGAACAACTACCTCCACCTGTGAATATAAAAGGAATTCAAAGCTTTCTTGGCCATGTTGGTTTTTATCGCAGATTTATAAAAGATTTTTCATTTATTGCTAAACCACTTACTCTTTTGCTAGCCAAGGATGCTCCTTTCGAATTTGATGATGCATGTCTAACATCTTTCAATTTATGAAAGAAAGCACTCATCTCTGCACCAATCATTCAACCCCCTGATTGGTCGTTGCCTTTTGAAATTATGTGTGATGCTAGTGATTATGCTGTGGGGGCAGTTTTGGGACAAACGAAAAATAATAAGCATCATGCAATTGCTTATGCGAGTAAAACTTTGATGGGAGCTCAACTTAATTATGCAACCACTGAAAAAGAGCTTCTGGCTGTTGTCTTTGCCATTGATAAATTTAGATCTTATTTAGTTGGAGCTAAAATAATTGTTTACATTGATCATGCTGCACTAAAATATTTGCTCACTAAAAAAGATGTTAAACCTCGCCTGATTAGATGGATCTTATTACTCCAAGAATTTAACTTAGAAATAAAATATAAAAAGAGAGTAGAAAACTCTATTGCTGATCACTTGTCTAGAATTTATTTTAAGAGTCCACAGGAAACCCCCATCAATGATTCACTCCGGGACGACATGCTCTACGGGATTAACAGGTCTGACCCCTGGTATGCAGATATTGTTAATTTTATGGTTTTAGGGTAGTACCACCAGGAGCAAACAAGAAGAAGCTTATTCAAGAAAGTCGTTCACATATATGGGATGAGCCATACCTCTTCCGAGTATGCTCTGATGGCTTACTCAGGAGGTGTGTGACCACTGAGGAAGGATGGAAGATCATCGACAGATGTCATTCATCACCAAATGGAGGTCATTATGGAGCATTTCGTACACATTCAAAGATCTAGCAGTGTGGATTCTACTGGCCTACAATGTATGAAGACACGAAGCAATATATCAGAAGATGTGGGCCATGTCAAAGGCACAGAAACATAAACACAAGGGATGCCATGCCACTCACCAACAACCTACAGATTGAGCTCTTTGATGTCTGGGGAATAGACTATATGGGTCCATTTCCCCCATCAAAGAAGTGTGAGTACATCTTGGTGGCGGTTGACTACGTCTCCAAGTGGGTAGAGGCACTACGTTGCAAGCATGCCGACAACATCAGTTCAAAGAGGATGTTTGAAAAAATTTTATTTCCAAGATTTGGAGTCCCCAGAGTAGTGATAAGTGATGGAGGAGCACACTTCATCGACAAACGCTTCAAGCAATATCTATCAAGACATGGAATCCGTCACAACGTCGCTACCCCTTATCATCCTCAGACAAGTGGCCAAGCAGAGACTTCCAACAAACAAATCAAGAATATTCTTCAGAAGACAGTAAATGAAATGGGAATGGCGTGGAAAGACAAGTTACCCGATGCACTCTGGGCATACCGGACAGCATACAAGACCCCAATTGGAATGTCTCCATACCAATTGGTGTACGGGAAGACTTGCCACCTACCTGTTGAACTAGAATTCAAAGCACACTGGCCATAAGGAGATGGAATATGGACCTAGATGTTGCTGGAGACCATAGAAGAATGCAATTATCAGAATTGGAAGAATGGCGAGAGAAAGCATATCACAATTCAAAGATCTATAAAGAAAGAGTTAAAAGGTGGCTTGACAAGAGGATTAAGAAGAAGGAGTTCGCACCCGGAGATAAGGTATTACTTTTTAATTCCAGGGTGAAGCTTTTTGGGCATGGAAAACTCTGGAGTAAATGGGAAGGACCATTCAAGGTAATCAATTCATCATCCCACGGAGCTATCACACTTCAAAATGATGAAGGTACGTTATTCAAGGTAAATGGTCAACGTCTTAAATTATTTTTAGAGCCCAATAAAGAATTAGAAGAAATAGACGTAATCCATTTCTACCTTCCCATGGAGAATTAGAGCCCGACCTTTTTAATCTGACATTTTTGGGTCACATATATATTTTCCTAATAAGTTTTGCATCTAGAAACACGCTCGAGGAAGCGGGCCCACAAAGGGGCCAGACACAGGGCGGGCGCCCTGATGAAGAGGGCGGGCGCCCAGCCACTGACCCCTGACGTCAGCTTCAAACACCAATCAACCCAAGCCTTCTCTTCTTCTTCAATTAGAGCTTGTTTAGTTCCTCGCTTCTCCAATGGCCGAAGAGTTCCACGACGATTGGGAAGTCGTCCCTTTCAACCTCAACATGGAGCCTAAGGAAGACCCCGACGCCCGTGCTCTCATCCCGGCCAACACAGAGCGACAGCTAGAAGCCATGCCATTACGCCAGCGCAGCTCCACCCAATCGTACCATGCTCAACCAGTTCTCACCGCACCGCCACAACCCCTACTTCTCAAGGGACCATCATCCAAGAAGGAGACCACCCTCAAGGTGCCAGCCGGCACGAGGATCCTTCCACCTAGACCCAATGAGAGGGTCGTTGGAGTCAAGACCAACCGGAGCGGCGAGATCAGCAGCATCCGCTACACTACGGAGGAGGAGAGGCCTTACTTTGAAGGGATTAGAGCAGCCAAAGTCCGTTTCATCCCTCCAAAGGCAGCCCCGAAGCACGCTCTCAATGCTTTCGAGACACCTCCTAAGCGTTGCAAGACTATAGTAGATATTGATGAGGACATTCGCAAACTAGATAGAGTCATCATAGACCTCCAGTCCTCAGTTAACTCCATCACTAGGCAGCTCTCTAACCACAACACCGTTATACTAGACCTTAGGCATGATCTTGCTAGTGCCAATAAGAAGATCAAGGAGTTAGAGCGCCGCTAAGTTATCTAGATTAGACCTTGAGGCAATGCATCTTAGTTATTTATCTTTAAATTTGGTTTAGATTTTACTATCATCGTCAGTATGCTACTAGTCATTTGTAATAAATGCCTCAAGATTAATAAAGAATATTATTATTATTATGTCTTGTGTGTCTCTACTTTATTTTTATGCAAGAAAGCAGAAAACAAGTATGGGGGAGATCCCTCGACATGCCAAACACACTTCGACTACACCACTCCACGATTCAGGTACATACTCTGCACACTATACACATACACATATATCTTGGATTATGCAGAATATTGTCTCCGACATGACAAATTAAAAAGATTAAAATGTTTCTAATCATGATTTATCTCACTCTGTGATATTTCCTAAAAACCTGGAATCATTGAAAAATCATTTTAAAACCCTGTGTTGCTTAAGTAATTGTGGAATATGAAATGATAGAGTATGAGTTTCTTATTCTTGATATCATTGTTGCTTGGAGAATTTATTTCAAAATCTTCAAAATTCTAGCTACCATCCTCAGTGTTTTATATGCCTGATAAAACTGAAAATATTAATTATGATTATAAAAGTTATCTGATCTGTATTGAGTTTGTTCAAAATGAGTTAGACCCTTGTTGAGAGATTTATCATGCTCCTAAGATCAAGACATTTATTCAGAAAGATTCACTCTTCCAAAGTATTATTGCATTAGAGGCATGGGCTATGCAAAAATGAAGATATTTCGAGGAAATAAAAAGGAGCAAGTGCTCGATAACCTCGTAGAAAAAAATGGACAAGTGTCCGGCAGTACAATTAGGGGTACCTCGGTATCCACTTAAAAAAAGAGAGAGAGAAAAGAAGAAAATGATAGCCCATGGTCCCTCTAATAAGCAATATGCCAGCAAGAGTTGACAAGTTTTTAATTTCCAAAGTCTTTGATCTAAGAGTATGGCATTCTTCTCCTTGGATCCTGTTTTGATCAAGCAATACAAGGTAAGTATGCTTGAGAATTGTTGCAAATTAAAATAGCCTCAGTGAGATATAAAAGATAAATGAGTGACCTGAGAGAACCTATGAGGATAAAGGTATGCTAAAGTTCTTTTCAAAAATATACAAAAACTCCAGGTGACAGGATTGAGAAGAAAGGACCTCTACTCTTAACCATATATTTCCCTGACTATGGTGCACAGTGAATTTTTACAACACCCTGCAGGTATGAAGAAAGTGCTTTACAATGTTTTACCCCAGATATTTTTCTTAACCATCCTTTTCTCGAGGACGAGTAAAAGCCTAAGTATGGGGGTATTTGTTGACAGTTCTTAAGTATCAATTTCAATTATCAAATAAACAAGAGAAAGGACCAATATGCAAACAACACCTAGAATTAGGGTTTGATCTGACAGAATTCCACGAGTTTTGTTGTTTATCTGTTTCTGCAGGGGGTTATCAGGAAATAAGGAAGAAAGGCCCACATGTCGGGATTACATAGAGATATCAACGCACTGTGCAATTTTCTACCATCTAGAAGACTCCAGAAGCCACGGGAACGAACGGGAAGGTGAACGGGGCCTGGCCCAGGGCGCCCGCTCTAGGGACCAGGGTGCCCGCCCCCCTTTGGACTCCAATCAGAACTCTTTTCGCGAACCAAGCTCCACCGACCCAAAGGATCAAGGATAACCGTTCAATCAATGTCGGTTTGATCCAACGGCTCACGTTCACTTGAAGGGACTATAAAATCAGACCCCCTAGCCCCTGGAGGAGACAAGTTCATCATAGAGTTGAGAGGAGCCCTCGAAGGAATACCTCTCCTCTAAATAAAATTTCTTTTGGCTTAGCATCCAATGTGAGTAGAATTAGATCTTCTAGTTTCTACTAGATTGAGAGAGATAGAGTGGAGGTGTAGATTGGAGGAAGCCCGGCCTGTCGGTGTCTACTCCGAGGTTGTACCTGCGGGATCAAGTCTTCTAACCCGAGGCATGCTCCTAGGATTCTTCAGTATTTCGACTTCTAAATTCTAGTAAGTTCTTGTTTTATTGTTCTTTGGTTTATGAGTTTACTTTAATCTCTTCGTGTAGAGTTTAGAGTAATCGTCTCTAGCGTAATCGTGGTGTTTGGTCTAGGATACTCATAGATATCCCCTGCCTAGCTGGACCGTGGTAGTAGCGAGGAACATGACATTTCTGAGTTACCTTTGCAAACCATATCTCGTTAGCAGGAAGGATAGGGTTTATAGGTGCGGGTTGAACATCCTCTGTGGTGTCTAGATTCCGTAAGCTTCCCCAATAGAACAGTAGCACATCCTTACCAAGGTTAGAAAAAGACTATGATTGCAGTCTTCTCTATTTATCACTCACATCGAGAAACATTCTTTGTAGCCTAAAGGTTAGTAGTAATAGACTGGGTTAGTCAGATGCACTCTTTCTCCTAGTGGTAAAAAAATAAATACGATACTCTGGATAACCTCTCAGGTGAAGTGCTCACCGATATCCGTGCGCTTGCGGATCAATTCCTTATTGCGTTCCCAAATATCAACACCCTCACTGGCTCATCACTATCATCGTATCCTTCATCGCCGTCAGCCATGTCTTGGAGCAGATCAGCCATCGTGATGTAGTCATGCTCGGTAGTAGCACTACCATGTTCGTCGTCCGCTACTGATGAGGTATGTGGTTCGGTATTCACCGCCGCCTCATCTTCTATTTCCCCATGAAACTTCCAAACAGTGTAATCTTTGACAAAACCGTATCGGACCAAATGAGATTTCACCGTGTCACCTCCATGGGCATAAAGGTTCTTGCAACTCTTACATGGACAGATGGTGAGTTCTCGCTTGAGACTAAGACGATGACTTTTGGCGGTGGAAATAAACTTTGTCAAATGTTCAATGTAAGCTGGATCCAATATTAACATCTTATACATCCATTCCCTGTCCATGACTCTTGCTCCCTTGCATAGACAACAAGAATAACACATGTAAGCATACTAATCTAGAAAATAAACAACTCAAAATAGATCTAGATCTTGATTTAAAGAAAAAGGTTCCAAATCATAGAAAAGAGAGAGGATCGAGCAACAGAACGTAAATCAACCTCTTGTTGAGTCCTCCTTCACTAAACATAAGGGCAAAATCTTCCCCTCTAGAAAATGGCCATTTTTAGGGATTTGAGGTCAAAACCCTAAAAAATGGAGGAGCAGCTGCGGGGAAGAAGGTGGTTGCGGCTGTATTTATAGATCGTACTTAACTGAGGCGGGCATTGTAAGCAAACTGCCACGATTAATGAGCTATTAACCGCGGCAGACGATAAAAGGAACCGCCATGGTTAATATTTATTAACTGTGGCGGTTGTGTTACAATGCCCGCCACGGTTAATGGGAATTAACCGTGGCGGTTGTCTTATATTGCCCGTCACGGTTAATTATTAATCGTGGCGGTTGTCTTCTGGCCTGGCCGGTTTGAACCGGTAGTGAATAACCATGGCGGGTGAAACCAACGCCCGCCTCGGAGGGCTTATGTGAAACATTGTGCAAAATAAAATTTGTAGTAGTGTCTCCTTCTTCCCCTTGTTGTAGAAGCTGATCTTGGCAGCACTAGCGTAGATGACAGCTCTCGAGGTGTTCAGGAATAGCCTCCCTAGGATGATGGGTGCCCTCTCATCAGTACCAGTCTCTATCACCATGAAGTCTGCTGGAGCGTACAAGGTACCAACTCGGACGCAAAGGTTCTTCAATATTTCCTTTGGGAAACTTAGTGTCTGATCTGCAAGCTGAGTAGTTAGGCCTCTGTTGATTCCAACCTTGATTTTGTTGAGGACGGTTGTAGTAGTTGTTGTTGTTGTTGATGTAATTTACGTCCTCAAGCATCTCAGGGCAGTGATTGCCTGAGTGTCCACTATCTCCATTGTGTTTGTGCTCGTAGATCTAGGTCCTTCACTTGGAAGAATCTGGGAGTTGTAAAACTCCTTGAGGTTTTGCTCGAAGTGTACCTGCTCATAAAGACAAGGCAGAGATCAAGTGCATGGGCCCTGTTGGTGAAAACACCAACAGAACCAAAAGTGTATTTGTTCTTCTCTAACCTTAAGCATAGAGAGTAAGACAAAGTTGATGGATAATAAAATCATGAGTGTAGCATTTAAAACATTTGTTAGATCAGATCGCTCGACCTAATGGAAATATAATCTATCTATATTTATGTTTTGTTTATACCTTCCAAAGATTGAATGTGTAACATTTTAGCTTATATGATTAGGAGTGTGGGATCACGAAGGTAGTACTAAGAACAAAGATTAAAGGACTAAATATGTTGAATTAATTGGGTTGGTTAATTTGGAGTTACAAATCATACATGTTTGTCTCTTTATTTTATATGAATGCCAGAACCAAGGAGAAGCTTATAAAAGCGATGGTCAAGTACCTTAAGATGTTACCTTACATGAAGAGTGATGGTACAGTATCACCTTGTGGAAGCTTTCCTTTCTTAGCGGTTGTGCATCGTGTTTGTGGCACCCTCCATGGATCATCTCTTGTGAGCTATGCCTTCCTTGTGTAAATTGTTAACCTTCATGTGTCTCTCTTTTTGTCTCTAATGTGAGTTTATCTTAGGACTTCCCAGGTCGATATTGAAAGTTTTCCTGCAAGGGTTAGTCCAACAAAATATCCCATATCTACTATAGCATACTATCGGCTCAAAAATCAACCTAGATACCATGTCTAATTTGATTTAGGAGGGCATTTTAACCGAAGCACGATGCTTAATTTAAAATCCCTTGGAAGTATGATCATCATTCCTAAACTAAGCACCATGCTTATTTAAGAGATAAACGAAACTACTCCAAACCTAGACATATACTAAAGCAAATAAAGGTAGCATGAGAGCATTTATAGAGATCTACTCAAGTGGAGATGAAGTAGTGTGATTAGTATTTAACAAATTAAGCATGTCTCAAAGGTAGGGACAACCAACATAGCAACATGGCAGAGGATGTTTTTATGTAAAGTACTCCCCCATGCTTGAATTTTGCAAAATTCAAGTTTGGATGAATTTAATTCAATGTTGTATGATGGTTGGTTGGACATACCTTGTGCTTGTCATTCATCCGATCTTCTTGCTCCAATCCTAGAAAGGTTAGTGGCAAGAATACCCGAAGGAATATTTTTACAATTATCCTTATATGCTTAATACACAAGGTAGTGTTGCAAATAATTAAAAGCTCATGTTACGATCTGATCAGTGCTTGTTTTAGGACACTAAGCTTGTCCTTGGGAAACCATCAATTTATGTCGGCGAAGTGTTTTCCCCTCCAACGCTGACCTATATCAAGATCAACTCAACGAGATCTGCAATATTTATTATAGACATATGCATCGACAACCGCCCTTTTAAAGTTTTTATAAATAGAAAGGAAGAGGGGGTTGGAGATCTCAAATGTGGTGATGTTGGAGAGACCAATAGATTGGGAAGATGTTGCATATGAGCATGGAGTAAATGAAGTGGCTATGAAATAAATTCCATGCTCATTAATGTTATCTTCGTCTCCAATCTGAATGTTCGGAGTTTCTCCTAGATTGGTCTTGCCTATGTCCTCTTCTGTAGTTGGATGAATCTCATCTTCAAAGGGAGTTAAGAACTCACCATTTGAAATTGAGCCAAAGTCAGAATCCATTAAGGCTTCTTCCTTGTCCATCCATTCAATGGTGATAGCACATGGAATTTTAATGCCCTCTAGCCATTGATGTTGCTCTTCTCGATCCTCCTTATGGTCTTGGTGACTCTTATGCATGGGATGTCTAGAGAGATTCATAGGATCATTGAGAGATTCAAGCGAAAGAGCATAGTAGAAATTATTAAGCTCAAGGATGGGCTGGATAGCCGAATCATGGGATTGAAATGTTTGGAAATCGGCTATTGAAACTTCCTTTCCTTGTCTAGGAGATGATTCCTTCTCTATCTCTTGGATTTTTCTATGAAGACTAGTGCAAGAAGGATGTCCACGAATGAAGACATACCTTGCTTTACTAACAAATAAAGAAAGAAAAACTCTACCAAAGGTTATATGATTAAGACCAATGTGAAAATATCAAGAAAAAACATGTTCTTGTAGGGCTAGGTTTAAACTAGAATTTATAGAAAGATTAATAGATTCCCTAGGTGTAGCTAAAAGTTTATTATCTTCTTGATTAAAAGATAGGACCTCAGCTATAGAAAAGGGTTGGTTTTGACCTATTGCAATCAACTCCGGACACAGATCATAATTAGGGGCAAAGAAAGGACTTGTTGACTCCCATGGTCTATGACTGGTCTCCGAAGGTGCAAAAAATTCAATAATAGGTGTGGAATTTGAGTTATCCATAAAGATGGAAAAAATAAAAAGATAAAAGAATAAAAGAATAAAAGTATAATACAAGATAATAGCAAGACTTAAAGTTGTCTCAGCAAACCATCTTTCTCCCCGGCAACGGCACGAGAAATGCTTGTTGATATTTAGTAACGCCATCAGGAAATGATCCGCAAGCGCACGGATATCGGTGAGCACTTCACCCGGGAGGTTATCCAGAGTATCGTATTTATATTTTTACCACTAGGAGAAAGCGTGCATCTGACTAACCAAATCTATTGCTACTACCCTTTAGGCTACAAAGAATGTGACTCGATGTGAGCGATGTATAGAGAAGACTACAACCGTAATCTCGTTCTAACCTTGGTAATGATGATCTACTGTTCTGTTGGGGAGGCTCATGGAATCTAGACACCACAGAGGATGTTCCACCCACACCTATAAACCCTATCAATCCTACTAACGGGATATGGGCTACAAAGGTAACTCGGAAATGTCACGTTCCTCGCTACTACCACGGTCTAGCTAGTCAGGGGATATCTATGAGTATCCTAGCCCAACACCACGTTTACGCTAGAGATGATTACTCTAAACTCTACGCGAAGAGATCAAAGTAAACTCATAAACCAAAGAACAATAAAACATGAACTTACTAGAATTTAGAAGTCAAAATACCAAAGAATCCTAGGAGCAAGCCTCGGGTTAGGAGACTTGATCCTGCAGGTACAACCTCGGAGTAGACACCGACAGGCCGGGCTTCCTCCGATCTATACCTCCACTCTATCTCTCTCAATCTAGTAGAACTAGTCTACTCTCACATTGGATGCTAAGCCCTAAGTCTATGTAGAGGAGAGGTTATCCTTCGAGGGCACCTCTCAACTCTATAATGAACTTGTTCTCCTCCAGGGCCAGGGGGCCTGCTTATATAGTCCCCTCAAGTGAACATGGGCCGTCGGATCAAACCGATATTGATTGAACGGTTATCCTTGGTCCTTTAGGTCGGTGGAGCATAATCCGCGAGATTGAACGTGATTGGCCACAACACCTAGGCGGGCGCCTAAGGGGCGAGGGCGGGCGCCCTGCCCCCGGGCCCGATCGCCTTCCCGTTCGTTCCCGTGGCTTCTGGACTCTTCTAGATGATAGAAAATTACGCGGCACGTTAATATCTCTATGTAAACCTGACATGTGGGCCTTTCCTCCATATTTCCTGATAACCCTCTGCAGAAATAGACAAACACCAAAACTCATGGAATTCTGTCAGATAAAACCCTAAGTCTGTGCATTGGTTGCATTTGTATCCTTTTCTTTATTTATTCGATGAGTATATTTGGTACTTAAGGACCGTCAACAAACACCTAACCAAGGGGTTAGCAAAGTTCACAAACGGAACGACCTTCAAAATGAGATTTTCATGAACACCGTCATGAAGATGGACAAGAGTGGGATTGGCTACTGTTGACAGTCCTTAAGTATCAAATTTAATTAACAAATAAACAAAGAAAAGGATCTAAATGAAATCAACATCTAGACTTAGGGTTTTATCTGATAGAATTCCACAAGTTTTGGTGTTTGTCTATTTCTGCAGGGGGTTATCAGGAAATAAGGAAGAAAGGCCCACACGTCGGGATTACATAGAGATATCAACGTGCCGCGCAATTATCTTACATCTAGAAGACTCCAGAAGCCACGGGAAGGAAGCGGAGGCCGAACGGGGCCAGGCACTGGGCGCCCGCCCCTGTTGGAGTCCAATCAGGACACGCTTTCAGGAAAGATCTCCACCGACCTAAAGGATCAAGGATAACCGTTCAATCAATGTCGGTTTGATCCAACGGCCGATATTCACTTGAAGGGACTATAAAACCAGACCCCATGGCCCCTGGAGGAGAGAGCCTCTCAACCCTAATTCATTATTCATCAAGGGAGAAGAAGCCTCTGATCAAGCCTAGAGCCACCACATCAATTAGACATCTAGATTAGCATAGCTACATAGGATTAGAACTAGAAGAAGTCAATCTTCGATTGGTTTTCGGATCTGTCAAGAGGATTCTTGGTAATTCTCTAATTGTTCTTCTAATCATCTTTGTTCTTCAATATTATGAATATGACTTTGTTCTACTTCAATATATTGCTTATGACTTTGCTCTACTTGTTTATATTCAAGATTATATTGTTCTTAGTTTATCATAGTTATGTACTTGGCTTAGTTAGATTGGATTTATATACATGTTTAGGATCGTATAGCGTTTATCCATTGGATCCATGGGTAAATGATAGATATTGTGTAGGCATGGTGCTTATATCGTATTTATCTGTGATTGTACCCAATATGCCAGATCGTGGGGTAGTTCGTGATAGTGACAGCTTCATTGATTCTTATATAGTCCCCCTCTCGTGTATTGGGCTGGCAGAACAACATTATTACAGGGGAGTGATTGCTATGTTTCTCATTTACCTTGCTAATATCACTATGCATGGGCGTAGTCTTGTCTCACAATGATTGCTAAGTATGCTTGCACTAACTATGATAATGCTAGACTATATAGTTAAGAATAACTTTGGAAATATTCTTGTAGTTCGTTCTAATTCCATGCTCATGACTTTCTAGAGTATCTAATTGAGGTGCTTTATCATATTTATTATGTGGCTAAGTTATGCTGATCAGATTAATTATCTTTGTCACTATTCATTACTTCATATATCTTTTATGTGACACTTACCCCTGTATGAAAGAGTTAGATAAATGTTCTCAATTATACATGCAATGATAAATACTCAATCTCATATTCTATTCTATAATCAATATTGATGGTTGCTAATCCCTTCCCAGTGGTAAAAATATAAATAACGATACCTGAAATACTTCCCGGTTAAAATGCTACATCGGTATTAATCTGTGCGCTTGCATATCCCATTCATTATTTTTTTAGAAGAGCAATTGCATATTTCAATACCGCGTCTCTCATGTCATGCTGGGGATGACAACTTGGCTTAAGTGGTATGAGGGATAGGTTTGGCATTTTTGGCACCGTTACTAGAATTAGAAAACTAAGTCTACTTTTGGTAATGATGTTAAGAATACCCAAGAGCTACAAGGCTCACCAAAGCAAGCTCATCAAGTCACTAGCCACTCATGATCATTCAAGCAAGCCAAAGCCAAAGAGATGCTTTGAGTGTGGTCAAGAAGGACACTTTTCTCATGAGTGTGAGGCACCACTACCACCACCCTTGCCCAAGCATGCTAGACCATTTGCCTTCAATGCTCACTACATTGTAAGGAAAGACAAGAGTGGCAAGGTCAAGGTTTGCTTCATGGGGCCGCCCAACAAGCAAAGGCCAAAGAAGATTTGGGTGCCAAAGCAACTAGTAGAGAAGGTCAAAGGCCGTAAACAAATGTGGGTCCCTAAATCTCAAGCTTGATCTCTTGTGTGTAGGTGAACGACAAGACCGGTGGATCGCATTGGGTAATTGATAGTGGTTGCATTCAACAAATGACCAGAGATCCGCAGATGTTCACCTCACTTGATGAAGATGTTGACAACCAAGAGAAGATCACATTTGGTGACAATTCAAAGGGCAAGGTCAAGGGTCTAATAAAGGTTGCAATATCCAATGACAACTCCATCACCAATGTGCTCTATGTGCAATCATTGAGTTTCAATCTGCTCTCGGTTGGACAACTTTGTGATCTTGGCTTTGAATGTCTATTCAAGAAGAAGGAAGTAATAGTGACCAAGGAGGATGACAATGAAATGGTATTCAAAGGCTTCTGACACAACAACCTATATGTAGTTGATTTCCCATCCGATGAAGTTGATGTCAAGACTTGCTTATTCACCAAGACCTCACTTGGGTGGTTGTGGCATAGAAGGTTAGCTCATGTTGGAATGGGCACAGTCAAGAAGTTGATGAAGAAAGAATTGACTAGAGGCTTGAAGGATGTGACCTTTGAGAAGGACAAGCTTTGTAGTGCATGTCAAGCCAACAAGCAAGTTGCAAACACTCATCCAACAAAGGCCTATCTCTCCACTTCAAGAGTGCTTGAGCTACTTCACATGGATTTATTTGGACCAACCACATATGCTAGTCTTGAAGGCAACAAATATTTCTTGGTCATAGTTGATGATTACTCCCGGTACACTTGGACATTCTTCTTGCAAGACAAGGCCGAAGTTGCACCAATATTCAAGAAGTTTGCAAAGAATGCTAAAAATCAATTTGATGTCAAGATAAAGAAGATTAGAAGTGACAATGGCAAAGAGTTTGACAACACCAATATAGAAGAATATTGTGATGAAGTTGGGATTAAACATGAGTTCTCCTCAACATACACACCACAAATAAATGGGGTAGTAGAAAGAAAGAACCAGACATTGATCACCTTGGCAAGAACAATGCTAGATGAGTACAACACTTCGGAGAAGATGTGGGCCGAGGCAATCAACACCGCATGCTATGCATCAAACTGGCTCTTTCCTCACAAGTTCCTAGAGAAGACACCATATGAGTTGCTCAATGGGAAGAAGCCCGATGTTTCATTCTTTAGAGTGTTTGGGTGCAAATGCTACATCTTCAAGAAGCGCCAACACTTGGGCAAGTTCCAAAGGAGATGTGACATTGGCTACTTGGTTGGCTATTCATCAAAGTCCAAGGCATATAGGGTCTTTAACCATGCAACAAACATGGTTGAAGAAACTTGATGTTGAATTAGATGAAACTAATGGCTCCCAAGGAGCAAATGATAATCTTGATGATGTAGGTGGTGAACCATTGAGGGATGCCATGAAGAATATGCTGGTGGGGGGCATCAAGACAAAAGAAGATGATGATATGCAGATCATTGAGCCGCCATCCACCTCACATGTGCCACAAGATGAAGACAAGGATGTGAGAGATGCTCATGAAGACACTCAAGTCACTCTTGAGCAAGCGGTGGCACAAGCACAAGATGTTGATGCTCCCCAAGCAACCCCTCAAGTGGCGCCAAGAAGATCATCACACCTCCTCCAAGATCGCTCTCAAGACCTCATCATCGGGAGTCCATCACATTGTGTAACTACACGCTCTTGACATGCTTGAACATCACGCTTTTGTGTCTCTTGAAGCTGAACCAAAGAATATAGAGGAAGCTCTTCATGATGCGGATTGGATCATTGCCATGCAAGAGGAGTTGAACAACTTCTCTCGCAATCAAGTATGGACACTTGAAGAGCGACCCAAAGAAGCAAGAGTGATTGGAACAAAGTGGGTCTTGTGGAACAAGAAAGATGATCAAGGCAAAGTGGTGCGCAACAAGGCAAGGCTCATGGCAAAAGGCTTTTCACAAGTGGAAGGTGTTGATATTTGGTAACGCAATAAGGAAACGATCCGCAAGCGCACGGATATCGGTGAGCATTTCACCCGGGAGGTTATCCAGAGTTATCGTATTTATATTTTTACCACTGGGAGAAAGGGTGCATCTGACTAACCAAATCTATTGCTACTATCCCTTTAGGCTACAAAGAATGTCTTTCGATGTGAGTGATAAATAGAGAAGACTGCAACCGTAGTCTCCTTCTAACCTTGGTAAGGATGATCTACTGTTCTATTGGGGAGGCTAACGGAATCTAGACACCACAAAGGATGTTCAACCCGCACCTATAAACCCTATCCTTCCTGCTAACGAGATGTGATCTGCAAAGGTAACTCGGAATTGTCACGTTCCTCACTACTACCACGGTCCAGCTAGTCAGGTAATATCTATGAGTACCCCAGCCTAAACACCACGTTTACGCCAGCAATGATTACTCTAAACTCTACGCGAAGAGATTAAAGTAAACTCATAAACCATAAGAACAACACCTCCACTCTATCTCTCTCAATCTAGTAGAAACTAGAAGATCTATTTCTACCTTACATTGGTTGCTAAGCCTAAAAAGAAATATTAATTAGAGAAGAGGTTTTCCTTCGAGGGCACCCCTCAGTCTCTATGATAATTTCTTCATGTCTTCTCCAGGGGCTAGGGGGGTCTCCTTATATAGTCCTCCCCTTCTATGCGTTTTTGGGTCGATAGGCGAGGTGGTACTATGTTTTTCTTGATCCAATAGGTCGGTGGAATATCCCGAGCAAAGAGAGTCCTGATTGGCATCCAACAGGGGGCGGGCGCCCAGGTCCTCAAGGCGGGCGCCCTGGGCCTGGCCCCTTTCGGCCTCCGCTTCCTTCCCGTGGCTTCTGGAGTCTTCTAGATGGTAGAAAATTGCGCGGTGCGTTGATATCTCTATGTAATCCCGACATGTGGGCCTTTCTTCCATATTTCCTGATAACCCCCTGCAGAAATAGACAAACACCAAAACTCGTGGAATTCTGTCAGATAAAACCCTAAGTCTAGAAGTTGATTTCATTTGGATCCTTTTCTTTGTTTATTTGATAATTAAATTTGATACTTAAGGACCGTCAACAAGCTCCCCCAAGCTTACCTCTTGCTCGTCCCTGAGCAAGGATAGACTCAGCAATGGATTAGAAGTTGTTGCAATATCTTTAAAAATTGACGGTACACATGCTTTTTAAATAAGATCTCATCTCTGAGTTAGAGTAAACTTTCAAGACTTAAAACTTACTTTACCTTCACCATGGGACTTGTAACCATCACTTCTGTCTTGAGAGGTTAAAAGATAGAACAGTCTAGCCAAGTGCCATGTCTCTTATTCTTGATCAGCTATAGCTCTGGGGTTTTTTTTTCAAATAAAACTCAGAGATTTCTTGTATGACTCTCTCATATCTCTCTTTTATGGTATTTCTGGATCCTTACCAAGGCATTGATGGCATATGCCTTCTCTCAAGATATATGGTATTTATGGTATAAGGCATAGTGACAATGCCTTCTCTCTCACCCTACTCTAATAAGGCTTGATATATGGAGCTCATAGGTGGGAGACAGCTAATACATACTTACAAGACATTTATTGCATAGTCAAACCATGGATCCAAAGAAACAAATCAATAAGCCAAATCAAGATGTGCATGTGTGGCGAATGAATGGTGATAACAATGGTGAAAACAATGATGGAAACAATGGTGGTGGTCTGATTCTACTTTTGCTTTTTTGAGGGGATACATACCTTCCTTGCTTTCTGAAACTTTATGAGGAGAATGAGATGCTCTTCTTTTTCTTTCCTCTCAGGTGGGTATCTTGTACCACTAATTCTACTGTCGGACACTTGTCCATTTTTACCTCTCGTCTCACTTTTTCTTTCTTTCGAGGTTCCGGGCACTTGCCCCTTTTTATTTCCTCATTTATATATTATTTTTATTTTTTTCTCTTTTCTCTTTTTTTTCAGAGCACTCATCTCTTGAGATAATATAGCAAGTGGTAGTAACCAAAATATTTGGAGCATTTATTTCACAGGGAATAACAGGGATAGGAAAATGTTTTTGACTATTCTCTCCCGGATTAGGAGTAGAATATTTTTGGGTGATTCTGGAAATGGAAATGGATGGATATATGTGGATGGTACTTCCGGAGTAGAAGTAGCATATATGAGTGAACGTGCAAGTGAATCTTGATTTAACCACATGACAAGCTCCTAAGGGTCTACACAGCTTGACCACACTCAATGCTCATAAGCAGTAAATAGTAAATGTGTGGCTCAAAGTCTAGCAAGCATGTATATATGGCTGTGGTAGGAATTTAAACTCTCATTATACAGGAACTCATCATGCAATATTTTAAAGATTTTTCAAAGATAAAATTCTCCAGAATTCTAGCATCTCTAGGAACAGATAAACAGCAGCTCAACCTTCCCATATCGTATCCGTTAACAACTTGATCAAGTTTTCATCCCACAAGTTTAGATCTAGAACAAGCTTTAAATTATAACAGTTATGTCTAAACTTGAGAGAGAACTTCAAAATTGCAAATTAGGCAGAGCAACTATTCATCATATCCATGCTAGAGTTTTATTATTAAGATTCAGATTAGCATAGCCACTTTATTTATTTATTAAACATACTAAGCAAAAGATATATATAAGCACAAAATCTTTATTTGGTTTTTCATAGTTTATGTATTTTAATATTCTAACATAATATAAGTATAAAGATAGGTAGAAATACTTAGCGAGAATAATGGGGGTGCTCTCCCCAAGCTGAATTTTGACATAATTTCTCTTGATGTAGCTAGCAGGTGGCAGAGGTGTATTTGAAAGTCAGCAGCATTCTGACAGCGATTAGAATGTCCTCCGTCTGCTAGTCTTCTTGATTTTTAAATTCTGTGGAGCTCAAATAGACAACAAAGCTTGTGGAACTAATTAAGTGTTAGCATAAATATCTAGCCTTCATCATGTTGAGCTTCCTTAATAAATGTTATTTATTTAGCAGGATCATACACTTATTATTATTATATATATATATTTTATATATATATTTTTATTGTAAGATGAAAACTTATTTATTTTATTTTTATGCCACCACAGTGAATATACTTATGGGTTTTATGCCATGAGCATACTCTCATGGGGCTTACTATTTTTTAACATTTTTATTTTCTTTTCAAGATAGCATGAACCTGATTAACTAAGCAAATTATAATTGAATAATTGAAAGGAAAGGGTAACTACCAAGTTTACCTCTTGGCAAGGCGTTCGGTATTTTTATGTCCTCCGAACAGGACTCTCTGTTTTCTCAGTCGTCCTGGGATTCGCTAGGTGGCGTAGTCGGTGATTCCGGCGGCGCCTCTCTTCGTGTATAACTATCTTCTCCCTCCACACCTGACTCGGTGCTACGGTCTCCTCAGGACAGTTCTGTTCAAGCTGTATGTCTTCAGTCCTTATCACTTCTCCTTCGTAGTCTACCCATCCGTTCTTGATGATTTGCCTCCTCTTGGTTGCGGTTGCGTCGTCTTCTTGTTCTGACCTGCTTAGAGTCTTCAACTATATAGTTATGGTCAGTAAAATAGTTGCGTACCTTCTCAGAGAGGAAGTACATGTGGACTTCTCCGGTTCCAATGTAGATGATTGCTTTGATAGTGTTGAGGAACGGTCTTCCAAGGATGGTGGGTGGATCATATTCATCTTCTCCCATGTCAATGATCTGAAAATCATCTGGAGCTGAATATATATTGGTTGTAGGGGCATGGTTCCATGCAGGAGCTGATAAGTGACTGTGGTCATTATGTTGACGTCAGATCCGGTGTCGTAGAGTGTCTTCTGAAAAGGGTATCTATTGATTGTGCATTCGATTCTTGGAACACCAGGGTCGTCCTTCTTGATCAAGAAAGGTGACTTGAGTCGACGATGTTGACCTCTTTCGACAAGGATCCAATGTTTTAAGTCTTCTGGACAAGACTTTCCACCATCTTCATCCTTTAGGTGCATCATTTGATTAGGTGTGGATCTTGACATCTGCACCTCTTGATACGGTGTCACCCATGTTCTTCTTTGCCCAGCAGTTCGAAGTATGGTGTTGGCAATATCCTGCTCAGTGTGTTTGTGCTCATAGATCTAGGTCCTTCACTTGGTGGAGTCTGGGAGTTGTAAAACTCCTCCATGTTTTGCTTGAAGTGTACCTGTTCATAGAGACAAGGCAGAGATCAAGTGCATGGGCTCTGTTGGTGGAAAACACCAACAGAACCAAATGTGTATTTGTTCTTCTCTAAACTTAAGCATAGTGAGCAAGACAAAGTTGATGGATAATAAGATCATGAGTGTAGTATTTGAAACATTTGTCAGATTAGATGGCTTAACCTAATGGAAACAGAATCTATCTATATTTATGTTTTGTTTATATCTTCCAAATATTGAATGTGCAACATATTAGCTTATATGATTAGGAGTGTGGGATCACGAAGATAGTACTAAGAACAAAGATTAAAGGACTAAACATGTTGAATTAATTGAGTTGGTTAATCTGGAGTTATAAATCATACATGTTTGTCTCTTTATTTATGTGAATGCTAGAACCAATGAAAAGCTTATAAAAGCGATAGTCAAGTACCTTAAGGTGTTACCTTACTTGAAGAGTGACGGTACAGTATCACCTTGTGGAAGCTTTCCTTTCTTAACGGTTGTGCATCGTGTTTGTGGCACCCTCCATGAATTATCTCTTATGAGCCACGTCTTTCTTGTGCAAATTGTTAAACTTCATGTGTCACTTTCTTCATCTCCAATGCGAGTTTATCTCAGGACTTCCCAGGTTGATATTGAAAGTTTTCCTGCAGGGGTTAGTCCAACAAAATATCCCATATCTACTATAGCATACTATCGGCTTAAAAATCAACCTAGACACCACGTCTAATTTGATTTAGAAGGGCATTTTAACCTAAGCACCATGCTTAATTGAAAATCCCTTGGAAGTAAGATCATCATTCCTAAACTAAGCACCATGCTTAATTAAGAGATAAATGAAACTAGTCCAAACCTAGACATATACTAAAGCAAATAAAGGTAGCATGAGAGTATTAATAGAGATCTACTTAAGTGGAGATGAAGTAGTGCAATTAGTATTTAACAAATTGAGCATGTCTCAAAGGTAAGGACAACCAACGTAGCAACATGGCAAAAGATGTTTTTATGTAAAGTACTCCCCCAAGCTTGAATTTTACAAAATTCAAGTTTGGATGAATTTAATTCAATGTTGTGTGATGGTTGGTTGGACATACCCTGTGCCTGTCATTCATCCGATCTTCTTGCTCCAATCCTCGAAAGGTTAGTGACAAGAATACCCGAAGGAATATTTCTACAATTATCTTTATATGCTCAATACACAAGGCAATGTTGCAAATAATTAGAAGTTCATGTTATGATCTGATAAGTGCTTGTTTTAGGACACTAAGCTTGTCCTTGGGAAACCATCAAGTTATGTTGGTGAAGTGATTTCCCCTCCAACACCTACCTATATCAAGATCAACTCAACGAGATCTGCAATATTTATTATAGACATATGCATCGACAACCGCCCTTTTAAAGTTTTTATAAATGAAGAGGAAGAGGGGGTTGGAGATCTCAAATGTGGTAAGGATGGAGAGACAAATTGATTGGAGAGATGTTTTATATGAGCAAGGACTGGGTGAGGTATTTATGAAATAACTTCCATGCTCACTGTTGTTTCTCTCATTCTTAAACTCCAAGGATGATTCTTCATGAATGCTTAAAATTCCTCTAGGATTGTCTCTCAAGTTTGTTTTATCTATCCATTCAATGGTGATAGCACATGGATTTTTAATGCCCTCTAGCCATTGATGTTGCTCTTCTCGATCCTCCTTCTTATGCATGGGATGTCTAGAGAGATTCATAGGATTATCGGGAGGTTCAAGAGAAAAAGCATAGTAGAAATTATTAAGCTCAAGGATGGGATGGATAGCCGAATTATGGGATTGAAATGTTTGGAAATCGGCTATTAAAACTTCCTCTCCTTGTATGGGAGATGATTCCTTCTCTATCTCTAAGATTTTTCTATGAAGACTAGTGCAAGAAGGATGTCTACGAATGAAGACATACCTTCCTTTACTAATAGATAAAGAAAGAAAGACTCTACCAAAGGTTATATGATTAAGACCAATGTGAAAATATCTAGGAAAAACATGGTCTTGTAGGGCTAGGTCTAAACCAGAATTTATAGAAAAATTAAAAGATTCCCTAGGTGTAGCTAAAAGTGCATTATCTTTTTTATGAAAAGATAGGACCTCAGCTATAGAAAAGGGTTGGTTTTGACCTATTGCAATCAACTCCGGACACAGATCATAATTAGGGGCAGGACGTGTTGACTCCCATGGTCTATGGCTGGTCTCCGAAGGTGCAAAGAATTTAATAATAGGTATGGAATTTGAGTTATCCATAAAGATAAAAATAAAAAGATAAAAGAATAAAAGTATAAAAGTATAATACAAGATAATAGCAAGACTCAAAGTTATCTCAGCAAACCGTCTTTTTCCCCGGCAACAGCGCCAGAAATGCTTGTTGATATTTGGTAACGCAATAAGGAAACGATCCGCAAGCGCACGGACATCGGTGAGCATTTCACCCGGGAGGTTATCCAGAGTTATCGTATTTATATTTTTACTACTGGGAGAAAGGGTGCATCTGACTAACCAAATCTATTGCTACTATCCCTTTAGGCTACAAAGAATGTCTTTCGATGTGAGTGATAAATAGAGAAGACTCCAACCGTAGTCTCCTTCTAACCTTGGTAAGGATGATCTACTGTTCTAATGGGGAGGCTAACGGAATCTAGACACCACAAAGGATGTTCAACCCGCACCTATAAACCCTATCCTTCCTGCTAACGAGATGTGATCTGCAAAGGTAACTCGGAATTGTCACGTTCCTCACTACTACCACGGTCCAGCTAGTCAGGGAATATCTATGAGTACCCCAGCCTAAACACCACGTTTACGCCAGCAATGATTACTCTAAACTCTACGAGAAGAGATTAAAGTAAACTCATAAACCATAAGAATAATAAAACAAGAACTTACTAGAATTTAGAAGTCGAAATACTGAAGAATCCTAGGAGCAAGCTTCGGGTTAGGAGAACTTGATCCCGCAGGTACAAGCTTGGAGTAGACACCGACAGGCCGGTCTTCCTCCAATCTACACCTCCACTCTATCTCTCTCAATCTAGTAGAAACTAGAAGATCTATTTCTACCTTACATTGGTTGCTAAGCCTAAAAGGAAATATTAATTAGAGAAGAGGTTTTCCTTCAAGGGCACCCCTCAGTCTCTATGATAATTTCTTCATGTCTTCTCCAGGGGCCAGGGGGGTCTCCTTATATAGTCCTCCCCTTCTATGCGTTTTTGGGTCGATAGGCGAGGTGGTACTATGTTTTTCTTCATCCAATAGGTTGGTGGAATATCCCGAGCGAAGAGAGTCCTGATTGGCATCCAACAGGGGGCGGGCGCCCAGGTCCTCAGGGCGGGCGCCCTGGGCCTGGCCCCTTTCGGCCTCCGCTTCCTTCCCGTGGCTTCTGGAGTCTTCTAGATGGTAGAAAATTGCGCGGTGTGTTGATATCTCTATGTAATCCCAACATGTGGGCCTTTCTTCCATATTTCCTGATAACCCCCTGCAGAAATAGACAAACACCAAAACTCGTGGAATTCTGTCAGATAAAACCCTAAGTCTAGATGTTGATTTCATTTGGATCCTTTTCTTTGTTTATTTGATAATTAAATTTGATACTTAAGGACCGTCAACAGAAGGTCTTGACTTCGATGAAACCTTTGCACCGGTGGCAAGACTTGAAGCTATCCATATCCTACTTGCATATGCATCTAGTCATGATATCAAGTTGTTTCAAATGGATGTGAAAAGTGCCTTTTTGAATGGTTACATTAATGAGCTTGTCTATGTTGAGCAACCCCCCGGTTTTGAAGACCCTAGGTAACCAAAGCATGTCTACCGGTTGTACAAAGCACTCTATGGTCTCAAGCAAGCTCCCAGAGCTTTGTATGAGAGGCTTAGGGACTTCCTCATTGAGAAGGGCTTCAAGATTGGGAAAGTTGATACAACACTCTTACCAAGAAAATGAATGGGGAAATCTTCATTTGCCAAGTTTATGTTGATGATATTATCTTTGGCTCCACTAATGAAGATTTTTGCAAGGAATTTGGTGATTTGATGTCCAAGGAGTTTGAGATGTCCATGATTGGCGAGCTATCCTTCTTCCTAGGATTTCAAGTTGAGCAAATGAAGGAAGGGGTCTTCATCTCTCAATAGAAGTACACACAGGATCTTCTCAAGAGGTTCAAGATGATGGATTGCAAGCCAATCAAGACTCCCATGGCATCAAATGGGCATCTCGACTTGGATGAGGGAGGTAACCCAATTGACAAAACTCTCTATCGTTCCATGATAGGAAGTTTACTCTACCTCACCGCATCTAGGCCCGATATCATGTTTAGTGTGTGTATGTGTGCTAGATATCAAGCAATGCCTATGGAATCTCATTTGATTGCCGTCAAGAGAATTCTTAGGTACCTAAAATACACACCTTGCCTAGGCTTGTGGTATCCCAAAGCTGCAAGATTCCAACTTGTAGGCTATTCCGATTCGGATTATGCCGGGTGCCACATTGATAGAAAGAGCACATCCAGAGGGTGCCACTTCCTAGGTAGATCTCTTGTCTCTTGGATGTCAAAGAAACAAAATAGTGTTGCCTTGTCAACAGCCGAGACAGAATACATTGCCGCCGGTGCTTGTGCACAAATACTTTACATGAAACAAACTTTGCTAGACTATGAAGTAGTACTAGACAAAGTACCTTTGTTGTGTGACAATGAAAGTGCCGTAAAACTTCCAAACAACCCGGTTCAACACACCCGCACAAAGCATATTGACATATGTCATCACTTTCTTAGGGATCATGTTGCTAAAAGTGATATATCCCTAGAGAATGTGGGAACGGAAAATCAATTGGCGGATATCTTCACAAAACCCCTAGATAAAGCTAGGTTTGGTATGTTGAGAAATGAACTAAATGTGCTTGATCTTTCTAACTTCACTAAAAAATGAAGTTGTGTGTTGACCTTGTAAATAGCTTTTGTTTTGCATATCATGCATACCAAAAATAAAAATACAAAAATATTGTGAGTAGGGCTTGTCTAACATGGTTAAGATAACCCCCTTGTGTGTGAAAAAGCTTAACTTTGGATCAAACTTGACAAGCATTAGTTTACTTTCAAGTATTGCATCGCACTTCATATCTTTTGCATGCTTGTTGGTTTACCGTTTCTTGTTTGTTATGTTTTGAGCATCCGTTGTGTTCGTCCATTGATAGGGGGAGCATTCAAAGCTCATCATGATTTAAACTCCTAGCTTTATGGCCACACGATGCGGTGGTGCTTTCACTTGACTATTTTCATAAAATCTATTATGCCTAAGGCTAAATACTCATGAAAAATTGAGAGTTTGAGAGAGGTCACACATACTAGTTCCAATTTGTGTTTATTTTAGTCTTCTTGAAGTTGGAACTTTGTTGGGTAAAAATCGGGCGAAGTTCTTTGTTGAATTTCTGGCTAGAGGTGCACCGGACTGGCGGAGTTCCAAGTCTGCACTCACCGGACCCGCGTATAGTGTCCTGAGCACGTCCGGTGAGGTGCATCCGGTGGTTCACCCAAGAGTGCCCTGAGGCACCGGACGCTAGTCCATCGTCCGGTGACCACACGGTTTGAAACACTCTCTGTGTTTTAGTCTGGTGGCCCTTTAAGAGCATCCGGTGCCCCCGCGGTGGGCGCATTTAACCTGAGAGTCGCGCGTTCTAATCAGCAGTTCTTTCTTTTCTCCACGCGAACTTCCGCCGCCTACGCCCCACGTCTACCGCTGAGAAATCGCCACCGGTGGGATCTCCCAAAAGTTCCGGTGCCCTCTGTCCTCCACGCGCCAGAGTCTTTCCCCCAAGGCGATCCTCCTCCTTCGTGCGCCTCTGGATTGATCCTCTCGTGCAGTTTATGGTTTGGGGTGTGTCCTAAAACCCTAGCCCTTAAGGTGCTCGATCCTATGCTTAAATGGGTTAGATTGTTGGTTTCAACGGCAATCCCATCCATTCTCTCTTTGTAGTGCCTTGAGGAGTTGATTCGCGTGCTCCGACAGATTCCGATCGTCATCTTTCATCCGGAACACGCCTCGTCATCAGATTGTAAGGAGTTCATGTCCAAATCTCGTCTATCTCATGTGATCTATAGGGCTTTCTCATCTCTAGCTATGATGTATGCTTATATATACCCTACCTATTCTATTTCTTGCAGCACGTGGTCTCAGATGGTGTCACTGGATGCTCAGAGGTAGCGTCCGGTGCTCTGTGAGAGAGAGTACAGTTAGCCGTTATGAGGTCACAAGACGCTCGGTGCAGTGCGTCCGGTGCAACATCAACAGCGTCCGGTGCTTCCATTTTCATTGTATAACGGTTGGCCGGCCCTTGGACTTGATGGGAAGTATTTATACTCTTCCACCTTGTCCATGGGAGGTCTCTTGCCCATTTGATCAGTTGAGAATCACCTTGTGGTGCAAGAGAGAAGCAACAGCCTAGAGAGGATTGAGATTTGAGAGATTTCTTATGAGAATCCTTCTCTAGTTGAATTACAAGAGTCAAGTGTGCATCCACCACTCTCTAGTGCCTTGTTTGAGTCAAGTGAGAGTTCTTTGCTTGTTACTCTTGGTGATCACCATCACCTAGATGGTTCGGTGGTGATTGGAGGCACGAAGACTGCCCCAAGTTCTTGTGGGTGGCTCGTGTCAAGCTTGTGAGCGGTTTTGGGCAATTCACTGCGACTGAGTGTCGAAGAATCAGCCCATAGAGAGCACTTGGTCCTTGTGTGGACCAAGGGAAGCAAGACCCTTGTGCGGGTGCTTCAACGAGGACTAGTGGAGAGTGGCGACTCTCCGATACCTCGGCAAAACATCAGCAAGCACCTTCTTGCACTACTCCTTTACTTTCTAGCATTTACTTTGTGCAATTACTTTGAGCTTTTACATTCCTAGAATTACCTTGCTACAATAGGATTGGAACTAGGTTGCAAAACTTTTATCCGTTAGCTCTCTAGTCACACTAGGCACAAGGGGTTGAATTGGAGCTTATAGTTTGCTTAAATTTTTAGAGAAGCCCAATTCACCCCCCCCCCCCTTTTGGGCATCTTGATCCTTTCAAACGCGTTGATGTCCTTGACCCAAAAGGTGCCAGAGACGGCCGCCCTGACCCTTGCCGCCACCTCCTCATCAGGTAGCACCTCCTTCGACATCTGGCATGCCTCGAGATCCCTAAACGCGGCGCGCGGACCCATCTCGTCCATCCTCAGCGGACGAGCCATCAACGGGAGCACCTGTCGATGGTGGATGGCTGAGAAGATGAGGGCCACCGTCAGACCCTCCTCGTGAAGACACTTTAGGGCACCGAGGAGGGGGCGTAGTCGTGGCTGGCGCTCCATAGGCACGCCATACATCCAGTGCTCCGATCGCGCCGTGATGAGACGTCCGGTGTAGGTAGGAAGGAGACCCTCATCATTGCGCAAGTAGAACCATTGCGAGTCCCACTGGGCATGATTCGACATCAGCCCGGTGGGGATGTACTCATGTGGTTCCTCCGAGCGCCCGGACTTCAATACCAGGTTGAGGCAGCCCACCTGGATGGGCTTCCTCATGCTAGTGGCCTCACTGGGGGCATGGAAAATCTCGCCCTAGAAGAGGTGGAGCCATAGCTCCTAGTGGGGCATAGTGCCCAGGTAGCCCTCACACACCGCGGCAAAAATCGCCGCATTGGAGATTGTGTTGGGAAAGAGATGCTACAGCACGACCCCATAGTAATGAAGAACCACCCTCACGAAGCGACTCGAGGGAGAACCGAATATGTGGCGGTGGAATTTGATGAAACTAATTATGTATCCCTCTGGCAGATTTGGCTCCAGGTCTTTCATGGGCAGCGCGATCCACTCAGGCTGGGTCGAGGAAGTGACAGGGCTGAGGAGCCCCTCGCTCGCTAGATCACACAGCTGGCGCTCTGTCACAATTGACGGGCGCCACTCGTCGGTGTCCACCAGGGTCATCGACATGGTGGTGTGGATTGGCTTGATGATGAGACAACTGGGGGAAGACCCTGACTCTGTTCTCTCTCTCTCTCCCTCTCTCTTTTTCCTCTTTGGCTTCGTTTCCCTCTCATGTGCAGGAAGGTGGAAAGAGAAAGCTAGAAGGCGATAGCAAGGAGCGGAAGTGGGAGCACCGGGACGAACCCCTTGAATATATAGACCCCGCCGCAATGGGCAGATCCGACAACCACAAAAGGTAACTGCTTGCTTTCAATGTGCCATCTAACTATTCCTAGATTCCCGCGATAGGATGTTTGCCATTTCCGTCTGAAGAGGATGACGTTGCAATGGCTCCCTCTTAAAAAGGCGCGCCCAACAAGAAAGAAGGCAGACCACCACAATGACTCCTTCTGCCGCAAGGTAAGCCAGGCTCTAGCCGTCGACAGAACCTAGAGAGAGCATAGACTAGCCCTTAGTCAGGGTTCGACAGTCGCTCTCGACTGCCTGAGTTAGGGACACCTAGAAGGGGGCCAACATGAGGCAAAGCTCGAGATCAAATCATCGACACCCCACTGGAAGTAACCAAGGCTAAGACAAGCGGTAAGGCGAGGGATCCCCACAGAGGGAGGCATCGAGCCGCCAAACCCTATCGAATGGGATTGGTATCCAAGCATGTGTAGGTCTGGCTTTGATGAGAACGCCTCAGGGCTGATAGACCAACCCCCATCGAACGGGGCATGGGTTCTCACTTGGATTTCCCGATATCAGCTCACTGAGGACGTCAACACATGCCCGATCGAGGGTAGTGTCACATTTCTCGCCTCACGTCTGATCGAAAGGATGCATGGGATGAAAGTTGGGACCGGCACGACTATGAGTGCACGAGGCTCGGGGGCTCTGCCAGATCCAATACCCCTCAACAAAAAAGGGAAGAGACCAATCAAATTCGATGACACTAAGACTTGCCAAGTGAGGTACGACGATCCCCTGTTTATGCCATTTAACCCATGCAAGATTGTAGGAAGATCCTAGAACCTGCAAACATCCCTAGAAGGAACAAAAATAGCCCTCGCAGGAGTCTACCGACTCCTCCAAGGCCTCGGGGGCTACCCCCATGGGGGACGCTCATGCGCGCCCCATGGAAACTCGACACCAGATTCCCCATCTATGACAATGAACCCCAACTCGACCACTAGTGCTCGAGTAGGGGCTCGGGGGATACTGTCGAGGATATCAATGAGGGGGTATCCAAGCAGATATCCTGAAAAGAAACAAAGACCACATAGAAGGAAAAAGCCCAGCGCACGGCCACCTAGGGCTCGCTCGAGAACAGGTCTCGACACCTCAACAAGGCATGAACCTACTATGAACTCAACTCGACATATCTAGAATACTTCCAGCATACCGCTTGACAGGAACCTCGGTGACGGAAAGTAGCTCGAGCGAACGCCTAAACCTCGAGATCACGTCTCCCTCAATTGTGGAATCAAGGTCGAGCGAACCGCGCCGCCTCGAGCGCGGGACGCACCCCCTCTACCAACTACTGGTATGGGTTTCAGGGCATTTAATGCGACTGACAAGCCCTCACCTAACGCCATGGCGGCAGCAGCTGTGATGATGGATCGTACTCCCATCATGTCTCTCTTTTTACCAGCTTTATCTTGGAATCTAGAGAAAGGTACGCACTAGCACTGTCGCCACCAGCATAACATCCCGTCAGAAGACCCCTTGAGGTGTAATGGTCAGCGCTTCCATGCACGGGTGACGCCTGACCCGCCTGACCCTCGAGACTGCCGTCTCCTTCCCAAAGAAGGATTATCCAGAGAAGGTCAGTGCTCCAACAACTCTTGACACGACGGCTAGAAGGACGTGCACTCGTGCGTACATACGAACCAGTAATCAAGCGGTATACGAAGATTCATCCCAGAGAATGCACGCACCATCATCACCAAGTACGATGCAACAAGACCGGTCGAGCCACACCGGTACAGAGGCCTCGAGTTGACTTGTGCCGCTACACCATGTAACCTTGAGCCTCTCCTTGGTCTATAAAAGGGGACGCCAAGGCTGAAACAAAGACAGGTCACGATACGTAGAACACCACATTCGCTTACATCACCATCGCCCTAGCTCCATACAGTTATGACTTAGAACAATGTGTTCATCCACACTTGTATTCACCCCTGTACAAGCACTTAGGTTCAAGATAATACAAGAATCCCCCCCGCTGGACGTAGGGCTTTCTCTTGCTCGAACAAGGATAAGTCTTTGTGTCCATCTTGCATCACCATCCGGAAATGGAAGCATGCACATAAATTCACTCGTTGGTGCTACCCGGGGTAAAAACACCGACAAACACCATGACCTGTTTCAGGTCTATAATTTCCTCCTTAGATTTTTTTTTTGAAACGAAATTTCCTCCCTAGCTTTAGGTCCAAGTTTCATGAAAACCTGAAAACAGAAAATAGAAACAGATAGCAGGAAGTTTTGTGAAGAGCTTGAGCACAGAACTGACGAGCAGCATTTATTCTTGCTACCATCAACCAGAGCCATAAGTAATAGTCACTATAAACAATGAGCTCATCCATTCCATTGAACTACTAGCATACCACGAAAATCAGCCATCATCTCAAAAAAAAATTTTGAGGAAACTTAGATAACCGAAAATAATTTTGTAACACCCCTGTCACACTGTATATTTGAAAACAGGCAACATGCCATAGGTATTCAGTCCAAAAGATTACAGTGTGTATATTACAGCCTATACCATCAGTATTATTACTAAATCTTACAAATTTCAGACAAAAGCAAAAGACATATTGTTTCTTCAAAGCTCAGTCCAACCGACTCTACTGCGTTCTTCTCAGGCTTAGTCTAATTAACCAAGTCACCAGATTCCAAGCTGAATCTCATAACACCAATTGTCGTACATGTTAGGAACTTGCTTCTGATGGACTGACCCAACTAACTATCTGTTAGCAGTGCTACATCGACACCTGCAGTAGGAGAACCGGTGCCAAGCCCACTGCAAGTTCCACATGTCCAGTCAAGGCCCAGGAGGGACAAGAAGCCCAACTCGCGGTGCGTCGGCCCAAGTTGGACCAAGTAGGAAGAGAGTATAAGTAGGCATGAGAAGGAGAGACTCAGACATGAACAGAAAGATGTAAAAACCTAATTCAGTTTTAATCATTCATCGTAGCTTCATTCCTGTATTGTATCTTCCTATTCCTTTTCCTACCCTAGCGCCGCCGGTGCTAACATCTGGTATCGGACGTCTCTTCCATCCTGGACAATCCCTCTTCCTCGCCTACTTCCCCTCCTCCGCCGCCACCTCCCCACCCCCACTTCACCCGCCTGAATCGTGCTCGCGGTGCCATGGATCCTTCCCTCAAGCGCATCCTCGACACGCTCAACTCTCGCTTCGACGAGTTCGACCGCCGCCTGGACGATCGCGACCGGGTCTTCGCCGACCGCACCGGTACCGTCGACTCCCGGTTTGCCTCCCTGGAGACCACCATCGCCGCTCAAGCATCTGGGATTGAGGTACGCCTGGCCGGGATCGAAGCCCAGCTGCCGGATCTTGCGTCTTCGTCCGTCACGACCGCGTCGGATCCGCGGCTCGACGCCATCGCGCGTGTCTCGGCCGATCTAGAGTTGTGGCGACCTAGCATGGAGGGCGCCCTCGACGACATCCAGAAGGTCGTCCAGAAGCTGGTGAAGAACATGGACCGCTCGGTGCTCGACGAATTGCCTCAATGCCCCGGCGCGGCTTCCTCTCCACCGGCATCGTCGGCTTCCGCCTCGGCAGCCGGCCTGTGTGCCACATCGCCTAGCGGGCACCGCCTCGACATGACTACACGGGATGTTGGGTCTGGAGTCGTCATGACTTGGACCCATGTCCCGGCCAATGGTATGCCCCATTCCACTCCATCTCGCGTACATTCGTCGGAGTTCCGTCCGCCTCCGGTTGCAATTCCTCTGAGGCCATCGCTTGAACCTGTGTACCACCCTCCCCCCAATCCATTCCACCCACCACCAGCCGCGTCTCAACCCACATATCATCCTCGACTTCCACCTCCACACTATTCGAGCCCCACCTTCAATTCCAGCCATCCCTTCCCTTCAATTCCCAACCTGAATACTTACCAGGATCCCCACCGTTCTCAACCATTGTCTAGCCGCCTGCCTAAGCTTCCGTTTCCCACGTTTGATGGCACTAATCCTAAGCGCTGGAGATCCTTGTGCGAGAAGTATTTCGCCACCTATGCAGTCGATCCTCTCCTCTGGGTAGGCTTGGTGGAACATTATATGGAAGGTCCTGCCGGGATTTGGTACCAATCCATTGCTCCTCAACTTCCATGCACCACTTGGGACTCTTTCTGTTCCTTACTGCATGAGCGTTTTGATCGTGATCAGCATGAGTTCCTCCTCCGCCAACTGTTCAATATTCGCCAGCAAACCTCTGTTTCCGCATATGCTACAGCTTTTTCTGAATTGGTTGATCAGATTAAGTCTTATTGTCCCAATTCTGATCCATTGTTTTTTCCTCAATGTTTCATTGATGGCCTTCGTCAGGACATTAAAGCTATCGTTCTTGTTCAGCGTCCCCAAAATTTCGATGCTGCTGTTCGCTTGGCTTTGTTGCAGGAAGAGGTGGGCACTCTGTCGTGTTCCATCGACTACGACTCCGCCGCTGCCGCTCCCTCCACCGCCTCCTCGACTGGACAAGACGGCCGCCCCTGCTACTATTACTGTGGCAGGAACGGGCGGGCCACCTGCTCATCAAACCTTGGCTGCTGTCAAGGCCTACAGGCGCGCTCTGGGCCTTTGTTACAAATGCAATGCCAAGTGGAGTAAGGACCATGTTTGTGCTCCTGAGGTTCTTCATGCAGTTGACGCTCTTTGGGAATCCTTTTCGTCAGAAGATTCGCTGGCCGACTCAGTGGAGGAACTCTCTGCCACTGAACAGTGTTGCTTGGCTATTTCCAAATCTGCTCTCGTGGGAATGCCAGCGTCTCGTTCCATTTGTTTCTAGGGATTTCTTCAGTCAATTCCAGTGCAAATTTTGATTGATTCTGGCAGCTCATCATCTTTTGTCAATGCATCCCTGGTGCCTCAGCTAACCAATATAACTGCAATTCCAGTATCAACATCAGTGATGGTGGCAGGTGGCACTCAGCTTTCCAGCTCCTCCATGCTGCTCCAGGTGCCTTGGTCTGTTGGTAATTGTGAGTTTCAGTCAGACTTTCGGGCCTTGCCTTTGGGTTCATTTGATGTTGTTGTTGGTATGGACTGGTTATCTTCCTACAGCCCTATGCAGATTCACTGGCAAGCGAAATGGATGGCTATTCCTTATAAAGGACAGTGGACAGTGCTGCAAGGTCTTCAGCCTGCTTATCCGGCACAAGTGCTCCTTCACATTGATACCATGGAGTGTCTGTCACCGACCTCTGTGATGTCCGAGCCGCTACCAGTTCCACTTCAAGCACTGCTCGAGGAGTATTCTGATTTGTTTCAGCCTCCCAGGTCATTACCCCCTTCTAGAGCTTGCGATCATGAGATATCTCTGATTCCAGGTGCCACACCTGTGTTTGTGCGGCCTTACCGGTACCCACCAAAGCTCAAGGTTGAGATTGAAACCCAAGTGCAAGAACTGTTGTCTCAGGGTTTGATTCGTCATAGTCAGAGCCCTTTCTCATCTCCGGTTCTCTTGGTCCGCAAAAAGGATGGCGGATATAGATTCTGTGTGGACTTTCGCCATCTCAACGCTTTAACTATGAAGTCCAAGTTTCTTGTACCAGTATTTGACCAGCTGATGGACGAGCTTGCACATGCTTGTTGGTTTACGACCTTGGATTTGCGAGCGGGATTTCACCAGATCTTGTTACGCGAAGGTGAGCAGTTCAAAACAGCCTTCCAAACCCACCTCGGTCAGTATGAGTTCAATGTGATGGCCTTTGGACTTACAGGAGCACCGGGCACATTCCAGGGTGCCATGAACGTGACCCTTGCCCCTGGTTTGCACAAGTTTGTTATTGTATTTTTTGATGACATCCTCATCTTCAGCTCTACATTTGAATCCTGCGGCGTGATCAGTGGAAGTTGAAACAGTCCAAATGCACCTTCGCTCAGCAGTCCATATCTTATTTGGGTCACGTGATCAGTGCTGCAGGATTGTCTACTGATCCTGCAAAAGTCCGCGTCGTGACTGAATGGCCCGTGCCAGCTAATCTTCGGGAGCTCCGTGGTTTCTTGGGTCTCGCCGGGTACTACCGGAAATTTGTTCGGCACTTTGGTATTATCGCTAAGCCTCTTACTGAGCTGCTCAAAAAGGATCAGGTTTTTGTTTGGACCACGGCCCATAATGACGCTTTTTCCTTGCTGAAGTCGGCTCTGTCTTCAGCACCAGTGTTGGCTTTGCCCGATTTCTCCCGTCCTTTTCATATTGAGACTAATGCTTCAGGGTTTGGGATTGGCGTAGTGTTGCAGCAAGATAATCATCATATTGCCTTCATCAGTAAATCTCTTAGCAAATGCAACCAGGGTCTCACTGTGTATGAGAAAGAGTACCTCGCTATCCTGCTAGCAGTGGATACCTGGCGGCATTATTTGTTGCAAGCGGAATTCTTCATACACACCGATCACCAAAGCCTCACTCATCTCAATGAGCAGCGCCTACATACGGCTTGGCAACAGAAGGTGTTTGCTCGTCTTATGGGACTGCAGTATAAAATCTTGTACAAGAAAGGTGTTGAGAATGGAGCAGCTGATGCATTATCCAGGCGTCGCCATCCAGAACAATTGCTGGCCATATCTTCTGTTAAACACCAGTGGTTGGAAGCTGTCGTGCTCAGCTACCAGAATCACTCTGAAGCGTTGAAGTTGCTTGCCCAACTGGCCACACAGCCTGGTGCTCATCCTCATTATTCCTTGGTGCAAGGGATCATTCGCTACAAAGGTCGTGTGTGGCTCGAATCTTCCAAGGCTATTCAACAGCAGGTATTGTCAGCATTTCATGCTAGCCCTGTGGGGGGTCATTCTGGCGCTCCTGCGACGTATTCACGTTTGAAGCAGCTATTCTTTTGGCATGGTATGAAAGCGGATGTTTGGCGTATGGTGCAGTCCTGCTCTGTATGCTTACAAGCCAAACCTGATCACGCTCGTTATCCCGGGCTGCTGCAACCTCTACCAGTTCCATCAGCTTCTTGGGAAATAATTTCAATGGACTTTGTCGAAGGTCTTCCTACTTCCGGATCTGCAAATGCAATCTTGGTGGTCGTTGATAAGTTTTGGAAGTTCGCTCATTTCATTGCATTGAAGCACCCTTTCACTGCACAGACTGTGGCACAACTTTTTCTGGACAATATCTATTGCCTGCATGGGTTGCCCAAGTCCATCATTTCTGACCGCGACAAGATTTTCACCAGTCAGTTTTGGCAGTCCCTGTTCAAGGCCGCAGGCACGAATCTTTGTTTAAGCTCTTCATACCACCCACAGTCCGACGGCCAAACTGAACGGGTAAATCAATGCCTTGAGACCTTTCTCCGCTGTTTTGTACATTCTTGCCCTTCACAGTGGCGCCGCTGGTTATCTCTGGCTGAGTATTGGTATAACACATCTCTACATTCCGCATTGGGCCGATCCCCCTTTGAGGTGCTGTGTGGCTGCTCTCCTAGGCACATGGGTCTGGATGTTGAGTCGACTGCCCCAGTCTCAGATTTACAGTCCTGGTTGTCTCAGCGCGCTCATATGCAGGAGCTCATTCATCAACACCTGTTGCGTGCCCAGGACCGCATGAAGCGTCAAGCTGATAAAGGACGTTCTGAAAGGGAGTTTGCTGTGGGTGACAACGTCTTTCTCAAGCTGCAGCCTTATGTTCAGTCATCTTTGGCTCGCCGTGCAAATCACAAGTTGTCATTCCGTTTCTTTGGTCCTTACAAGGTGATACAGAAGATCGGCTCTGTGGCTTATAAGTTGGAACTGCCGTCTTCGTTCTCTATTCACCCGGTGTTCCATGTTTCTCAGCTGAAGCTGTCTCCTGGGGTCAGCTTGTGTCCTCTGCCTTACCGTCTGACTTGCAAGTGTTCTAGGTACCTCTTCGCATTTTGCAGCGGCGCTGGACTGCTGGTGATCATCCACTGGAGCAGGGTCTCATCCAGTGGTCACATACACCTCCTGAACTGGCGACTTGGGAGCCACTCGTCACTCTTCGTCAGCAGTTTCCACATGCGCCGGCCTGGGGTCATGCCGGCTCTGAAGGCCAGGGGGATGTTAGCAGTGCTACATTACATCGACACCTGCAGGAGGAGAACCGGTGCCAAGCCCACTGCAAGTTCCACATGTCCAGTCAAGGCCCAGGAGGGACAAGAAGCCCAACTCGCGGTGTGTCGGCCCAAGTTGGACCAAGTAGGAAGAGAGTATAAGTAGGCATGAGAAGGAGAGACTCAGACATGAACAGAAAGATGTAAAAACCTAATTCAGTTTTAATCATTCATCGTAGCTTCATTCCTGTATTGTATCTTCCTGTTCATTTTCCTACCCTAGCGCTGCCGGTGCTAACACTATCAAGCCTGAGATGACTAAACTAGTGGTAGCCTTCCAATAATCAGCTCCACCAATTGTTACTCTCTAATACAGAAGAACTCTGTGTGCCTGGTTCATACTTGCCAACCTAAAATCTACATTCTACAACCTGTAGAGAAAAAAGACACAGTAATGAACAAAAGTTTGTGTGACTGCAAACTGTTGAAGATAAACTATGCTTGATGAACTTAACAGGTTATATGATTTAAGGATAATCAGGCAATACGTATACATAGGTCGTCATAATCCAGTACTACTCTTCTAGATACTAAACTGAAGAAAACGAAACATCTGCAGAAAGTATTAAATAAAATTCGTCCTAAAAATAGGCCAAGCCCCTTGCTGATCCCATAGCTATTTTCCATCTTTGATGCCAGTTATCATAGAAATTTCGAATCATAAGCTCACAGCGACACAACCTCGCAGGTTCTTTCATAGTTCATACATGAATTAAAAGCTAAACACTCATATATTAAATTATTAACAGAAGGTTATCAGTCATCAAACTGACAGATCAATCTAAATTAATCAGATCTGGAGAAAGGAGATAACTAATAACTAATATACTATAACACGAGCTTCAAATTTACGAATATTCACATTGGCTAATATAGTCTTAACACAAGCTCACCATTAGCTTGCTGTGGAGCCATCTGGAGTCTGGACAGAGTAGACTCAGTCTGGTCTGGAGTTCTGGTGTCTGGACTGGACACTGAGTAGAGCAGTGGAGGCGTCGAGCTGGAGCTTGGACCCTCGAGCAGACAGGACTTGGCCACTAGGGAGCAGAACACCGGAGCAGGCAAGTGTGACGATCCCACAAGGAATCACCATGGATTCGGAGTCTGAGGTAGGAAGAACAGCAGGAAAAGGGAAACATATGAACATAATGGAGAGACTGGGAAAAGCAATTTGTGGTCCAGAGTTTTCTCATTGCATAACTGTTCAGTTCCTTTACCACGCCTTATATACACGGCGTGACACGAAATGGGCCGGCCAAGCCAACAACCCTGGCAGAAACCACATTAATAGAAATAACCGCCTAATCATATCTGACAACATTACTCCACTGTCATTGTCTCTGTTTCCTTCCCATATTCTATTGTCAGGCTTCTCCAGGTCTTTGAGTCCTCACAGCTATCGTCGCCCTCTTCTTGGGCCAGGCCTTCCTAGGGATCCTGACATTCCCCCCTTCTTGAAGGGCAGCTTGTCCCCAAGGTGGACAATCCGCATACCGCCTGCGCAAATCATGAACTTCATCCTAAGTGAGTAAATGTGCAGGAGTATCAGGGCAATGGTTGAAGCTCCCTTCCGTATAGAACGAGAGGTCACAAAGTGAGCAGGTTGGACTGATGCTATTGGACCATCAGGTACTCCAGAAATGTCATCTTCTAGCCCAGCTTGTGGTACTGTTAGATGATCTCCATCTCACCAGTTAGGCCCAAAGGCCTATTGAGCCTTGATCTCACGGCCTGGTCAGGGGCGCCCAACCCTACATGGTTGGTGGGCCCCGTCGCACAGCGCTATATAGGAAAAGTAGGGGCCGAGGCTCGTAGTACGAGGTTCACCGAGCAGCCACTCTCCCCGCCGACACGTAACCCTAATCCGATCCAGAGAGGGGCGCTGCCAGCGACGGGAAGCCCCACCGACTCTGGCAACGCCACCAGATCTACGCATCATCACTGAGGATCCCGTCGACCCAATGGCGCTGCCAGCAAACGACACAGGCGCAAACACAAGCGCGTCGGCGACTCCTGTGCCAACCGACGGTCTATCCGTTTCCCGTGTTTTTTCTATTTGTAGTTGATGATGTTTAGGAACTCCCATGTCCATTTTATATTGATTATTAATGAAACATCTCCCGATCTATGAATATTATGTGTTATGAATCACAACAATGGTACTAGAGCCATGTTTCGAGATAGATCTAGATCGGAAAATGAAAGATACACTCAATCTGAATCAAGAAAAGACAGAAGAATGAATCCCTAACCCTAATCGGGAAAGGGGAATGAATCGAAAAGAATCCACGTGAAATCTGACAAAAACCTAACTCTAACCTGTTGGTATAAATTAACTGCACCCTAATAATGATTATAATCAGATTATCCGCAAGCGCACAGATATATACTGATCAGCACTTCACCAAGATCAACCCAGTTTTAATATCGAACCCAAAGGAACAGTAGGTGATTTATGACTTAGCCTATAATTTCTTAATCTAAGGGGGCACAAACAATCTAGAAACTATTGATGATGAGAAAATACTAATGTACTCTAGTTCCAATAACCGGTAAACTTTGAATAGTATCGTCTTATCGGGCAAGTAACCCGAATAGGGGAAGAATTAGAGTAATCCCCTATCAGGCACCTATAAGCCTATCAATCCTATCAACAGGAAGTGGACTAAAGAGGAATCAATGTAGCTGTAAAGTCATCTACGCGAACTACCACTGTCCGGATGATCAGGCGACATTCACAAGCAACCATAGCCCAGACACCACATCTACACTACGAATCACTACTCCAACCTAGGAGCTACCCCAATCGTAGTACTCAATATAATATGAGTTGCAAACCAAAGAACGAATACAAACAAGTTGCTTACTTGAATCAGAAGGGTAAATACAAAAGTACCTCAGAACGTAGTTTCGGGCGAGGGAGCCGAATCCAGACGAATACAGCTCGTGAGGACGTTCCGACAGGCCGGGACTCCTCTGAATCTCTACTCCTCTACTCTATCGCTCTAATCTCTATCTTGATTGCTAGCCTAGATCTAGTGAATCTCTATCTAATGCTTTGGCTCTTCATCGCTTGATCTAGCCACCTCCAAGGGGGGGTCTTGCCTTCTATTTATAGCCTGGTGGGGTGAACGCACACCGTTGGATCAAATCGACTTAACAAGCGGTCGAGATGACTCCTCAGAGGCGGTGGAGGAAGCGTCTAGAAGGGGGAGCAAACCCTAGTAGCAGGGGGCTGGCCGGCGCTAGGGTGGGGCCGGCCGGCCCCACCTGGCGGCTGCTGGCTCCCCCCTCGCATCGGGTGTCTTCTAGAGTGTTTCTGAATCCTCTGGTGTCATCCTTTCATTGTGGCTAAGTTCCATGGCCGATTAGCACTTAAATTCCTCTTTTCAGCACTTTCTGAAATAATCCCTAGAAAACACAGATTATACAAAACTCGTGGAAATTGTCAGTGATAACCCTATTCTAGTAAATATTCATTTCTGGTGGAGAAATAAATGCTAACACATTTTGTAAGTTAACAAGTGTCAACAATTACCCCCACACTTAGCCTTTTACTCGTCCCGATAAAAGGTTGGTTTTATCATACTGCATAACCTAGAAATTAAATTATATAAAAACTGATCTAGTCATCATGTACTGTGGAAATTTAAAGTGCTTATCATGAATTCTATAGTTATTGCAGAGTGGGATAGTTTAAAATAGCTTACTCTCTTCCTTAAATTTTGTCTACTCAAGAGTAAGTGAAGTTCGCAAATAAAACATAGCTTCAACCTTCTCTTAATTGTAGTAGCATCAATGATTATGATATTAATTTGATGTTATAACCAGGGAGGAAAATATCATATTCCTGGATTAGACAAATTATCCACTTCCTTAGCATATTATGTAGGAGGGACAATGAGCTCTCTTTCTCTTTTTTCCAGATCGAGGTTCCGGACACTTGTCCCTTTTTATTTCCTCGTGATCTACCTTTTTAAGGTTTCGGACACTGTCTCTTTTTATTTCCTCGGATTTCTTTATGAAGAGCTCATGCCTCCTTCATAATAGTGCTTAAGAGAGTGTATTATATTTTTATTTTATTTTTATGATACTAGGAATATGATAAATCTCTCTACCAAGGTCATAATAATTGAGTGATATTAGTATTATTTGATTCCAATACAAAGAGAGGTGAAGCTAACTGTTTTTACCTTTTTAAAAAGAAAATCTCCAAAGACAAATTTTCAAGAATTGAATACTCATTATTTTGCTGCCTCTTTTTCCACAATAACTTAAGTAAACATGAAGTACTATAAATTTCACAACCATGACTCTAGAAAAGTGTTATACAATTTATTTTCGAGTCATGGATTAAACGGTGTTTATTATTTCTTAAAAATATGGAATATAAAGATTTTCAATTCGGATGACAATTCATAGATAAAATATATGCAATTATAATTTAAATAACTCAAACCTGACCGTGACCGGAGCAAGAGCGGAGATGAGCAAACAAGGCGCCGGCCGGCCCCACCTGGCGCCGACCGGCCCCACCTTTGGGCAGTGTGGGCCCCGCCTTGCTGTGCGCGATCTTGGTTCGATTGTATTCCGAATTACACTATTTTTCCGACTGAATTTCCGTTTCATGATTGAGATGTGCCTCCCAACACTTATTTTCCTATATACTTTTCTGCGTAATATGTGGAGACAAACACATACAAAAGAAAATAGAGAATAGAGTAGATAAAAGATAAGGCACTTTATATATTCATGATGGTGATAATTTAACAGACGCATTAACGACGGAGCTAATGACTGCCCTAGCTCGATGGGCTTTGTCCTAAGAAAACCTTTATGACTCGACTGACCTAACTAACTAGCCAAACCTAATGGAATTATGCC
The DNA here is from genome assembly GCF_000003195.3 of Sorghum bicolor. Lineage (NCBI taxonomy): Eukaryota > Viridiplantae > Streptophyta > Magnoliopsida > Poales > Poaceae > Sorghum > Sorghum bicolor. Next base: position 19,469,307 of record NC_012871.2, read on the forward strand.
TTATTAATAGGTAACTGGGCAACTATGGTTGCCCTTTATTATTGAGGCCCTGAATTTCTTCGTGGAGGGCTGCAATCTCTGCATTAAGCTTATCTTTATCGCTCTTGAGACTGTGGATCAATTTGAAACTGATCCCTAACTGCTTTTTCCATGCCTTCTATAAGCTTGTCCCTTAGATTGTTGTACTTCTCCATCCCTCTGACAATGTCAGAGAGGCCTTCAAGGTTCTCGTTGAGGGTGCGTAAGGTAGGGGCTGGCTGCTTGGGAACTTTCTCCAATGCTAGTGCTGATGTTGCTCTCTTCCTCTTGGGCTTAGGTGTCGGTGCGAGATGCTCGACGTAGCACACCTCGTTAGGGTTAGCCCGAACGCCTTGGATAACTGGACGAGCGGTGGTGTACTTAGCACAGATCCGCTTCCCGTTCTTGTCAATTTTGACCAACAAGAGTCGTTCATTCTCCCTAGGTTGAAGAAGCGGAGTACCCTTGGGGATAGCGACCTGCTTCCCATTTGCAATCCCTTGCACAATTGCCTTGTAGGAGAAGGATCAGATGGTTCTTGCATGTAGTAGGCTTGCTCATAACGCTGGGGTACTGTAGCGACATGCTTTGGTGGCACAATGGCGAGAGGCTTTGGTGGCACAACAGCGAGAGGCTTCGGTTGGTCGAGGACAAGGGCCTTCGAATCATCGCTGGGGATGTTGTCGAAGTCCGCGCCGTGGGAGATGACTGCCTTGTCCGCCATTGCTAATATATTGGTGAGCTTCTCTGGGGAAAGAGGTGGCTGGTTATGGGATACTATTGAGGAGGGTCTAGATATATATTTATATGGGTTTTCAGGAGACGGGATGAGGACGGATTCTAGGCTCTACGGGATCCGTACGAAAGAATATCCTGTTATGATTGGATTATGCGCGAATATCCATAGGAAGAGTGTAGAAGAATAGGGAACGAGAGTCGGGACGAGGGGCGACAGGGGGGCGCCGACCGGCCCCACCTAGGCGCCGGCCGGCCCCACCTAGGGCCTGGTTCGGGTGCCCTTCTGCGTGGTGCCTTAAGACTCTTCATATTTTCTGTTAAACGCATTTCCGGATTAATATTCATACTGGAATAAATAGAACTTAATATGGTGGTAATTGGATAAATTCTATCTCATCAATTACTCCTGAATCAAATGGTTCTAAATAAAGTTTAAGTCGGTGTCTATTTACCTTGAATAACGTACCTTCGCTTGATTGTAGAGTTACTACTCCGTGTGGTGACAAATTCATGACGGTGAAGGGTCCTTCCCATTTGCTCCTCAATTTTCTAAGCCTGAATAATTTGAACCTAGAATTAAAAAGTAATACCTTATCTCCTGGTGCAAATTCTTTTTTCTTGATCCTCTTGTCATGTCATCTCTTTGTTCGCTCTTTGTAGATCTTTGAATTCTGGTATGCCTTTTCTCTCCATTCTTCTAGTTCTGATAATTGCATTTTTCTTTTCTCTCCAGCGGCTTCAAAATCCATATTCCTTCTTTTGATAGTCCAATGAGCTTTATGTTCTAATTCGACTAGCAAGTGACAAGTCTTACCATATAGCAATTGATATGGTGATATACCCAAAGGTGTTTTATAAGCTGTCCGGTATGCCCATAGTGCATTTCGTAACTGATCCCTCCATAGAGTTCCCATCTCATTTACTATTTTCTGGAGAATGTTTTTGATTTGTTTATTTAATGTTTCTGCCTAGCCACTTGTCTGAGGATGATATGGAGTAGCGATATTATGTCGTATTCCATGAGTTTGTAGGTATAAGTGAAACTTTTTATCAGTGAAGTGTGTTCCTCCATCACTTATAACCATTCTAGGTGTTCCAAACCTCAGAAATATAATCTCTTCAAATATCCTCTTTGAATGTCTTGAGTCAGCCTTCTTGCATGGCATGGCTTCTACCCACTTGCATACATAGTCAACTGCCACCAAAATGTACTCGTAATTCCGTGATTTCACAAATGGTCTCATGTAATCAATTCCCCAAACAACAAAGAGCTCTATCTGAAGATTGTTGGTGAGTGGCATAGCATCTGTAGTAGTGATATTTCTATGCCTCTGACATGGCCGACATCTTCGGATAAAATCTTTGGTGTCTTCATACATGGTTGGCCAGAAGAAACCACTCTGCCAAATTTTTGCATGAGTATGGAATACCCCATAATGACCTCCATATGGTGATGAATGACATTTCTGAATGATCTGCATGCCCTCCTCCAATGGTACACATCTTCTAAGCATCCCATCTGAGCATACCCAAAAGAGATAGGGTGGATCCCATATGTGGAGACGACTTTCATAAATGACATTCCTCTTGTTTTCTCCTGGTGGTACGTATCCTGCAACCATAAAGTGGACAATATTTGCGTTCCAAGGATCTGCCTTGGTCACTTTAAATAGCATGTCATCTCTTAATGAGTCATTAATAGGTAACTCCTGACAAATGATCAGCAACAGGATTTTCTACACCTTTTCTATCTTTAATCTCCAAATAAAATTGTTGAAGTAATAAGATCAATCTTATTAATCGTGGTTTAGCATCTTTCTTAGTGAGCAAATATTTAAGAGTAGCATGGTCAGAATAAACAATTATTTTAGCTCCAACTAAGTAAGACCTAAATTTATCAATAGAAAAAACAACAGCTAAAAGTTCTTTTTCAATGGTTGCATAATTTAATTACGTTTTTTTCATTGTTTTGCTAGCATAAGCAATTGCATGATGCATTTTATCTTTTGTTTGCCCTAAGACTGCACCTACAGCATAATCACTAGCATCACACATAATTTCAAAAGGTAAAGACCAATCAGGGGGTTGAATGATTGGTGCTGATGTGAGTGCTCCCTTAAGAATATTAAATGATTCTAAGCATTCATCATCAAATTCAAAGAGTACATCCTTAGCTAATAATCTAGTCATTGCCCAAGCAATTTGTGAGAAATTTCTTATAGATCTATGATAAAAACCACAATGACCAAGAAAGCTTCGGTTTCCTTTTATATTAACAGGTGGAGGTAGTTGATTGATTAGTTCAATTTTAGCTTTATCTACCTCTATACCTCTCTCTGACACTAGGTGTCCTAACACTATTCCCTCTCTAACCATAAAATGACATTTCTCCCAATTGAGGACTAAGTATTTTTCTTCACATCTTTGCAAAACCTTATCTAAATTTTCTAAACAGTCATCAAAAGTTTTTCCATAAACTGAAAAATCATCCATAAAAACTTCAATGATCTTTTCTATCATATTAGAAAATATAGACATTATGCATCTTTGGAAAGAAGCGGGTGCATTACATAATCCAAAAGATATTCTACGATAAGCATAAGTTCCATACAGATATGTAAATGTGGTTTTGCTTTGATCATCAGGGTGGATAGGGATTTGGTGATATCCTGAATAACCATCAAGAAAACAAAAGAAAGAATAATTGGCTAAACGCTCTAGCATTTCATCAATGAAAAGTAGAGGAAAGTGATCTTTCTTTGTTGCCTTGTTGAGTTTTCTATAATCTATGCACATTCACCATCCAGTGACAGTTCTTTGAGGTATTAATTCATTTTTATCATTTCAGATAAATGTCATTTCTCCCTTTTTAGGCACAACTTGCACAGGACTTACCCACTCACTATGCGGTACAGGATATATAATCCCTGCATGCAAAAGCTTTAAGACCTCTTTCTTTACTATGTCTCTCATTGCATTCTGGAGTCTACGCTGAGGCTCTCTTGAAGGTGTCATCTCCGGATTGGTTGGTATGCGATGAGTGCAAAGAACAGGGCTAATCCCTTTTAGGTCTTGGAGTCAATAACCAAAAGCAGCACGGTGTTTTTCTAGAACAGTTATTAGTTTATAAGTCTACTCATCTGAGAGTTTATCACTTATAATTACAGGATATTTTTGATCATTATTTAGAAAAACATATTTAAGTCCAGAAGGTAGTGGTTTAAGCTCAATAGGAAGGTTAAGTGGTTCTAGTAATTCATCATGAGGTTCAGGATCAGTAAGATCCTCTTCCTCTTCTTTGATGAAGAACTGGGTATCATCTTCTAAATCAGGTTGACTAAAATTATCGAATTTGGATGACTTAACCTCTTCTATTGGATCTAATTCAGGAAGGGGTTTTGCTTTAACTTTTACTGTATTAGTTAGAGGGATTGAAAAACTAAATCCTTTCCTAAATTTAACGTCTAATTTACCATTATGACCTTCTTGAAGAAGTTTTATTATAGGTACTCCAATCATTACATTAAAATCCCACACATCAAATATATAAAAATTTAACAAAATGCGAAATTCATTAATAACAATAGGATGTGCACTCAAAACTCCTAAGCTAGGAATAATATGTTCTGAATAACTTTTTAATAATTTATTTGTAGGAATTAATGGTATGTCTTTCAAGAATTCTTTAGCAAAAGTATATGACATAATGTTTACTCCTACAACCGGATTATATAAAGCTTCAAAAGGATGTGAATCTACTTGCAACTTTATAATAACCGAGGGTGAATTAAAGCGAATTACTTCAGGGGATTTTTCAGATTCTATTAACCAATCATCACCCAAAATGAAGATTAATTCCCTTATAACTTCTCTAATAAATTTTAAATCATCGGGATGTGAGAAATTAGGACTAAAATCCCTAGATTGTTGGGGTTGAATAATCTTATGATAAAATGTAGTATTACCGAAATCATCAAAGAAATCATCCTCAATTTCAAACATCGATTCAGAATTTGGAGTTATCTCCGTCTCATTAGCTAATTCAACTATAGATTGAGATGAATCAAGTAAAAGTTTATTTTCAGCTAACCGAGATTCTTATTCTAACAACTCTTCTCTTTCTTCAGAGAGATCATTTAAAATATTAGTAAGAATTGTTTTAGCATGATTAACAGTAATATGCATAAATGCTCCTCCCGAGGCTAAATTAAGGTATTCTTGATTTTTATCATTAAGGCCTAAAAAGAAATATTGTAAAAGCATGGGTTCTGGTAAAGCAAGATTAGGTCTAGAATTTACAAAACTATCAAAACGATCCCAAGCCTTGCCTAGCGATTCCTTGTCTAATTTTTTGAATCCTATAATTCCAAACCGAAGTTTAGCGACCTTTTCTACTGGGAAGAATTTAAGGCAAAAGTTTTTTCCTAATATATCCCAGTCTCCTTGACTGTTGCCAACATGGCGATTATACCATTTCTTAGCTCGACCCGTTAATGAAAATGGAAAGAGCTTCCATCTTAGAGTTTCATCGGCCATGCCCTTAATTTTTAGACATGAACATGTCTGCTCAAAATTAGCTAAATGGGAATAGGAGTTTTCACTAGAATTACTGGAAAAAATATGTTCTTGAACTAATTTGATTAGTCCGGGCTAGCTCATAGCCAGATGATGTGATAGGTTTAGAAGATTCTTTTGGCTGGAGGTACGATCCCGATGGTGCTCCATATTGATATAAAAGTTGAGATTCGATTTCCATCTATATATTTATATTTTATTTTTATATTTATTTTCATTTATTATTTTTTATAAAAGGATAACTATAGACTAAGATAGACTAATGTTAAAAATTAGTAAACCGTTCCCGGCAAAGGCGCCAGAAATGCTTGTTGGTATAAATTAACTACACCCTAATAATGATTATAATCAGATTATCCGCAAGTGTAGATCGGCACTTTACCAAGATCAACCCGGTTTTAATATCGAACCCAAAGGAAAAGTAGGTGATTTATGACTTAGCCTATAATTTCTTAATCTAAGGAGGCACAAACAATCTAGAAACTATTGATGATGAGGAAATACTAATGTACTCTGGTTCCAATAACCGGTAAACTTTGTATAGTATCGTCTTATCGGGCAAGTAACCCAAACAAGGGAAGAATCAGAGTAATCCCCTATCAGCCACCTATAAGCCTTTCAATCCTATCAACGGGAAGTGGACTACAGAGAAATCAACGCAGCTATAAAGTCACCTATGCGAACTACCACTGTCTGGCTGATCTGGGGGCATTCACAAGCAACCATAGCCCAGACACCACGTCTACGGTACGAATCACTACTCCGATCTAGGAGCTACCCAAATCATAGTACACAATATAATATGAGTTGCAAACTAAAGAACGAATACAAACAAGTTGATTACTTCAATCAGAAGGGTAAATACAAAAGTACCTCCGAACGTGGTTCCAGACGAGGGAGCCAAATCCATACGAATACAGCTCCTGAGGAAGCTCCGACAAGCCGGGACTCCTCCGAATCTCTACTCCTCTACTCTATCTCTCTAATCTCTATCTTGATTGCTAGCCTAGATCTAGTGGATCTCTATCTAATGCTCTGGCTCTTCATCTCTTGATCTGGCCTCCTCCAAGGGGGGGTCTTGCCTTCTATTTATAGCCTGGTGGGGTGAACACGCGCCATTGGATCAAACTGACTTAACAAGCGGTCGAGATGGCTCCTCAGAGGTGGAGGAGGAAGCTTCCGGAAGGGGGGAGCAAATCCTAGCAGTAGGTGGCCTGCCAACGCTAGGGTGGGGCTCCCCCTCGCTTTGGGTGTCTTCTAGAGTGTTCCTGAATCCTCCGGTGTCATCCTTTCATCGCGGCTATGTTTCGTGGCCGATTAGCACCTAAATCCCTCTTTTCAGCACTTTCTAAAATAATCCCTGGAAAACACAGATTATATAAAACTCGTGGAAATTGTCAGTGATAACCCTATTCTAGTAGATATTCATTTCTGGTGGAGAAATAAATGCTAACACATTTTGTAAGTTAACAAGTGTCAACATAACCCTAAAGAAAGAATCAGTCCACCGATAAAAGAAGTTGGAGTGGGGAGCCTACCTACGCTTACCTAACCGAAAATGACACCGCCGTTGAGCGAGATTGAAGCACTGCCGCCATGCAGGCTTAGCCAAGGGCGCCGGTCGTGAGGCCATTCGATGGCGCCGCGCACAAATGCACGCGAGCTCTAGCAAAGGGCCCCATGGCGACACCATCTTCTCCCGCCGTGTCCATCTACCAAGGCACTGGCCCCTTGCAGCGGCTTTCTTGTGGCACAAGAAAAGAAAGGAGACAGTAGAGGGAAGAGCAAGTGAAGAAAGGCAGGAGGAGGGTAGCGGTCGGATCTGTTCTGGAGATGGCGACGACGGTCATTGTTTCTCCCCCCGTGTGGCGCAGAAAAAGAAGAGGAAAGAAAGAATGAGGGTTATGGTTTCAGGAGCTGGATGCTTGGCGGTTTTGATCCAGCAAGAATCACTCCGGGCCGCCAGATCATGATGGACGGCTGAAAATGCTCCTGACGAAGTAGGCCGAATGGACACGACGGCCCAGAACACGCTTTCCCGGCCCAGGCCTAGGTTGCGGCCTGGGTAAGGGAAGTGCAATGCCCGCCGCTTGACCATGGGCTGGATCGGCTGCGTGGGCCGGACTCGCGCTGGCAAGATTTCTAGGTTGAGTCCATTTTAGCTAAAAAAAAGGAGAAAGGGTCTTGCTGGGCCGCCTGCAAGGCAAGCACGCACGGCTGCTGTTGGGCTAAAAGAAATATTGGGCTAAATGAAAAGGAAACAACAAAAAAAAGGGGAAACCTCGTTGGGCTGCACTGCAGCACTGCAAATCGGCCGTGGGCCGAAATGGCCGAAAGCACAGTGAACTCATAGTTTGTTTTTTCTTTTTCTATAAATTGTCTTGATGTATATTTGAATGAATTTGCATAGAATTGGATGCTATTTTCTGTACAAATTTTATCCAACAATGATGCTTGTTCAGAAAATAGTAAAGAATACTTGGGTTTGTGGAAAATGCTATGAATATTTCCACTGTGTACTTGATGATATTTTTTCTTTATTAAATTTGGACTAATGGGAGAATTCAATTCTGAACAAATTTTGATGACATTGTAATATTATTTTTTCTGACCAAAGTTGTTAATGGCAATATTATAGAATTATTCATTGATTTTATTTTGTCCAACGGTGATGTAAAATTTTTGCATTAATGAATATATATATATATATATGTTTTAATTTAAACAACGCTTTCTCAATTACTCTGATGTAATTTCAGGAGTCAAATGCAACGTGAACATTGCAAACATCCCGCCGCTCAATGGAAGCAACCATCGTGTGTGGCGGGAGAAATATGAACTAGAACTTGCGTTGAATGAGATTGACTATGCCAACACCTCGCTGTGTCCTATTATGCTAGAGGAACTAGTGAGAGGTGATAATGAATCTAACGCTAATTTCGCTACTCGAAAGCGTGATCATGCGGACATAAGAATGAAATATGACATTGATAATAGGCGTTGGGTTCAATCCATCCGCAAGTGCCTGTTGGTGGCAAGAGCCACCATAGAAAAATAGATAAGGGGCTCGATCCCTGAATGTGTCACTGCCACAGAATATCTTGACCATGTCAAGAATCAGTTTACTGGATCTACCAAGGCCAACGTTAGTTCACTGATTTGTCACTGACAAATACACTAGTGGTGGCATAAGAGAGCACATTTTGAAAATGAATGCCACGGCATCTGAGCTCAAGGAAATGAATTTGAAGGAAGATGAATTCCTGATTCATTTGATTTTTTTTCTTCCTTGCCGAAAGAATATGAGGCCTTTGTTGTAAACTACAACATTCAGCCTAAAAATAGAATCTAGAAACTCTCATGGCAATGTGCGCTCAAGAGGAGAAAAGACTAAAATCCTCACAGTGTGACACTGTTCACTTTGTGAGAGACAACAAGAGGAAGAACTTCAATGGCAAGAATTCTAAACCACAAGGGAAACCTCAGTGGGATAAGTCTTCCCCCTCCAAACAACAAGGAAAGAAACCCTAGAACTCAGAGAACCAGCAGAATCAGTAGAACAACCCCTATGGCTCAGCTGAAATGGATCAGTGCAAGTACTGCTTCAAGTCAGGGCATTACAAGAGGGATTGCCCTGACTTCTGTTGACGGTCCTTAAGTATCAAATTTAATTATCAAATAAACAAAGAAAAGGATCCAAATGAAATCAACATCTAGACTTAGGGTTTTATCTGACAGAATTCCACGAGTTTTGGTGTTTGTCTATTTCTACAGGGGGTTATCAGGAAATAAGGAAGAAAGGCCCACATGTCGGGATTACATAGAGATATCAACGCACCGCGCAATTTCCTACCATCTAGAAGACTCCAGAAGCCACGGGAAGGAAGCGGAGGCCGAAAGGGGCCAGGCCCAGGGCGCCCGCCCTGGTGACCTGGGCGCCCGCCCACCTCTGGAAGCCCTTCGGGACTCTCTTCGCACACGACGTTCCACCGACCTATTGGATCAAGGAAAACATAGTACCACCTCGCCTACCGACCCAAAAACGCATAGAGGAGGAGGACTATATAAGGAGACCCCCCTAGCCCCTGGAGAAGACAAGAAATTATCATAGAGATTGAGGGGTGCCCTCGAAGGAAAACCTCTTCTCTAATTAATATTTCTTTTTAGGCTTAGCAACCAATGTAAAGTAGAAATAGATCTTCTAGTTTCTACTAGATTGAGAGAGATAGAGTGGAGGTGTTGATTGGAGGAAGCTTGGCCTGTCTGTGTCTACTCCAAGCTTGTACCTGCGGGATCAAGTTCTCCTAACCTGAAGCTTGCTCCTAGGATTCTTCAGTATTTCGACTTCTAAATTCTAGTAAGTTCTTGTTTTATTGTTCTTATGGTTTATGAGTTTACTTTAATCTCTTCGCGTAGAGTTTAGAGTAATCACTGCTGGCGTAAACGTGGTGTTTAGGCTGGGGTACTCATAGATATTCCCTGACTAGCTGGACCGTGGTAGTAGTGAGGAACGTGACAATTTCGAGTTACCTTTGCAGATCACATCTCGTTAGCAGGAAGGATAGGGTTTATAGGTGCGGGTTGAACATCCTTTGTGGTGTCTAGATTCTGTTAGCCTCCCCATTAGAACAGTAGATCATCCTTACCAAGGTTAGAAGGAGACTACGGTTGCAGTCTTCTCTATTTATCACTCACATCGAAAGACATTCTTTGTGCCTAAAGGGATAGTAGCAATAGATTTGGTTAGTCAGATGCACCCTTTCTCCCAGTGGTAAAAATATAAATACGATAACTCTAGATAACCTCCCGGGTGAAATGCTCACCGATATCCGTGCGCTTGCGGATCATTTCCTTATTGCGTTACCAAATATCAACAAGCATTTCTGGCGCCGTTGCCTAGGAGAAAGACGGTTTGCTGAGATAACTTTGAGTCTTGCTATTATCTTGTATTATACTTTTATACTTTTATTCTTTTATCTTTTTATCTTTATGGATATCTCAAATTCCATAACTATTATTAAATTCTTTGCACCTTCGGAGACCAGCCATAGACCATGGGAGTCAACACGTCCTGCCCCTAATTATGATCTGTGTCCGGAGTTGATTGCAATAGGTCAAAACCAACCCTTTTCTATAGCCGAGGTCCTATCTTTTAATTAAGAAGATAATGCACTTTTAGCTACACCTAGGGAATCTGTTAATCTTTCTATAAATTCTGGTTTAGACCTAGCCCTGCAAGACCATGTTTTTCCTAGATATTTTCACATTGGTCTTAATCATATAACCTTTGGTAGAGTCCTTCTTTCTTTATCTGTTAGTAACGGAAGGTATGTCTTCATTCGTGGACATCCTTCTTGTACTAGTCTTCATAGAAAAATCATAGAGATAGAGAAGGAATCATCTCCCATACAAGGAGAGGAAGTTTCAATAGCCGATTTCCAAACTTTCCAATCCCATGATTCGGCTATCCAACCCATCCTTGAGCCTAATAATCTCTACTATGCTCTTTCTCTTGAACCTCCCGATAATCCTATGAATCTCTCTAGACATCCCATGCATAAGAAGGAGGATCGAGAAGAGCAACATCAATGGCTAGAGGGCATTAAAAATTCATGTGCTATCACCACATTTGAGATCTCCAACCCTCTCTTCTTTTCTATTTATAAAAACTTTAAAAGAGCGGTTGTCGATGCATATGTCTATAGTAAATATTGCAGATCTCGTCGAGTTAATTGATGGTTTCCCAAGGACAAGCTTAGTGTCCTAAAACAAGCACTTATCAGATCGTAACATGAACTTCTAATTACTTGCAACATTACCTTGTGTATTGAGCATATAAGATAATTGTAGAAATATTCCTTCGGGTATTCTTGTCACTAACCTTTCTAGGATTGGAGCAAGAAGACCGGATGAATGACAAGCGCAAGGTATGCCCAACCAATCAACATGCAACATTGAATTAAATTCATCCAATCTTGAATTTTGCAAAATTCAAGCTTAGGTGAGTACTTCACATAAAAACATCCTTTGTCATGTTGCTATGTTGGTTGTCCTTACCTTTGAGACTTGCTCAATTTGTTAAATACTAATCACACTACTTCATCTCCACTTAAGTAGATCTCTATAAATGCCATCACGCTGCCTTTGTTTATCCTAGTAAGTGTTAGTTTGTAAGTACTGCACATACTTCTATTGGCTTTTAAATTAAGCATGGTGCTTAGGTTAAACAGCCTTCCTTAATCTGATTAGACATGGAGTCTAGTTCGGTTATCGAACTAAAAATTGCTTGTGTAGACATTGGTATATTTTGTGGGACTAACCCCTGCAGGAAAACTTTCAATATCAACCTGGGAAGTCCTGAGATAAACTCACATTGGAGATGAAGAAAGTGACACATGAAGTTTAACAATTTGCACAAGAAAGGCGTAGCTCATAAGAGATGATCCATGGAGGGAGCCACAAACACGATGCACAACCGCTAGAAAGGAAAGCTTCTACAAGGTGATACTGTACCATCACTCTTCAAAGGTAACATCTTAAGGTACTTGACTATCCTTTTATAAGTTTCTCCTTGGTTCTAGCGTTCACATAAATAAAGAGACAAACATGTATGATTTATAACTCTAAATTAACCAACCTAACTGATTCAACATGTTTAGTCCCTTAATCTTTGTTCTTAGTACTACCTTCGTAATCCCATGCTCCTAAACATATAAGCTAATATGTTGCACATTCAATCTTTGGAAGATAAAAACAAAACATAAATACAGATAGATTATCTTTCCATTAGGTTGAGCCATCTGATCTAACAAATGTTTTAAATGCTACACTCATGATCCATCAACTTTGTCTTGCTCACTTTGCTTAAGGTTAGAAAAAAAACAAATACACTTTTGGTTCTATTGGTGTTTTCCACCAACAAAGCCCATGCACTTGATCTCTGCCTTGTCTCTATGAGCAGGACACATTTTGAGAAACGTGAAGGCGTTTTACAACTCCCAGATTCCATTAAGTGAAGAACCGGGATCTACGAGCACAAACACAATGGAGATCAGACACTTAGTTTCCCAAAGGAAATATTAAAGAACCTCTGTGTCCAAGTTGGTACCTTGTACGCTCCAGCAAACTTCGTGGTGATAGAGACTGGTACTGAGGAGAGGGCACCCATCATCTTAGGGAGGCCATTCCTAAACACCAGAGCTGTCATCTACGCTAATGCTGCCAAGATCAGTCTCTACATCAAGGGGAAGAAGGAGACTTTCCTTCAAGAACAAGACTACATAAACTTCAGAGCAATCCCGACATGAACCAAGGAAGAGGACCAACAGGAGGAACAGGAACAAGCAAATGTAGACCGAGTCAGCTAAGATGGTCACTGCAGCTCAAGGAGGTCAAGATCGTCGACTCAAGTCACCTTTCTTGATCAAGAAGGACGACCCTGGTGTTCCAAGCATCGAGTGCACAACCAACAGATACTCTTTTTAGAAAACACTCTACGACACCGGATCTAACGTCAACATAATGGCCGCAGTCACTTATCAGCTCCTGCATGGAACCATGCCCCTACAACCAATATATATTTAGCTCCAGATGATTTTCAGAACATTGACATGGGAGAAGACAAGTACGATCCACCCATCATCCTTGGAAGACCATTCCTCAACACTATCAAAGTTATCATCTACATTGGAACCGGAGAAGTCCACGTGTATTTCCCCTCTGAGAAGGTACGCCATTACTTTAATGATTCTAACTATATAGTTGAAGATTCTAAGCAGGTCAGGACAAGAAGAAGACGACGCAACCGCAACCAGAGGAGGCAAATCATCAAGGACGGATGGGCAGACTACGAAGGAGAAGTTGTAAGGTCAGAAGACGTTGAGTTTCAACAGAATTATCCAGAGGAGACCGAAGCACCAAGTCAGGTGTGGAAAATGAAGATAACTATACATGAAGAGGAGGCGCTGCCGGAAGTACCAACTACGCCACCCAACGAACCTCAGGATAATTGAGAAGGAGGAGAGTCCCGTTCGGAGGACTTAAAAACACCGAACGCCTTGCCAAGAGGTAAACTTGGTAGTTATCCTTTCCCTTTCAATTATTTCAAGTAGTCCACTTAGTTAATTAAGTTCTAAACAGAAAGTAAAAATGTGAAAAACAGTAAGCCCCATGTGAGGATACGAGTGGTATAAAACCCATAAGTACATTCACTGTGGTGGCATAAAAATAAAATAAAAATATTTTTCTGCTTTATAAAATAAAAATATAAAAACAGGGAGTAATAATTATTAAGGAGTCTCAACATGATAAAGGCTAGATATTTATGCTAACACTTAATCAGTTCCACAAGCTTTGTTGTCTATTTGAGCTCCACAGAATCTAAGAATCAAGAAGACTGGCAGACGGAGGATATTCTAATCGCTATCACAATGCTGCTGACTTTCAAATACACCTCTGCCACCTACTAGCTACATCAAGAGAAATTACGTCAAAATTCAGCTTGGGGGAGAGCACCCCCATTTATCTCGATAAGTATTTCTATCTATCTATCTTTATACTTATATTATTTTAGAATATAAATATACATAACTATGAAAAACCAAATAAAGATTTTATGCTTATATATATATATATATATGTCTTTTGCTTAGTGTGTTTAATAAATAAATAAAGTGGCTATGCTAATCTGTATCTAAATAAAACTCAAACATGGAAATGATGAATAGTTGCTCTGCCTAATTTGCACATTTTAAGTTCTCTCTCAAGTTTAGACATAACTGTTATAATTTAAAGCTTGCTCTAGACCTAAACTTGTGGGATGAAAACTTGATCTGAAATCTAAGTTGTTAACGGATACGATATGGGAAGGTTGAGCTGCTGTTTATCAGTTTCTAGAGATGCTAGAATTCTGGAGAATTTTATCTTTAGAAATCTTTAAAATGTTGCATGATGAGTTCCTGTATGATGAGAGTTTAAATTCCTACCACAGCCATATATACATGCTTGCTAGACTTCGAGCCACACATTTACTTTTTACTGCTTATGAGCATTGAGTGTGGTCAAGCTATGTAGACCCTTGGGAGCTTGTCATGTGGTTAAATCAAGATTCACTTGCACGTTCACTCACACATGCTACTTCTACTCCGGAAGTACCATCCACATATATCCATACATTTCCATCTCCAGAATCACCCAAAAATATTCTACTCCTAATCCGGGAGAGAATAGCAAAAAATAATTTTGTTCTTCCTTGTGAAATAAATGCTCAAGTTATCTTGTTACTACCACTTGCTATATTATCTCAAGAGATGAGTGCTATAAAAAAAGAGAAAAAAAAGAAAAATACGAGGAAATAAAAAGGAGCAAGTGCTCGGAACCTCGAAAGAAAAGAAAAAGTGAGACGAGAGGTAAAAATGGACAAGTGTCCGATATACAAGATACCCAGGGTAGAGAAAAGAAAAATATAGAGCATCTCATTCTCTTCATAAAGTTTCAAAAAGCAAGGAAGGTATGTATCCCCTCAAAAGAAGTAGAATTAGACTTCCACCACCATTGTTTCCATCATTGTTTTCACCATTGTTATCACCATTCATTCGCCACACATGCACATCTTGATTTGGCTTATTGATTTGTTTCTTTGGATCCGTGGTTTGACTATGCAATAAATGTCTTGTAAGTATGTATATTTTATCTCCCACCTATGAGCTCTAGATATTAAAGCCTTATTAGAGTAGGGTGAGAGAGAAGGCAATGTCACTATGCCTTATATCATAAATACCACATATCTTGAGAGAAGGCATATACCATCACTGCCTTGGTAAGGATCCAGAAATACCACAAAAGAGAGATCTGAGAGAGTCATACAAGGAATCTCTGAGTTTTATTTGAAAATCTGCAAAAAACCCCAGAGCTATAGCTGATCAAGAATAAGAGACATGGCACTTGACTAGACTGTTCTATCTTTTAACCTCTCAAGAAAGAAGTGACAGTTACAAGTCCCATGGTAAAAGGTAAAGTAAGTAAGTTTTAAGTCTTGACAGTTTACTCTAACTCAGAGATAAGATCTTATCTAAAAAGCATGTGTACCGTCAATTTTTAAAGATATTGCAACAACTTATGATCCATAGCTGAGTCTATCCTTGCTCAGGGACGAGCAAGAGGTAAGCTTGGGGGAGTTTGTTGATGGTCCTTAAGTATCAAATTTAATTATCAAATAAACAAAGAAAAGGATCCAAATGAAATCAACATCTAGACTTAGGGTTTTATCTGACAGAATTCCACGAGTTTTGGTGTTTGTCTATTTCTGCAGGGGGTTATCAGGAAATAAGGAAGAAAGGCCCACATGTCGGGATTACATAGAGATATCAACGCACCGCGCAATTTTCTACCATCTAGAAGACTCCAGAAGCCACGGGAAGGAAGCGGAGGCCGAAAGGGGCCAGGCCCAGGGCGCCCGCCCTGGTGACCTGGGCGCCCGCCCACCTCTGGAAGCCCTTCGGGACTCTCTTCGCACACGACGTTCCACCGACCTATTGGATCAAGGAAAACATAGTACCACCTCGCCTACCGACCCAAAAACGCATAGAGGAGGAGGACTATATAAGGAGACCCCCCTGGCCTCTGGAGAAGACAAGAAATTATCATAGAGATTGAGGGGTGCCCTCGAAGGAAAACCTCTTCTCTAATTAATATTTCTTTTTAGGCTTAGCAACCAATGTAAAGTAGAAATAGATCTTCTAGTTTCTACTAGATTGAGAGAGATAGAGTGGAGGTGTTGATTGGAGGAAGCCCGGCCTGTCGGTGTCTACTCCAAGCATGTACCTGCGGGATCAAGTTCTCCTAACCCGAAGCTTGCTCCTAGGATTCTTCAGTATTTCGACTTCTAAATTCTAGTAAGTTCTTGTTTTGTTGTTCTTATGGTTTATGAGTTTACTTTAATCTCTTCGCGTAGAGTTTAGAGTAATCATTGCTGGCGTAAACGTGGTGTTTAGGCTGGGGTACTCATAGATATTCCCTGACTAGCTGGACCGTGGTAGTAGTGAGGAACGTGACAATTCTGAGTTACCTTTGCAGATCACATCTCGTTAGCAGGAAGGATAGGGTTTATAGGTGCGGGTTGAACATCCTTTGTGGTGTCTAGATTCCGTTAGCCTCCCCATTAGAACAGTAGATCATCCTTACCAAGGTTAGAAGGAGACTACGGTTGCAGTCTTCTCTATTTATCACTCACATCGAAAGACATTCTTTGTGCCTAAAGGGATAGTAGCAATAGATTTGCTTAGTCAGATGCACCCCTTCTCCCAGTGGTAAAAATATAAATACGATAACTCTGGATAACCTCCCGAGTGAAATGCTCACCGATATCCGTGCGCTTGCGGATCATTTCCTTATTGCGTTACCAAATATCAACAACTTCCTAAAGTGTCCGCTAAAGAGAGAGATTAAGTGGGACGAGAACCTTACAAAGAGGAGAAAGAACGATTAAAGTTGTCAATGGAGTACGAGCCAGTGTTGAAGTCATTGGAGATTTATCTTTAGAATTGAATAATGGTTTTCACTTAGACTTAGGCCTTGTTTAGTTCTCAAAAAAATTTGCAAAATTTTTTGGATTCCTCGTCACATCGAATCTTGCGGCACAAGTATGGAGCATTAAATATAAATAAAAAATGACTAATTGCAGAGTTTACTTGAAATTTGCAAGACGAATCATTTGAACCTAGTTAGTCCATAATTGGACAATATTTGTCAAATACAAACAAAAGTGCTACGGTACCCATTTTGAAAAAAAATTGGACCTAAACAAGGCCTTAAAGAATTATTTTATGTTCCCTATTTGCATAGAAATTTAATAAGTGTTTCGAAACTTGATGATGATCGAATTGATTGCCATTTTAGTGATGGCAAATGTAAGATACTCGTTAATAATAAATGTGTTGGTCTTGCCTTCCGACAAGGCAAGCTTTATTTATTATCTCTTGCTGAAAATGTGAATGATGTATGTGATGACAATATGAATGAATCCCCGTCTACAAATGTAAATAAGAAGCAGAAGACAACTGAAAATATCTCTTTGAAATTATGGCATTGTCGCTTAGGCCAAATAGAACGATTGGTAAAAGAATCAATTCTTCTGTACTTAGAATTTTCTGATTTAAAAAAATGTGTTGATTGCATTAAAGGAAAGTATGTCAAGAAAATTAAGAAAGATGTCAAAAGAAGTGCAGGAACCTTGGAAATAATCCACACCGATATATGTGGTCCTTTTCCTGTGAAAGGTGTGGATGGTTTTGGTTCGTTCATAACTTTCACATATGATTACTCTCATTTTAGCTACATTTATCCAATTACAAAAAGATCAGAAGCATTGGATAAATTTAAGATATTTGAGGTTGAAAATTAGCACAACAAGAAAATTAAGATAGTACGATCCAACCGAGGTGGAGAGTACTATAGGCGACATACCCCTTATGGCCAAATTCCTAGACATTTTGCAAGGTTCATATAGGAAAATGGCATAGTTGCTCAGTACTCCACACCGGGGGAGCCTCAGCAGAATGGAGTGGCTGAAAGACGTAACCATACCTTAATGGATATGGTAAGAAGCATGATAAGTTACTCCACATTACCGATTAGTTTATGGATGGAGGCGCTGAAAACCACCATTTATATACTTAATCGAGTACCAAGTAAATCGGTGCCTAAAACACCATATGAATTGTGGACAGGAAGGGAACCCTCACTTAACCATTTGTGTGTGGGGGGCATTCCAGCTGAGGCAAAAGTGTTTATCCCAAACATAGGAAAATTAGACTCCAAGACAATCTGCTGCTATTTCATTGCCTATCCAGAAAGATCAAAATGATATCGCTTCTATTGTCATGACAGACATACGGAGATTATAGAAACAAGACATGTTGTCTTCTTGGAGGATAACATGATCAGGGGGAGCAAGGTAGCAAGAGAAATCAATCTAGAGAAGAAGCGGGTACTCGTGCCCACTCTGATGGATGAAGAACCATTTTTCACACTACCTATTGTTGTTGTTGCTGCACTGACAGTGGAAGCCACTACTATGCCAACATCTGTTGTTAGTTCTCTCATGGCGACAATGAATGAACCTAAGGAACCTATAATTTAGGAACCTATAAAACCAAATGTCACTCATGAGGAAGAACAACCACAGCCCAATGTGGAACAAGTGTCAGAGGCCCCTAGAATGTCTTAGAGAATAAGAAGGTCATCTGTTTCTGATGACTATGAAGTTTATCAAATAGAAGAATTTCACATGGGGAATGATCCCACCTCATTTGAAGAAGCCATGAGAAGCGACCACTCATCAAAGTGGCTTAAGGCCATGGAAGATGAAATGAAATCAATGAGTGCCAATAAAGTTTGGGACTTAGAAGAAATTTCTAAACGAGCCAAAACAATAGGCTGCTAATGGGTCTACAAGACAAAGTATGACCCCCAAGAGAAAGTTGAAAGATTTAAAGCGTGACTTGTGGCAAAGGCTTTACTCAAAGAGATGGAATTGATTATAATTAGACCTTTTCTCTAGTCTCGTGTAAAGATTCCTTCAGAATTATAATGACACTTGTAGCTCACTATGATCGGGAGTTACATCAAATGGATGTAAAGATGGCATTCCTTAATGGGGATTTTGAGGAAAATATCTATATGGCACAACCGAAAGGTTTTGTTGAAGAAGGAAAAGAAAATATGGGATGCCGCCTAAAGAAATCAATCTATGGATTGAAACAAGCTTCAAGACAGTGGTACTTGAAGTTTGATAAAACGATAAAAGGATTTGGGTTTAAAGAAAATGTTGAGGACAATTGCGTTTATGCAAATTTTAAGAATGGAAAGTAAATATTCTTGATTTTGTGTTTAAGAATGCCACCTAAATAGCTACTGCCATACTGCACTAGTAAATACTTAATAAACTTATCAATCACGACAAGAATTGTGTCAAACTTATTGGCTTTTGGGAGGCCTTTCACAAAATCCAAACATACTGTCTACCAAGCCTGCTCAGGTATAGGGAGGGGCTGTAGTAACCCAATAGGTCTACTGTGCTGAACCTTAGCTTGTTGGCACACGGCAGCAGTGAACTTCTAGATAACTATTTCCATTCCATCCCAACTGAATAATTTCTTTACTCTGTAATAGGTAGCAGCAAATCCAGAATGCCCGCCAATGCCACTGTTGTTTATAGCTTCCATTAATTTATTGGTGCCCAGCCAAATCCTTCCATGAAATCTGATGACTCCTTCAGCCAGGGTAAATGCCCCCAGAGTGCCACCAGCAGCTTCTAGCTTAGTCAAGAGCTCCCTAGCCTTTACATCACTTGCATATCCTTCTTTTACTTTCTCCACTGACACTGGCTGACATAGGGTGATAGGTGCCACAACTTCTGCAGGATAGCATCTAGATAGAGCATCTATAGCCTAATTAGTGGGCCCTTGCTTATACACAATCTTGTACTGTAGATCCATGAGTTTTAACAGAGCTTTTTGCTGAAGCTTAGTGGTGACTCTTTGCTCAGAAAAATGCAGAAAGCTCTTGTGGTCAGTTTTGATAATGAATTCTTGGTTCTATAAATAAGATCTCCATTTGTCAATAGCCATCACCAGCGTCGTACACTCTTTTTCATATGTGGACAAGGCCTTGTTTCTCTGACACACTGGCTTAAATAAGCAAGGGGTGGCCTTCTTGCATCAATACAGCACCAAATCTCAAATCATTGGCGTCAGTTTCTATGACAAAAGGCTTGGTGAAATTTGGTAGACCTAATACTGGAGCTTGTACTAAAGCCAACTTCAGTTGCTGAAATGTTGTTTCCACATCTGATGTCCACACAAATGGTGTATTCTTTTTAAGGAGGTTGGACAAAGGTCTACTAACAAGGCCATAGTGCTTGACAAACTTCCTATAGTATCCTGTGAGTCCTAAGAATCCTTTGAGCTCTTTAAGATTGGTTGGTCGAGGCCATTTCTCTACTGCTGCAACCTCTGAAGCTTTTATGGATACCCCTTTACCTAAAATGTTGTGACCTAGGTACTCCACCTCATTCTTTACAAAAGCACATTTGGAGAGCTTGATGTAGAATCTATTTTCTCTTAGAATCTAAAACACCTGCTGCAATAATTCTAGATGCTCAGGGAGTGTTTGAGAGTAAATAAGGATATTGTCCATAAAGACCAACACTCCTTTTCTCAGTAGCTTTGCAAAAATTAGGTTCATAATCCCTTGAAAGGTAGTTGGAGCATTTGTAAGCCCAAAGGGCATTACCAAGAACTCATAGAGCCCAGTGTGAATCCTAAATGCTATTTTATGAGTATCTGCAGGGTTAATGCAAACCTAGTGATATCCGGCTCTGAAATCTAGTTTGGAGAACTATTGGGCTCCTCCCAGTTCATCAATTAATTCCTCTATTATTGGCATAGGATGGTGATGGTTTGAGCATTTAACTGCCTATAGTCCACACAAAACCTCCAAGAGCCATCCTTCTTTCTGACTAACAACCTGATGAGGCATAGGGACTATCACTGGATTTACTTATTCCACTCTATAACATCTCCTAGAGTTGTTTCTCTATCTCATCCTTCTTAGCTAGAGAGTATCTGTAGGATTTGATGTTCACAAGAGTGGCTCTAAGCAACAAGTGAATGCTATGATCAAATAGCCTAGTAGGAGGCAGGGTCTTGAGCTCTCTAAACAAATCCTCATACTCATTCATCAGCTTCTGAATTTCTCCAGGGTGTTGGGCCTGCTGGTCATAGTCTACTAAGCATATACTGGACTGACCAACCCCTTCCTCCTCAGATAGCCTAAATTGAATGTAGTCTGAGATAGCTTGCCTTTTCATGAGGGCCTTCAATCCAACCTGAGAGATCAAAGGACACTTGTCAGATCAATTGTGAGTCCTTGCATATGGATTCTGGTGCCATTCCTAGTGAATTTCATCATTTTGTCCCCAGTGCACCCACATTGGGTTGTTTTCCTCAAGCCAGTCCTGCCCCAAAATCATGTCCATGCATTTTAATGGAAGAATGCCAAAAGTAGATGTGAATGAGTAAACTTGAGTTAACCACCATAGATCGATGATTTTCTGACTGCACACCATTGGGCTGCCATCAGCAGCAACATACTGAGCAGCGGGACAACCTGAGTCTGGTAACTATAATATGCTAGCCAATCCTTCACTGATAAAGGTCCCTACACTCCCTCAATCCACTAGAATTATTTTGTCAATTTTGCCCACATGCCCCATCAGTTTCAGAGTTCTTCTCTTGGTCAAATTACCTAAATGCCCTACTGAAAGGTCCAAATGGCTAGAGGGGGTGAATATCCTATTTAAATTTTCTACAAACTCAACTAAGCAAGTGTGTTAGTAAAACAAATGGTAAAGCTATTCTAGCACTTGCACAACTAAGCTATGCAAGCCACCTACACAAGTCTAGAAAGAAGGCTAAACACTAAGTCACAGCAGCAAACTCTACAACTAGGGGCTAGCTACACTCCTAAACAAGAAGACTAAGCTACACAAGCTAAACAACTAGCAAGGTATGCAAGTAAATAAAGGAATGGAGAGTGATTATTATATCGACGTTGTAGAGTAGAGATATATCCAATCAATCACTTACAATCACAATCACAAGAGAGAATCCTCGGTAAGAGATGACACAATATTTTTTAACGAGGTTCACTTGTTTCTCGACAAACTAGTCCTTGTTGTAGTGATACACCAACTTGATGGATCACGAGCTAATTGGCAATACAAAGTCAAACCCTCAGCGGGTGTCGCACATCCACTCACAAGATGGGGATCCTCCAAGCCACGAGCAAGCCACTAGAGTAGCCAATTGCGATCTCCCACGGGGAAGGCTCAAGAACCCCTCACAAATCACTTGGTGAGGCTCAAAACAATCTCCAATCATGAGCTCAACACCTCCACTGCTCTAAGTCGTCTAGGGTGTTGGGAAACACCCAAGAGTAACAAGAAATTCGCAATAAACTCAAGGATCAAGTGCCACTAGATGCAACTCTCAATGCAATGCACTTGAATCTCACTCAATCTCACTAAGATTAGCAATCAAGCAAGGAGATGAGTGGAGGGAGTGTTCTCTAGCTCAAGGTATGTCTCAAGTATTTAAAATGGCAAGAGAGAAGCCCCCAAGGCTGGCCATCTTCTATTTAAAGAGGTTAGCCCAACAGCTAGCCGCTAGGGCCTTCTGCGGGGGCGTCGGATGCTCCGATGCCACCCCGTCGGACGTGATTGAGCGTCTGATGCTCACTCGCCATGCTGGTTAGATCACTGCCACGTGTCACTCTTTAAATAAGGACCATTAATCACTAATGGTCACTAGAACGTTAATGCTATAGAGACTCCCAACGTCGGATGCGTAGATGTTATGCATCAGAAGGGGCATCCACGCACAGGACGCTAGTCAGGGAGGTCTGCAAACTCGTAGGGCCATCAGATGCATCCGATGAAGGGTCATCGGATGCACCCTCAGCATCCGGTGAGTTCACAGATGAAACCCTACTGCTACAGTGCGAGTATCGGACACGCCGATGCCTGAGCGTCGGACGCTCCAACGCATAGTTCAAGTTACGCCTCACTACGTTGCACACGTCGGACGCGGCCTCAGCATTCGAGCTGTCTGACCCAGCGTTCGACGAGTGTTTCTCGCTGAGAAACACTAGCATGACTTTTTTGAAATTTTCCTCTGACGCGATGGAAAATATGCATTTCATTTTCCAAAAAGCGACGAATCCCTCCTCACAAGCTCACCAAGAGGGAGAGAGAGGAACCCAAACCCCTCTCTAGCCTAAGAACTCCAACTCCTTTACAAATGTGCCAACACCACCAAGTGTACACCACCATTGTGCATGTGTTAGCATTTCACAAATATTTTCTTCAAAGGAGTTAGGTTAGCACTTTACTAGATCCTAATCCATATGCTTAAGACATTTACCTGGTAACACTTGATTCGAGAGATGGCCGTGATTTCCTCTCTTGATAGTTGGCTATCTATCCTAAATCTGGTCAATCACTTCTCTACTCATCTTAGACCGGCAAAAGCAAATCCCTATGTTTATACCATTGCCTTGATCACTTTACTCCTTGTCCATAATCATGATCTCCACTTCATGTTTCCTCTCTTTGTGATCATGCGTCCACCACTCCATGTCACATTGCTCTTTCATCACATGTGTTGCTATGCCTAACTCAAGTCACTTAACACAATTGAATTAGCAACTTGGTGCCATTAATTACCAAAACCAAACTTGGACTTTCACCTACTGCCATAATAGCCTCTTCCAGCTCTTCTTTAGTTTCTATTCCAGAGTCTTGATCATACTCCTCCAAGGCATCCAATACGTCCTCCAGCTCTTCTTTAGTTTCTATTCTAGAGTCTTGATCATACTCCTCCAAGGGATCTGTGGTGGACACTTGTGGTGCTTATCCCATTTACCACCACATTTGAAACACAGTCCGAGCTTATGCCTAGTATCTCTTAGAGAAGCCAACATATCCTTAGGTTCTTTGGTGGGCACCTCTCCCTTTGTTTTTTACTATCAGCCATCTTTGGCCTGTCTGTCCTCTGTTTGAAACTGCTCTTAGCATAACCTCCAAATTTTATTGTGCACCAAGCTAATTATTCCTCTTGTCGTAGAGCTAGAGCACTCGCTGTGTCTACATCTCTAGGTCTATGCAGTGATAACTGATCGAATGTCTTCCTTGAGCCCTACCACAAACCTGGTCACAAAATATGTATCATCGTAGTTGTTGTTGTACAATAAGAGCCCCTAAGCCAACTTTTCAAATTCTACCTAAAAATCTTCGACAGAGCCGGTGTATCTCAAGGCCTCAAGTCGCTTGAGCAAGATTTGTTTTTTTATCAAAGCGATACATCACAAGCTCACATAATTGTTCCATTCTAGAACATGCCCCTCGCGCTGAATAGTCTACAACCAAGTCTTGGCAACTCCCCGAAAATTCAGAGTAGCAAATCTCGTCTTCAGCGAAGGATGCACAACATATAACTCGAAGAACATCTCGCATTCATCCTGCCATGCATGAGGAAAATCCCCATCAATTTTTGGAAAATCAAGCTTAGGGAATGGAGGAGAATGCAAATTCACATGCATCGATTCATTCATCAGAGGGGGTCAGGGATGGAGATAGGAATCACGTGCATACCCTAAGCCTTGTCCTATTTTTGGGGTCCGAGGACTTCATCGCAGTCATCACCGTGGCCCTTGGCCCGCTCCCCATCCATTGAAGGTGTGCTCAAGGACGATGCGGGAGCCCCATTGAGGTCAAAGTTCTCCAACGACGGTGAGAACTGGACTCGAGGTAGCTTGGCCATAGCCGACAACCTCGCCTCAATTGAGTCCACCCACGACACAGCAAGCTCCACCCTCTTGGTGACCGCCTCTAGGGAAGTAGCCGTACTGCTCGCCTTGTCATGCAATTCATTGAACGCCGAGTCCCCAGATTCCTGCCAGAT
Source organism: Sorghum bicolor (assembly GCF_000003195.3). Classification (NCBI taxonomy): domain Eukaryota; kingdom Viridiplantae; phylum Streptophyta; class Magnoliopsida; order Poales; family Poaceae; genus Sorghum; species Sorghum bicolor. The sequence goes on from NC_012871.2 coordinate 19,494,158, forward strand.
ACCAATGGAGTCAAGCAAATCCATTGTACTCTGCAATATCTTCTAGAACCCCACGAACTGCTTCATCATCTCACTCAAATGCGCCCACGAACTGCTTCATCATCTCACCCAAATGTGTCGAGACATCCTCCATGGATTGTGCCATATCCTTCTGAAACTTTAATGGACCTCGCTTTGACGCTAGCTCGCTCTTCGACACCGATTCCCGCCGAGAACTGCAACGTGAACTGATCCGCTCAACCTCGGCTTGGCGATAGCATCGTGCCATGGGGATTACGAGCACGATCCTAGGCATGCTCGACGACTCTGATACCAATTGTGATGATCCCACAAGGAATCACGATGGATTCGGAGTCTGAGGTAGGAAGAACAATAGGTAAAGGAAACAGACGAACAGAATGGAGACTAAGAAGAGCAATTTGTGGTTTAGAGTTTTCTCATTGCATAACTGCTCAGTTTCTTTACAACACCTTATATACATGGCGTGACACGAAATGGACTGGCCAAGCCACAACTATCGTCGTCCTCTTCTTGGTCTAGGCCATCTTAATGGTGCTGATAGCAAGTTGCAGCCAACCGTGCCGCCGCCTACAGAAGCAACCGCGACCGCATGATGCGTGTTGATCGACGAACGCCACAGCCGCTTGTCACACCCATCGCCCACAAGTGCACCTACCTGTTTACCGACGCAGCCACTGGCCTTGGGCTCCACCCAATGCCCGCCACGGTTGCGAGCAACCTGCGTGTGGGCCGCCTTGCACCCGTAGCTGCTTGCCTGATGTGCTCGCCACCGGCCGCCATCCGGAGCAGAGCGGCTCTTCCTCGATGTCACGCCATCGCCAAAAAAATTGAAAAGAGGCATTTATCGCGCGGTCTGGTTCGATGGAATTTGGGGGATTGGTTCGAATGGATAGGAGGCATATTTGTGAGTAATTGCAAGGATCTAATTGGGAAATGTATTGAGTCGTTGTGGGTGGTAAAGTATAAAAAGTACAACAATATTGTGTAGCTTATCTAGTAGCACAAGTTGAAGATCCGATGGACCAGAATCCAAGTTTGCAAGTTTCCATCTACCATCCAGTTTACGCTATATATTCTTCCAAGAAAAGACATTCTGCATCTGGAAAAGACAAGAGAAAGGAAGAGAAGAACACACCTGCACAAAGAAGATGGTCGACGGGGGCTAGAAGGCAACAGACGGAGCTAGATCGGCAAGGCCGGCCGTAGTGGGAGACGGAGGCACGGATGGACAAGGTGCCTGTGCCTAGTGGTGCCGCCGCCGAGGGACTAGGAAACCCTAGCCGCATGAGGGAAATTGAGACTGCATCGGGAGTGGGTGCTCGGCGGCGTTCGGCTAGCAGCTTTTTTCCTTTTTTTTCCGACCAGATGGAGTCGAACCTTGGTTGTCGCACACGCGTGGGATGCCTCCCGAGTGTCGAGTGAGGGATGGGGCTGAGGAGGTTGACACACTCAATCCGGACCGTTGAGTAAAGAAAGAGAAGGCTTAGAAGCAATATGAACAAAGAAAGAGAAGGCTTAGAAGCAATATGAAGATATTATTTTTTTGGTACAGTTTTCTAGGTGGATGGATAAAGTCTTTAGTAGAGGATGTTTTGTGGGGTGAATTTAGCAAAGAAAATATTGATGAATTAGTAGGATAGAATAATAACAAGATGCAAAATTTCCCAATCGATAAGAGTAACATGTTGCAATTTTTCCGATCGATATAACTAAACAAACAATTCATACGCGTAGATGCTAAATGCACTAATTACAGAACTTTAGACCTCGATCAAACGACTTAGCAAGTCTGAAGACTATATCACATTCGCTTGTCTTATAAGCCGTACTTTTTTTGTTAGCCAACAGTATTTCTCTCATAATAAATCAGCGAACAAGTACTTTCAGCTATGGCTACAAGCAAACAGGCTCATGCAAATTAATGGTTTAGGCAACAGCTTCTGCCGAGAAGTCGTCGTGATATTGTGTTTAAGGCTTTGTTTAGTTCTAAATTTTTTTACAAAATAAGTACTGTAGCACTTTCATTTATATTTAACAAATATTATTTAATTATAGACTAGCTAAACTCAAAAAAATCGTCTCGCAAATTACAGATAAACTGTGCAATTAGTTATTTCTTTTATCTATATTTAGTACTTTATGCATGTACCACAAGATTCGATGTGACGGTAAATCTAAAAAATTTTACAAAATTTTTTAGAAACTAAACAAGGCCTAAGAGGAAGAGATTGGTGAACAATTGAAGCCAGAGCTGTTTTTAGTCCGCAGGAACTGTAATTCGTGACAAGTGCTCCGGCTCTTCCAAACTTGGACTTGAGATGCTCCAAGGACTTGAGCCATGCCAAACAATCTCTGAGTAGTTTGTCGCATTTCATCCAACTCCAAAAAGGACTATCAGAACTAGATGACAATGATAAATATACGTTGACAGGTCGACAGCAAATCAACCACAACTTGTTTAGTCCTGCCTCTATAATGTTCTATTATCAGTTTCTAAGTACAAAAATTCCTACTCCAAAAGACGAGAAATGTATCGTCAGAAAACAGCAGTGTCCGACTTACATGCAGGGTATAATACCCCTTTTTCCTCGTAAAGAAATACATTCTTTTGACATGCACCTACAAGCTCTTTTTCTATCAACATAAAGATCCTTATCAGATGGTGACCCAAAATATGAAGATTTTGACAATTCTGACTCCATGGCCAAAGCTCTGGAGCTTTATTCTTTGTGCAAGCACTTAGTAAGGGGCACAGGGAAATCCATGGACGGTTTCAGATCTTCACCAAAGTTTTGTTTCTGATAACGCCTGCCACCAATCATCCTACATGTATCTCATCAGCCCAATTGCAACAGTTGCACATTTCCCGTGCAAACACCCCCAGCTTTCAGGCTCATCCACCTCAAGGCCCCAAAAGAGCTTAGCTGCTGTGAAGAACAATCATTCTAGTTAACCTCCATGCCATCATTTGAGCCTCTTGGCATACATCTTACATGGACTATGGGCACATGCTCTTCAGGCTCAACATTGTTTCCGCAGCTGCTTTCTTCCTTGGGGTAATCCAAAAACACTGCATCCTTGTACATCCAGTTCCCCTTCTCAAAAGAATATATATCATCAAATGGTTCCCCACATAGTGCACAGATACTTTGCCTCTCGTCTGCAGGGACCATAAACTCACACACTTCTTCTGTAGAACCTAAGTCTCCATCAGAAGCCTCAGTGCTGTCCTCAATTTCATGTGATCCATCAATGTAAAAGTTCTTGCTAGGGTACCATTTTTTAGGTGCAATACCAGTATAGATAGTCTCAGGCTCCCTTGGCCCACAGCTTGATGTGTGCAAGCTCAGTTCTTCTTCAAGCCTGAACCTATTACCACAGGTTTTACACAGATGGCTTTGGTCATCAAAGAGGCTGCTAATCACGTGCTCATGGTACTTGCGAAGTTTCTCTGGCTTGAACTCCAGGCCAATGAGGTCACCCATCTTAATTTCGATAGCTTTGGGTAACGAAGCGTTTGTTGGGGCAGATGAATCAGAATTAGATGACACCTTACCAACTGAAGGCTTCAGAGCCGGCAAAGGCACAGCTGAAGCTGTGACAACTTTAGCATTCATGCTTGATGCTTTGTTTGGCTGTGAAAGGACAGCATTGGATGAATCAGAGGCTGGCGAAGAGATCAATCCCTTTGCAACCAGGGAACTGAGAAGACTCGAGAGCGGCGCAGCTTTATCTGCACTCTGTGTTGATGAAGGCGGTGGCAGACCTGGTGGCAATGGTGGACGAGAAGTGTCTGGTGCCTGTGTATGCAAAGTGGTATTTTCACCAGCAGTATTTTGAAGTGATAAAGAAGCCACTGGAAGTGACCCACTTGGACCAAGTTTTGCATCACTCTGGTTATTTGGTTTGAACCCACTCTTTATGAGACCAGCCAACAAATTACTAGCACTTGTCAGATCTGAGCTTATAGGGGTGGAATCACTTGGTAAAGAGACTTCTCCAAGATGGGAAGGTCTGAACAGCGATGGAGAATTTTCACACGAAAAACTTGCCTGCAATGGATCAGATGGCTTAATATGTGACTTTGACTGGAAGGTAGGGTACTTTTGTGTCTGCTGGGTTGCCTGTAGACTAGGTTCATGAGAATCTTTAGCAAGTACTGGCAATGCTCTTTGGCTATATTCTTCTTGAGGATTTTGGGCCAATTGAGAAAGTGGTCTGGAAGGATAAAAATCAGACTCAGCAGGATTTGGAGAACCCTGACGTGCAAAGGGTGCAGTAGAAGGTGAGTGAGCTTGTGGAGGGGAAGATGACCAATATCTATGCTGCTGCCCAAAAGCTTCAGTTGATCTTATTGGCACACTATTTGCAGTATCTAGGCTTGACCTTCCAGCATAGTGTCCTGACAACCCAACAGGTACAGATGACGTGATACTTGCTGACATGGTGCCAGTATAAATGGTGGACCTCTCTGCTGGCTGATTTGAAAACCTTGGCATCCTAGGGTCCAACCCAATGTCTGGGAGTGTTTTTTCCTGGGACACCCAGAGAGAGGAACCTCGAGGTGGTGGGAACTGTTGTCCTTCAGACCTAATTTCCCTATCAATTCTTGCTTCCACCTCACGCTTGCCAAGAAGGTACTCTTCCTGATCCTGAACAATTGAAAAGACAAGTAGTATTATAATACTTTCCAACAAGAAAGAAATTTTGCATCATGCATGTTTAAAACATCTCTGGCATTATTATGTACCGATAATTAGAATATCAATATTTACTGGATACTCAATATAATTTTCTTTCAATAATTTTAAGTCACATACCATGTATGCTGAAATTCTTCTTTCTTGGCCTGCTGCAAGTCCAAATCTTGATAGATTATCAAGTTTATGTGTGTTGGGATCTATACGTTCCACAGGTCCTGCCTCTGCCCATTTAGCCCTTTGGAGGCTTGCAAATTTAGCATTGCCATCATCAGACATCCATTCTCCTTTTATTACATTATTGCTACTACCATATTCTGCTGCTTTAGAGTGTACATCATCCCAAACATATTCTTCTTCCTCAGAGTGCTTCCAACTTTTATTTGATGAAGGCCTACCAACTCTATCGGCATTAATTGAAGGAGTTGGAAGAAGTGCACTATCCAAACGTACAGGTCCTGATGGCCGAACATCCTTGCTTGCATAAAAGTTGTTGCGCCTGTCAAATTGTTCTCCAGAAGACCCAACACCAGAGGCATAATAAGGCCCCCCAATTGCATCTTGACCTTTGGGTTTTGAGCGAACTTGACCAGTTCCCACAACAGCCTGCTGTGGAATCTTGGAGAATCCAAGGCCCCTCACATCTCTACCTGCCTGTTTTTCATGAACAGAATTGCTAAAAGGGTCCCTTTGAGTGCGCTGTATGTTCTGCAGTTACAGTTAAAAGTAGTATATTAGAGAAAAAATGTGAATGACACAAGGAGCAGTGACACTTTTCTGCCATTTTACATGAAGAGATGTCAAAGAGCCAAAGAGATAGCAGCGAACTTACAGGTCTAGCATCAGGAGCTTCTAATCGTCTCCCTGCACTTCTATCAGTACCTAGCCTGTTAGCCCTCTCAATATCATCGCCTGTATCAGCAATTACAGATGTCTTAGCACCACTTCCAAGTATTCCCTGTCCAAAGTAAGCGAAAAACAGAATCAGGAAATAACAAGGGGTGCAAAAGAACAAAGTGGCAGCTACAATGCTACACATGGTACATATTTTGATTATGTCCCAGAGGTCAAAGGAGTGAACAGGTGTAGTAAGATAACTTGAGAGAGAATATCTTGCCTTAGTTGGTTGATTGAGGTGCTGTCTCGCTTCCAAATATTTTGGATTTACATGTATGCTATTGGATGGGCGCGGGGATTGAGAATCAGTCCTTGATGGTGCAGCACTCGATGATCCATTGGCAGATGACTGAAAACCAAGTTCCTTCTCAATCATTTGGAGTGGAGGTAGGGGAAACACTCCTTTCCATGTTCCAAAAAGGTGCCTCATACTATGATGTATAGAAGGATCAACTTGTTTATATGCCTTGCAGAACACCTAGCAAAAACCAAAAAAAAAAAAAGTACAACCAAAGAAAACTTAGTTATTGTGATGTCCAAGTCACACCTCTCAATAAATAAATATTGTTTCCAGAGGTTGGAACCATCTCTATTCCCATATCAAGATGATACAGGATGAAATACTAACCTCTGGTAATCTTGCTGAGAAATGTTTAACATAATCTTTTCCAATATTTTTTACAATACTGTCAAGTAGATATAGTGATGGTAGTTTCTGGTCACTTGGAACCTACAGGGACAAGCAACCATCAAATAAAATAGATACACCCTCTCCATACATATAGTGGATAACAATTGCATAACACTATAGTGGATTATAGTAATACAGGGCAACAAGAAAAACCAAACGCTGATGAGCCTCGACAATGTGGATTCAAGACAAGAACACTGGCAGATATGATTTAACAACAGAACATATACAACAGTGCGAGTCTTACAATTCACACAACTACATAGATGAGAAGGTTCAATGGTGTTTATTCGTCGTTCCTTTTATCCGGTGACTAGGACTCGACCTTACTTCTGAAGAATCCGGTAAGTTTTGCTTTTATAATACTACCAAGGAAACAAAATGAGCATAGATAACATGCCACCTCAAACTGTGTATAGCAGCAAGGTTACACAAAGTACTACACAAACCAAGTCAACCAATGCTCAGCGATTATCCAGGAGTGTAAGGAGAAGCCCAGTGCAGGCCAAACTTGTGGCATATATTATACTTCACAATTCCCTGTCTTTTTATCAGTACATTGATATATTTTTCATATTTACATGACAATGTATCATAAACTTCAGTTTGTAGCAGAACTTTCTGAAACCTGGAAACTTTGCGATTCAACTGATTAGGGTACACAAATTGATAACTTTGTCACTGGTCAGCATGAGAACAGTATAATAGTTACCGCAGCGTGAGGATATAATCTGTACACAAGTCTGTGGGGAGCATGGGAATGAAACGCTTTTGAAGCCTGGTTCGATGTTCAACCATGCTGCTGATAACTTATGATGTTTTAGTATCAGTGGTAAATGCTGTAGCCCTCTAATTAGCAGAGGGTGGTTCAAACCACAATGTTCACATCTGTTTTGCCGTGTCAAAGGAGTCTGAAATTTATATAAACCAATGAACACTTGCGAAACGAAGTTGAGCAAGGAAGTTCGCGTTTGAAATCATATAAACCATGTATATTAGCATCACAAGCGAGCTTTAGGGAGAGCAATGCTCACACAAGAGAGCGACTCCGCAGACACAAGAGAGCGAGAGGGAGCGAAATGAGATGGGGGATAGAGATTTCTCAGCAAAGGTAGGTAGTCAACCAACATTTCCTTTTGCATCTATTGTACACAAAACAACTCGCTTCGCAACATCACAGTGATTGATCTTGATAGCTAGCATGGACCCTAGTGTGTACAATGCACAGAGGCCTGGTAATCCTACCACACCACCGAGCACATGTGCTGTATCTAGCATAAGAGACAGCCAGTGGGTGGGTGCTTGCTACTACTTGATGGGGCCTTAGAATTACTTTTACATGGTGAATTGAGGAAGGAGAGGGGGGAGACGGCAGTTTGACGAGCGTAAGAGGAGTCAAAGGCAAAGGTCACCTCGAGGATGTTGGCGCAGATGAGGGCGGCGATGGGCTTGGCGGCCTGGAGGTTCTCGCCGGCGATGATGGTGAGGTTGGTGATGATGGGCTTGGAGTTGAAGGTGAGCTCCCCGAGCGCGGTCCGGTACTGGCCGAGCAGCTCGTCGACCAGCGCTTGCTCGGCGGCGCTGGCGGCGCCATTGGAGGCGGCGTAAGATCTGGGGTCCCGCGACGGCGGCGGCTGCGCGAGGCGCGGCTTCTTGGCGCCGCCGGGGTCGGGGCCCGCGGCGGATCTGCGGGTGGAGGCGGAGGCCTCCATGGGGACCGCGGAGGCGGAGGCGCGCATGACCGGCGGGCGGGAAGCTAGGGTTTGGGGTGCATGGGAGAGGGAGAGAGCGGGGGAGCTAGGGTTTGCGAGGCGGGTCGCGTAATCGAAGCGGCTGCGGTCTGGGGATCGGGGGGAATGGATTGGGGCGTCAGCGAGGGAGGAGGAGGCAGAAGCGGCGGCTTGGCTGAGGACAGTGGATGCAGCAGGCAGCAGCAGCTGGTTTGATTTGATTTCGCGTCAGCTGCGTTTCGGGTCCGGAGGCCTGAAGGAGTGAGGGAGGCAAGGGAAGGGAGGAAGCAGCGCGAGCCGCGAAACGAGGAAGAGGAGGCAGCGATGGCATTGGCATGGCATACTGCTGCTGCCCTTTTATCACATGGCCCCTTGCTATTTTGTGTCTCGGCGTGGGATGGTCCGATGGAATTACAAAGGCAAAATTTGCTCAGACACACTCTTCGAACGTGGCTTTTGCTGTAGACCATTAAAAATATTTTGCTTTGCCAAAAGACACCGTAAATAGATGTAGATTTGCTGAGAGACACTATATCTATTATTATATTCAGGTTTAATCAAGGCCATGAAAATTGACATTTTTACCCTTGCCCCTTTAGTTCCCTCACGAGAGCCTCTCGTTCTTTCTCGGCGGGCTGCAACGAGGTCTGTTCCAGGCGACGGCGGTGGCGTCTGATCCCCTCTCGGCTACGGCGGCAGCGGCGGCGAATCCCCTCCTCGCTGCAGTGGCGTCCCCTCCCGGCTGCGGTGGCAGCCCCTCCCACAGCATTGACCTTACTACATAGTGGCGCGGCGCTTCCTCAAGCGGCGGCGGCAAAGGCCGGTGCTGGCTGCAGAGGTTCCCCTCGATGGCACCTCCAAGCGGGGCTGCAGTTTCTACTGGCGGGAGAATCACACAGGTGGAACCTCCACGATTCTACTGTGAGATTTTCCTGTAGAACCATGCTGATTTTCATGAGTTCCCAACAGGTAAGTGTTCTGTTATTTTTCCTTAGGGTTAAACTGTTGTGTCTTTAGGCTTGCATTTGTTAATCAAAACGTATTGGGTGTTTATTCGTGTCCTATTTATGCCCTTGTTTATGTAGGATGTATCTCAATTTGTCCTACAAGATTGTAAAAGTTTACTGATAATTTCTGATAGTGTTCGGTAACTTTAGGCAGTGCCGCATCATGTCACATGAAAATTTCCAATAGCCTAGACCAGATGTTTTCAGTTTTCTTACCTTCAAAATGTATGAGGACTTCAAAGCTGAAAAGTAATTGGCGGATACATGCTTCACACTTGCAAGATGCAAGGACTTGGAAGATAAGATTGTGCAATTTTGCATCAATTCTGGTTGTGTTTGATGGGTAATAATGCAATTTTCTAATTCTGATAAGAATTCCCATTCTCATTTTTTTTCTAATTCTGATTTGTTTCCATTTGACGCAGATAAAAAAGATTTCTCACGAACAGTGAATTCTGTAGCTGATGAAACGCTTCTATTGCTGAATTGAAGGACAAGGGTAGACTTGTCCAATATTATGTGTTATATGACTTGTTTGCTTGTGAAATATTATTATAAGGGTTGTAGTGTCTTGTAGCAAATTACATCACATTTGTAATGGTTTTTGGCAGAGCCATCTTTTTTTAGTGGTCTGAGGCAAAAGCCAGCTTTTAAGAGTGTCCACGAGCCAATTTTGCCAATTGGAAACAGTAGGAGACGATTTTGGATTGTTTAGAAATTATTATTATTATTATTATTATTATTATTATTATTATTATTATTATTATTATTATTATTATTATTATTATTATTATTATTATTATTATTATTATCTGTTTAACTATTTATATTAGTATAATGGTTACAATATATAGTGCTAAAAATTAGAGAAATCAAACTTTATACTTAGTAAGTTAGTATGATCTCAAACGGATTTTATTGGTTAGAATCTTTTTATATAAATAATTGATTCTAATATTTACGTTACAATGTTAGTGCTAAAAAATTGCAAAATCAAACTATATATGATTATGACCGAAACAAATAGCGTAGTAGCACTAGTCCTATTGTTGAGGGACCTATGTACATATAAAAACCTCCGCTACAGCAACCGTGATCTGCTATGGGTAAAACTGCAGATTCCAAGGAAGTAAGCGGCATTGTGTAGCCTCGGATGAGAAGCAGGATAGCATCATTGTGACAAAAGAGAGGGGACAGAAGGGGTGTAGTGGTGGAGGTTTCGATATGATGAGATGCTAGGGGAAGAAAAGCATAGAGCTATGTGGGAAACAGACTAATGGAAATTGGATCAGACTAAGGCCTTGTTTAGTTCCGAAAAATTTTGGGAAATCGACACTGTAGCACTTTCGTTTGTATTTGACAAATATTATCCAATTATGGACTAACTAGGCTCAAAAGATTCGTCTCGTCAATTCCGACCAAACTGTGCAATTAGTTTTTATTTTCGTTTATATTTAATACTTCATGCATGTGTCTAAAGATTCGATGTGACGGGGAATGTGAAAAATTTTGCAAAATTTTCAGGTCATAGATGGAAGATGGAATTGAAACGGTAGAAGCGGGAATAGAAGGGCCAGAGTGGAGCGAAAAAAATGATGGACGACAATAGAGGACCATGTGAAGAAAGACCACCACGATGTTTTCTTTAGAGATGTAGAGATTTATTATTACGATATTTTTAAAGTACCAATTCAGAGTTTTTATATAATATATTTTAAAAAATCTATAAATTTTAATTAAATTATTAGAAATGTTGAATCTAGTATTCCAAAGGCTAAATGGTCGAGTCATAAATAAATTTATCTAATGAAAGATTAGGAAATAATAAAAAAAGAAAAAAAATAAGAATTTCACGTAATGGCCTACAATCTCCCACATCTAAATAGGTCATTATAGACTTTTTTTTCCTTTTTGAGTTGGCCATTTTTTTCCCTGCTTAGTCAAATTGCAGTTCCGACCTTGCATCATCTCAACTAAACACTACCGCATTCTCTAGAAAACTAAATGTTACGTTCATCGGTTAAAAAAAAAGTAAAAAATTTTGTTGCAAACCCATTGCAGGGACATGGCGAGCACATCGCCGGCTTCCATTGTCATTGTGCGTCATCATGGTTATTGCTCTTTGTGTATTATATATTTTTTCTTTCAAATTTATGTAGTAGTTGTATCCACCGTTGTACAACTTGACACCCTGTGGCATAAAAAACGATGGTATGGTTTAAACAATGTTATTCACAAAACATGTATATCCTAACACAAAGAAGAATGAATACTATTTTTCTTTCTTGTACATTTTCTATGATAAGTCGGTTGAACCTGCTAAAGTTATGTTGTATGATGAGAAGTATGCTATTCTTTCACTAGGGAGGTTATATTAACTTGTAACATCATAAACTTTTTATGATCCAGTTGATCCTTTAAATGCACTTGTGTTCGTTTAAATGGATCCTTATGGAAGTAAGTCTCTCTCAACTTTCGAAAACATAAGTTTGAGCATCCAGAGATAAATCAATCAGAATCTGTAATTGATGGCTTAGCAACTAATTTCATGACATCATTTCATCATGGTAATACTAAGATGATGATTTGACTTTTAGTGTTTAGTAGGAGGGGCTGATCTTATAAGGTGGTGTTAGTGACTATTGCCCTAAAAGATAGCGACAGATTTAGTTTCTCAAAAGATTTGACTAATGGACACCAGAATGCAATAAAAATAATATTAAAGAATAAAATCAAACTCTTGTTTACATTTATTTTCTTTTCAATCTAACACCGTATATGCTTACAAAAAGCTTTGTCTGAGTATTAGCATTAAACAAAACAAGAAAAAAGAGGTACACTGCATATTTGATGAATTTTGAAATACTTATCTTGCACTCCTGAAAGGTCCTTGTTTGGTTTTGGTAATTAAGTGACAACTTAGATAGACTAATAGTGTTTATGTGAGATACACAGGAGATTAGTCCACAGGTGATTATATGATGATGGAGGAGCTCATTGCATATGAGACATGACATGGAGTCATGTGACCAAGGTGGAGAAGATTAAGATGAGGCTTGGCTTGATGGACCGGTTGCAAGAGTGAAGGGCAAGTCGGAGGCTTTGAAGCGAGGGACCGCGTGTGACGGTAAAGCTTGAGCAAGACTTGGCACCGATGGACCGAGGCAACGGTGAAGAGCAAGTGAGATCAAGATCGATGAACCAATATGGTCACATGATGATATGAAGTGGATCATATCATTTAGTGATTGGTTGGTGCATGTGTTGCATCAACATTGGAGGAGATGAAATGGAAAGCGCAAGGCAAAGGTATAACCTAGGGCATTTCCATTTCACCGGTCATAGGTGTGTAGAGAAGTTTATGACCGGATTTAGGATAGATGGCCGTACTATCAAGAGGGGCAAACTAGTTTGCATATCGGTCATCTAGTGCCACTTGAGCGATCTAACTTTGCATACGTGTTAGGATCGAGTGGCGTGGCAAGTTGAGAGGCTAACTCCCTTGGAAAAATGTTTGTGAAAATGGTAACACACTTGCACAAGTGTTGTGACACTTTGGTGTTGGCACATGGAAGCAAGGGAAGGAGTTGGAGTTCGTTTCGTGCAGCGCGTTCAGGTCGGACGCGTCCGGTATGAGGTCGGACGTGTCCGAGTTGAGGCACCGGACGCGGAAACAGTTTTCGCATAGAGTCCGGTGAGGTCGCTTTCTCGGTGAAACTCTCTGAGTTTGCGTTCGGTGCACACCGGACGCGTCCGGTGTGAACTAGGACGCGTCCGAGTTAGCGTCCGGTGCAAACTCCTCTTGCAGAGCTCTCTGGGTGTGAGTCCGGTGCACACCGGACGCGTCCGGTGTGTGCGTCCGGTGTGGCGACCGGTGTTGGCACAAGTTTGCGACGCTCCCTGAGTTTGGGTCCGGTGCACACCGGACGCGTCCGGTATTTCAAAAGCGAGAGTCCGGTGCCTTGTCAGTGTCAGAGGCAACGGTTACTTTTCTAACGGTCAGGAGCACCGGACCCTGGTCTGGTCAATACCGGACGCGTCCGATGTGAACTAGGACGCGTCCGGTGTGGTCCACTTTTGCCCAATGAGGGGTAACGGCTAGTTTAGCCCTTGGAGCTATAAATAGAAGTGGTGGCCGGCCTTGGCTAGTGTTGAGCACCCTTGGGACTTAGTGTCCATGCTTGGGGAGTGCTAGGAAAGCCTCTAACTCACTTGTGCTTGCAAGAGTGCGAATCAATAGCGAGTGAGTGTTTCTAGTGCGTTGCATTGAGAGACTGCATCAAGTGGCACTAGGTGTTCTGTTGCAAGCTGGTGGTGCTTGTTACTCTTGGAGGTTGCCACCTCATAGACGGCTTGGTGGCTTGTGACTCCGTCGAAGCACGCAAGGAGATTGTGCGGTGCTCCAGAGAAGAGATTGTGAGGGGTATGGTGCTCACCCCGCGGGGATCGCGAAGAGCAACTCTAGTGGATTGCTTGTGGCTTGGAGGATCCCCATCTTGAGATTGGATGTGCGGCACCCGCTGAGGGTTTGGCTTTGGAATGCCAATTAGCTCGTGATCCATCAAGTGGGTGTATCGCCACAACGAGGACGTAGCTTGGTGGCAACCAAGTGAACCTCGGTAAAAATCACCGTGTCAACATTGTCTACTCTTCTCGGTGGTTTGCATTCACTTTACACAAGCTTGTATTTACTTTTAATATACTTGTTCTTGTGTAGTTGTTCTTGTAATTAGTTAGCTTGTGTAGCTTGCTAGTTACCTTCTTGCTTGTGTAGCTAGAAGTAGTTCCCTTGCGTGACTAATTTGGTTTGTGTAACCTTGTTAGACACTTTGCTTAGTTTGTGTAGCTAAGTAAGTTGCGCTCTCTAATTTGGCATTAGTTGCCTTGTTATTGAGCTTGCTAGTGAGCTTTGGCTTTATGCACTTTGCCCCACTAGTTTGTGTAGGAGCTCCCCCAGTTTGCAAAGTACTAGTTGCATAGGTTTGTGTGACCTTGCTCCTAGAATTGATTAGGTGAGCTCTTGCTAAGGTAGCACCTTGTTTGCTTGTTTAGGATCTTTTACAAGGTGCTAGAGAACTTAGATAGAGGGGTGTAGTCTTGGCTAGACCGATAGATTTAATTCTGCATTTGTTTCGGTTAGCCGGCGTGTTATTTTTTAGAAAGGACTATTCACCCCCCTCGAGTCTGCCATATCGACCCTTCAATTGGTATCAAAGCTAGGTCTCTCATTTGTGGTTTTCACCGACCTGAGAGGATGGCGGCTTATGGGCTAGATATTGAGTGTCCACACTCTTTTGTTGGCACACACTTTGCACGGTGGATAAATTGGATGCAATGCAATTTTATGTTTATTTCTCCTCAAATGTGGTGGATGGTAGATGTAGGCTTTTCTCATGTGTTGGATGAAAATGATCTAACTCAAGCACAAGAGAAATGCCTAGATCTAGACATCCAAGCTACTAACATCATGTATAGATCTTTGGATGATTGCATATTCGGAGAGATCATTGACATGAAGACCGCCCATGAGATTTAGGTATTTCTCAATGAGAAATATGGGGCAATCTCCAATGATGATGATGATGTGCCAAAGGTGGAGGCACATGAGGATGTTGAGCATGACCACAACACCGTGGTTGTGGAGGATTGCTCCACCTCATGGTCAAGTGATGATGATGATCGGTCTACCACAAGCTCACTTGACAAGATTGATGATGATGCCACAAGTGATACAAATGATGATACTACTCCATGCACACTTGATGGTGAAGGTGATGGTTCATGCTCAAGTCATGACTATGATGCTACTACAAGCCCATCCACTACACCACATAGCTTCATGTCACATGGTGACACAAAGGTATATAATGCTAATGTGGTTGATCATGTTGTCTCATATGATGAGCTTGTTAGTAGACTTGCTAGCATGACCATGTCTTTAGGAAATGAAAAAGCTAAAACATTGAAATTGCAAAATGAAAACTCAATTCTAAAGACCACATGTGAACAACAAAAACATCTACTTTATGTTACTACTTGTTCACATGAGGAGCTAAAATTGGCTCATGAGGAACTTAGTGTTGCTCATGATAATTTGGTACAAGACCATGTTTTTCTCACTAAGAAGCTTTCTAATGAAGAAATTAAAACTAGTGAGAGCTCATCACTTGGGTCAAATGATCAATCACGTAGTGTTACTAACCCTTGTGATGTAGGAAAGAAGCATGTATCCACCTCTTGTGATGATTTATTATCTATGTCATGTTCTTCACATATAGATGCTTGTTCTTCTTCTATGTCTTGTGAGACTAACCTTTTGAAGGAGAACAATGAGCTTAATGAACAAGTGAAGATTTTGAGCAACAAGTTGGAGAGGTGCTACTACTCAAAAGTCACCTTTGAGCACATATTGAAGACTCAAAGAAACTATGGTGACAAGTGTGGCCTTGGCTTCAAGAAGAAGATGACAAAGGGCGAGAGAAAGCAAGAAAAGAGGATAAAGAAGCTCCATCAAAAGAAGCTTTCTCATACCATGTGCTATCGGTGTCGTGAAGCGGGACACCTTGCAAATGGTTGCCCAAATATTAAGAAGCTCAAGAAGATGAAAGGAGAAGAAAGGCTTAAGCATGTCAAATGCTTCAAGTGCCGCACTTGGGGTCATCTCACCTCAATGTGCCCAACCAAGCAATTGGTGAAGCATCAAGGGAAGCCTCAACAAAAGCCACAAGTTGAGCAAGAAAAGAAGCCCCAAGCTCAAGTCAAGATCTACCATGAAGATGGTGGTGACATGGGGATGATGAAGAAGAAGACAAGAAGGGGAGGTAGACAATCAAGATCATCAAAAGACCTCTCCCACATCAAATGCTTTGAGTGCAAGAATGATGGACACTTTGCCTCGAAGTGTCCCACCAAGCTTGAGAAGAAGGCTCAAGCAACTCTCAAGAGGCAAGGCAATGAGAAGCAACACATGAGCAAGGAAGAGAAGGCTCAATCAAAGAGAAGTTGCTACTTATGTCGGGAAAGGGGACACATGGCTCATTCATGTCCCCTAGGTAATAATTCTAAGCCCATTTCATTGAATGATAATACTATGCTTAGAAAGGATGGTAATGGTACCTCTATGGTTGCTATTGCAAAACATCCCGCTACTCATACTAAGGCATCGCCTAAGTATGTTGCACCTAACTTGAGAGTACCCAAACTAGTTTGGGTACCATCAAAAAGTGGATGAATGTGTGTAGGTACCATCGGCATTGGATGCTTGATTCAATTGATATTACATTATTCATCATATGATTGAATCAAGTATTGAAGCTTAGTGCACATCCAAACCCAATGCCATGACAAGATAGTGAAGTCCAAGTGCTACAACATACAAGTGCAAATATTCAAGTTGTGGTATTTTATTGGATCATTTGATGGCTTGCAAATACATGAGTTGAAGCTTGCAAATTAGATGATCATGAGATAACCAAGGTATACATTTGTTGATCACATTCATTTGGGTGCATATGAGTTGATTGAATTGGATAAATATGCAAATGTTGCTTGCTATAAGATGATTGAATGGATTAAATGGTTAGTAATCAAGTTTGGATTGATTTGAGTTGGATAAGTTCATAAGATGATACTTAGTAAGTGGATTGAATGGATATATGTCTTATGAAAGTATTCAATCAAGTTGATTTCAAGTTTGGTTCAATTTGAACAAGTATAGCTCAATTACTTGAAATCTGCCAAATATTGAAAACCTGAGCTAGCTAAGATCAAGTCTGAGTCTGAGTGATCAAATCTTATTGGAATAGCTTGAAATTTGGAATGCATTCTATACAATTATCATAGAAGATGCTGTAGAAATTTCATGAGAATTGGATAAGGGATACTTTAGTTTTGGAGTGGATCTTATCAGCTATAATGCAGCAGTTTTCAGCATGTAGCAGTGGTGGAAGAATTGAAATCTGGTAGCAATCTAGAAGTAAAATGAAGATCAAACTTTTACAACTGCTAGATGACTCAGTAAATCACATCTCCACCAAATTTCGTGGCATTTGGATCTGTACATTGTGAGATATGGATATTTCCTTAAAGGGTACAGAATCTGCCAGAAAAGTGACAATTATTGGATTGATCTAGAGTCACTTCAATTGAAAGGTCCTCAAGTTGGAAATATGATTATAAGTGTTTGAGGCACCTAAAGTTTGGTTTTGAATTGATCTAGAAGCATGACAAGTAATGAGTACAAGGTCATTTGATTATGAAATGTACTTGGTGTGCACATTTTAGTACTCAAATTGAAGATCAAGATCAAACTCAAGATGAAGATGAAGTTTAAGTTCTAGTGACTATTAGAGATCATTTAGTAGAAAGAAAAGGACTTAAAGAAGGATTCATGGTTATTCATCATATTAAGTCCCTCACTTGAATCAATCAATCAAAGTAATTCAAGTAAGTATCAAGGATGGTTCTTTGGAGAGAGGTCACTTCTCCCTATGTGAGGGGCGTGCCGCCCGAGGAGTGGGTAAACCAAGTGTGGTGCTTGGAAGGCTAACATGGAAGTGGTGATCTAAAGGACATTTGAGATGCTTAGTTGAAGTAATCAAAAGGATTGATCAAGGAAGCAAGCAACACCCAAAAGAGAGCTAGTTATGCTATTTCAAGTGATATTCTTAGTAGTTCTCTCATGCAAGCTATGGTCAAAAGAAGAAGCAAGTCAACCACAACAAGATAGTGCACTTGATCATAAGTGGTTCTAAATTTATATGGGTGAAGATTTGATCTATCAATTGGCATTTATAATTGGTCTTCACCAAGCTTATAGTTGGACTTCACATTGCTATTTGGAGCTAAATTGGAACCTTATTGACTATCCTCTACTCCAAGATAGCAAAGGTATCATTGTAATGTGCATGATCATTTCATCCCTTACTAGTATGCGGTTAGTGCATATAGTACATGCTTAATAGGATCATGCATGACAAATGAAATGTTTTAAATTCATAAACCTACCACTATTGCTTGGATGATTAGTTGATCTAGTGGTATGTATATGAGTTTGTTCATGAGCTAGTGAATCCAAGTGCTTGATCTATTTTGGATTGTTAACAAGTGTCAAGTACAACATTGGCAAGATAACCCTTAATGTGAGGTGTGAAAAAGCTTATCCTTGGTTCAAAGCGAACTTGGAAGCTTAGGCAAATCAACATAGTTCAAGTCAACAATAAGAAGCTCATGATGATTGGAGTACAAGAACAAGACAACAATGCAAATGGATATCTAGATTCAAATATTTCCTCAATTGGTATCCAACAAATGGTACTCATGATGATGATAGCAAATGTTCAAGATAGCAAACAAGTGGTTCCATACTAGAAGACCTTAATTGGTAGAAGAATCCCATATGGTATCGGACAAGATATTTCAAGTGATATCACATTTATACATATGGTATCTATCATACAAGAAGGTGGTTCCACAAGTGATCCTCAACTTTAAGTGATCATCAAGCAAAGAAATGTTCCCTCACCAACAAGATTGAAAAGTGAATGACCCATGCTATGACATAGGGGGAGTTGCCCCACCAAAAGGTGTCAAGGTCAAAGATCCTATGTGGTATCTCAAGAGCAATTCAAATAATGTCATTCCAACACATATGCTGATGTCCATAAAAAATGCAAGATTCAAGCCTCAACCATCTATCCCAATGCAATCCTTTGTCACAATGAGATAAACACTCTTTCAATTGGTATGAAGTGATTTAATTTGTATCACATACCTTTTATGGAAATTGATGACAAAGGGGGAGAAGTTGGAACAAAGATATGATCATGGGATAAGTTGGACAATAAAAGATATGTTTCAAAGGGGAGAAGATCAAATATGGACATGGACAAGGGAGCAACATTAAAGAGAAGATGATGGATCAAAATTCTTGGACAAAAGAGAAGCACACAAGTAGAGGGAGCAAGCTCATGAACCTTGTTTGTTTGCATTTGATTTGTGCATATTCATGTGCTTGCTTGCATTGCATAAGTTTTTAAATTCAATATGCATGCTTGTGTGGTGTATGCTAGTTATAGAACTTGATTGATGATATGATAACTAGCATGCATAGGTTGGTAGCTAGACTTGTGTTCTTCAAGTAAAAACTAGACCCTTGCTTTCAATGTTGATCTCACGGGGTTTCTAATGTTTTTGTTGTTAGCTACTTATGGTGCTAAGGATGGTGTACATTGAATGCTTCAAATGCTATCGAATTTGGTATCGAGATACACAGGTTTATTCTATACACCTTAGCACTTAGTAGGGTTTTGTGGTGCTTATCCAAATCTTGACATAGAGCTTAAATGTTGGATAAGTAGCATAAAATCCAAATCAAGTTAGCAATTTACACTTGTGTGAAGTGCTAGCTTGAAAAAGCTTAATTTCCAAAAAGGGGGAGATTGAAAGGTCCTTGTTTGGTTTTGGTAATTAAGTGACAACTTAGGTGGACTAATAGTGTTTATGTGAGATACACAAGAGATTAGTCCACATGTGATTATATGATGATGGAGGAGCTCATTGCATATGAGACATGACATGGAGTCATGTGACCAAGGTGGAGAAGATCAAGATGAGGCTTGGCTTGATGGACCGGTTGCAAGAGTGAAGGGCAAGTCGGAGGCTTTGAAGCGAGGGACCGCGTGTGACGGTGAAGCTTGAGCAAGACTTGGCACCGATGGACCGAGGCAACGGTGAAGAGCAAGTGAGGTCAAGATCGATGAACCAATATGGTCACATGATGATATGAAGTGGATCATATCATTTGGTGATTGGTTGGTGCATGTGTTGCATCAAAATTGGAGGATATGAAATGGAAAGCACAAGGCAAAGGTATAACCTAGGGCATTTCCATTTCACCGGTCATAGGTGTGTAGAGAAGTTTATGACCGGATTTAGGATAGATGGCCGTACTATCAAGAGGGGCAAACTTGTTTGCATATCGGTCATCTAGTGCCACTTGAGCGATCTAACTTTGCATACGTGTTAGGATCGAGTGGCATGGCAAGTTGAGAGGCTAACTCCCTTGGAAAAATGTTTGTGAAAATGCTAACACACTTGCACAAGTGTTGTGACACTTTGGTGTTGACACATGGAAGCAAGGGAAGGAGTTGGAGTTCGTTTCGTGCAGCGCGTTCAGGTCGAATGCGTCCGATATGAGGTCGGACATGTCCGAGTTGAGGCACCGGACGCGGAAACAGTTTTCGCGTAGAGTCCGGTGTGCTCCGTCTGGTGAGGTCGCTTTCTCGGTGAAACTCTCTGAGTTTGCGTCCGGTGCACACTGGACGCGTCCGGTGTGAACTAGGACGCGTCCGAGTTAGCGTCCGGTGCAAACTCCTCTTGCAGAGCTCTCTGGGTGTGAGTCCGGGGCACACCGGACGCGTTCGGTGTGTGCGTCCGGTGTGGCGACCGGTGTTGGCTCAAGTTTGCGACGATCCCTGAGTTTGGGTCCGGTGCACACCGGACGCGTCCGGTATTTCAAAAGCGAGAGTCCGGTGCCTTGTCAGTGTCAGAGGCAACGGTTACTTTTCTAACGGTCAAGAGCACCGGACGCTGGTCTGGTCAATACTGGACGCGTCCGGTGTGAACTAGGACGCGTCCGGTGTGGTCGACTTTTGCCCAATGAGGGGTAACGGCTAGTTTAGCCCTTGGGGCTATAAATAGAAGTGGTGGCCGTCCTTGGCTAGTGTTGAGCACCCTTGGGACTTAGTGTCCACGCTTGGGGAGTGCTAGGAAAGCCTCTAACTCACTTGTGCTTGCAAGAGTGCGAATCAATAGCGAGTGAGTGTTTCTAGTGCGTTGCATTGAGAGATTGCATCAAGTGGCACTAGGTGTTCGTGTTGCAAGCCGGTGGTGCTTGTTACTCTTGGAGGTTGACACCTCTTAGACGGCTTGGTGGCTTGTGACTCCGTCGAAGCACATAAGGAGATTGTGCGGTGCTCCAGAGAAGAGATTGTGAGGGGTACGGTGCTCACCCCGCGGGGATCGCGAAGAGCAACTCTAGTGGATTGCTTGTGGCTTGGAGGATCCCCATCTTGAGAGTGGATGTGCAGCACCCGCTGAGGGTTTGGCTTTGGAATGCCAATTAGCTCGTGATCCATCAAGTGGGTGTATCGCCACAACGAGGACGTAGCTTGGTGGCAACCAAGTGAACCTCGGTAAAAATCACCGTGTCAACATTGTCTACTCTTCTCGGTGGTTTGCATTCACTTTACACAAGCTTGTATTTACTTTTAATATACTTGTTCTTGTGTAGTTGTTCATGTAATTAGTTAGCTTGTGTAGCTTGCTAGTTACCTTCTTGCTTGTGTAGCTAGAAGTAGTTCCCTTGCGTGACTAATTTGGTTTGTGTAACCTTGTTAGTCACTTTGCTTAGTTTGTGTAGCTAAGTAAGTTGCGCTCTCTAATTTGGCATTAGTTGCCTTGTTATTGAGCTTGCTAGTGAGCTTAGGCTTTGTGCGCTTTGCCTCACTAGTTTGTGTAGGAGCTCCCCCAGTTTGCAAAGTACTAGTTGCATAGGTTTGTGTGACCTTGCTCCTAGAATTGATTAGGTGAGCTCTTGCTAAGGTAGCACCTTGTTTGCTTGTTTAGGATCTTTTACAAGGTGCTAGAGAACTTAGATAGAGGGGTGTAGTCTTGGCTAGACCGATAGATTTAATTCCACATTTGTTTCGGTTAGCCGGCGCGTTATTTTTTAGAAAGGACTATTCACCCCCCCTCTAGTCCGCCATATCGACCCTTCAACTCCCCCTCACTCTCTCCCTATTTGCATACTACTACTGCAGCAGGGCTTCACTTAACTAAAGAAAGTAGGCTCCTTCTTGTGGTCATGAATGAGAGTGAAGGAGGTAGGGGTATTTATAGCACTTCAGTGTGGGCCCATGGATTCGTGTGATGCATTTTTCATTGCCCTTGGATCAAACCAACCTTGGATTGATGTTGGAGATGTGAGGGAGTTGTGCTTCTTTACATGAGAGCATGCAAAGAGGCGATGGAGGCCTTGGGGTGGTTGGTTGACTAGGGGGTCGACCGACCCCTAGGACCATCCCCTTAGGTGTGGGACCTCTTGGCTTGATCCTTAGTGGGTATATGTAGGTGGGATCTCTTTTAATTCCTTGGATGGTGGAGATCTAGGCCCTTCAATCCATGTGCTTCCCTTGAGAGTCATCTAGAGGAAACACACATTCAATAGTTGATATTGCTTGGAACTGTGTCCCATGGATCATGGAAGCTTGAGGAAGGGTCGAGAGGGGGCAGTGGGCCCATAAAGGGGTTGGCTAACCCCTATGTGGGCTAGAACCACCCTATTGCCTCCATTCTGTCCTTGCATTTAAATATTCTCCATGTACATGTGGAACCAAGTTATTATAAATTGTGATCATGTTATGCTCAATTCCTTCCAAACATTTTGTTAACAGTTTTGACTATGTAAAACCATGATGAAATTACCGTCAACACTCATCATCAACTAAGGATATGACCTAGTGACATTCCTTAGATGACTTTGACTACTAGATATAGACTCTAAGAGTACACTGCCATGTCCTTTAGTCTTCATGTACCTCATGAACAAAGTTTTTATGAATGAAGCTGAGAGAATTGGTTGTACGCCAAGCTAAGTAAGTGTCAATTATGGTTGAAAGAGGTCCCTTGTCTTGGGCATGTGATTTATAATGGAGTTGCAGTTGAACCGAGTAAGGCCAAAGATATTTAAGAGTGGCACCGACCAAGAAGATAGAACACGATACCCTAGCGCCGCCGCCGCAGCTCCCGTCGTCCACCGCCGCTAGTCCCCTTCCCTTCCCCTCCGGTATCTCGCCAAAGGTTGAAGAGAGTGGGGATCCATTGTTTCTAATAAGTTTTCTTTAGTAGGTTGAGTCTAGGGTTATTAGTGTCTCTCCATGCCAAAATTTATGGTATTGGAGTTTTATCTTCTCCTTCTCCTCTCCGGCGACGTTGAAGGAGAGAGGTGGAATCTGCTTCTCCATGGTGGCTCCGTTGAAGATAAGAACGACAACTTCGGCGTCAGCATCTTCATCGACATGACGACATGGAGACTTTTGTTTCCGGACGGCGGCATCAAGGCGGAGATGATTTTGCCGCCATAGAATAATTTTCTCTAGTCTTTTCTTCGTTTTATTGTGGTTAGATCAAGCCACAATGAAGGACTAGGAAGAATAATTTTTAGATTAGTCATCCTCACTCTACGGTGACAGAAAGAAGAAGGACGACACTAGAAAGAAGAAGTTCCTCAATTCCGCCTACTAGAATGTTGGCCGTCGTTCCGTTGGGCATTTGTTCTCAGGCCATTTGCCGAGTGTTTGCCTATGCGGTCATCTATACTGCAAAACATCTAACGGGTTAGGATTTAAGTTGTGCTTTACACAGCATGAGTACTATATTGTAATACAAAATACCTGTAACGTGTTTGATGTACTCAGCTATCATATAATATAATTCTTCTTTCATCGCAAAAAAAAGATGTTTAAGAGTGGGAACCACCTCAAACAGTTGGTGAGATCAATAATTTTCTTAGGATGACAGGTTACTATAGAAGGTTCATTGAGGGTTTCTCAAGTATTGCCAAGCCAAATGACAACTCTATTAGAAAAAAACAAAAGAGTTTAAGTGGATAGATCAGTGCCAAGACAATTTTGAGTTGAAGAGGTTGATTACATCTATTCTGACTTTGCCTAATATTATAAAGAGCTTTGCTATCTATTTGATGCTTCTCGCTAAGGTTTGGGATATGTGATGATGCAAGAGGGAAACATGATTTCTCATGCTTGAGATAGTTGAAGTGCCAAGCCAATTTTGAGTTAAAGAAGAGATTGATTACAACACCGATTCTAACTTTGCCTAATATTACAAAGAGTTTTTGCTATCTATTTCAATGCTTCTCGCTAAGGTTTGGGATATATGATGATGCAAGAGGGAAAAGTGATTTCTTATGCTTAGAGATAGTTGAAGCATGGACAGAATATCCGACTCATGATCTAGAATTAGCAACCTTGGTGCACACGCCTTGAAAGACCTAGAGACACTATATTCTTGGGCATTCACTTAGAATGATCTAAACCTGAGACAAAAACGATGGTTGCAATTTTTCAAAGATTATGAGTTGGAGATTTACTACTAAAGGCGAATGTAGTGGTAAATGCTCTTAGCAGAAAGAGTCAAGTGAATATGGTATTAGCTACAGAGTTACAACCTGAGTTGTGTGCTGAGTTTGAACAAGTCAACCTAGGGTGTATTACAAATACTCAAGGTACATCTATGGAGATTGAGCCTTCTCTTAAACAAGAGATCCAAAGAGGCCAAAAAGAGGATGAGAAGATCCATGAAATTATAATTCTCATTGAGAAGGACAAAGTTAACTGGAATGACACATTTCGTAAATGTTAAAGCTAATGAGTTTGCTGCAATGCTGGAACCAACGTGCCATTTTGTGCAGACCTCCACCTGTCGTTTGTCAGCGATCAATAATTGTTCATGATCGAAGTAGGAGCCCATTAAGGAATGGCTATATTAATTTCTTGGTCATGATAATCAATAAAGTTGTTCAGAGATCATCAAATTTGAATATGAAGATTCGAACTCCACAGAAGGGCAATTCACTTGGTTGAAAACCCATGGAAGTCCTGTTTGCTAATTTATTGTAAGAGAAAAACACTGCTGAATGGCTAACAAATTCGGCAGATAAGCTCAAGCAAGCATGGTGGAAGCAATGTGAGTACTTGCATACACTGATGAAAGTAATATGCACAACCACTCCATGAAACAGAAAATATCCCATGAGGTCAAACATATCTGCTGCAGGAACAAAATATCTGGCAATCCATGTGAACCCGCATATGCATGCATGGAGACCGAAAAAGCTTCATGTTCGTTTGGTGCAATGTCTTCAGCAGCAACCTATGGTACATATCGACAGAAGTACATGCCCCATCACTAAGGCCACGTTCAGTTGAAGGGAAACATACTCCCTGAAAATATTCCGGCTGGATTTGTTATAAATTTGAATAAGCTTTAGTCAACCGGAATCAATCCTGGGCAAGATTCAGCTGAAACGAACGAGCCCTAAGTAAATTTCAAGACATGTTACACTACAAGAGATGAAGAAACAGACATATATACAACAGATATCACCTATGGCACTGCATTTGCACGCTCTGGAGCGGTATAAAAAATGAGGCCTGAACACTGTCAGCCTAAACCTTTGGTTTTCATGGTTACCTATAGTTACATACTGTACAAAGAAATCTAAGAGAGACATAAAATTTACAAGGCATGGCCAGGGGATTCTCATAGTATGTTCAAAACCTGGCATCGGCTGCATTCTCTGGCACGATTGAGATACCATCACAAGACAACTCCTATTTCGTATAAGAACCCAAACAAAAATCTGAGTTAGTAATCAATGAAATACCACATATATCTCAAGGGGAGCTTGGACTAACAGTTCCTGGTGATGTACCTGTCAGTAGTTATACAACCTCATCAGCACTACTTAACAAATAAAAAGGAAAAATAAAAGCTATATTAACCAACCCATAAACTTATATTGGACCAGTACAAGCTCAGCCAATAACTCCTCTTACCCTTTACAAACAATATAAAAGGATCTAGTGACCTAATAGACACCACAAACAAGTTCCATTGCAAAGCAGCATTCAATAAAACATAGGCCTATTCGCTTGGCTGAAAAGCCATGAAAGTACTATTCGCTGATTTTTTGTTAGAGAAAAACACTGCTGAATGACTGGCAGATTCGGCAGATAAGCTCAAACGAACAGGCTAGTGCAAAATGAGAATCTAAGGCACTCCCATTATCATAAGTACTAGTAGTACTAGCTATCAGAGCACACTAATCAAATCTTGTATTTAATGTATCAAATCCTATCAGGCCTGTTCGGCTAGCATTCCAGCTGCTGTGGCTGGCTGCAGCTAGCACATGGCTACAGGAACTCTACAGTAGCACGTGAGAGAGGGACAGCCAGCAGCAAGCTGCTGCGGCTGCAAAAATATGTTTTAACTGAATTGCTGCAGTTCGTACCTATCAACTTGATACATATAAATGAACAGTGGTTTCAAACTTCTTACTTCTAACCAATATGTTTTAACTCAGTCCTTAACCTTCTATACAACATAGGATGCAAGAAAACATGTGAAAATTAACACAAGACAAAATGGACACTAAGGAACTACAGCTAGCATAGTCTGTGTTTGATATTAGCATCGTTTTACCTTGTCCATCTACATAGTCTGTGTTTGACATCAGCATTGCTTTATTTCCTGTCCATTCTAGATGTGTTTGATTTTGTATTTAACTAAACTGAACATGTTTGCAAATATTGAAGTAAACCTCAGTCAACAATCCATAAATAGTTGAAAATGTTGATATGTGTTTGATTTTGTATTTAACTGAACTCAAACATTGTTGCAAATATTTAAGTAAACCTCACATTCAACAATCCATAAATACTTGAAAATATTGAAGGGAAACAGAGCTCTCTGAAAATGGCAGCATACCTTAAGCCATGGAAAGAAGTTGCCAGGTACACTTCATTTGAAAGATTATGAGGAGAATTGTATTATCAGAATGAAGTAATACCATCCGAAGGATTATTCAATTATAGCAGGTCAGTATTAGAACACTCCTCATATTGATGTTATCAGGACCACTCAGTAAAATACATCTTCCCGTACCTGTATAGAACAGGCTACGAATCTGAACGAATCAACTGTGCTGGACCCTTATTAATTAATGGTCTCAAAGTGTCCATAATATTTGCAAATGAGGGTCTTCGCCATGGTTCACTACAGAAGGCATAGCATTTGTACAGTTAGGCCCAGGCCCTTGTGATTAAATTCAGAGAAATAAAGCTGAAAGGGGTATATAGGTGGAACAACAATACATACTTGGCCCAGCAAGATTCAATTAATGCGGCTACTAGAGGATTCAGATCTTTTGGGATTTCAAGCCTTCTTCCTTTGAAGCCTACAGCAGCAACCACCTGCAGAATAGCATATAGCCATATAGAACCTGAGGATAAATACAGTAATGGTATGCATCACTTCATGTGTATGTTGTTTGTCGATGAGCAGAAAATTTGTTATCAATGCATTTGATAATCTCCATGAGTGCTTGTGTTGCTTCATCAATGCCGCTACCGCATAAAGAAGTTACCTGGGCAGGATTCAGGTTACACCATGGTTGTTGCAGTGTCATTAGTTCCCATAGGATTACACCGAAACTGTAGACATCAGATTTCTCATTGGATGGTTCATCTCGAAGCACTTCAGGTGCCATCCATTCAGGCTGATATTTAAAAGATAGGATTATACACGGCAAATTTCAGTGAAAGGTGAACTTTAGAAAACTGGAAAAAGCTCTTACAGTTCCAGCCAAAGACTTGGAGGACAGGAAAGTGTTAGCTTTCAGTCTTGAAAGGCCAAAGTCACATACCTAAGAATAGTTAAAACGAAAATGCTTAGCCAAATGGATACCTTAATATCACGTTGTGATCAGACAAACAATTATGAGTAAATGATAACATGGAAACTAGAAAAAGTGAGTCAAGAAAATATTAGATTAACAAGATCTTTTAATGTGTCTTCTATAAGGAAGAATGCCACAACTGGGAACCCACAAGCTATGTCAAGAGCATAGTATTTCTGTCATGGGCATAAAGAAAGGCGCCATAGGGCGCAAGTGTCCTAGTTGGGCCTTAAGCCCATTAGTGTTAATTAGTGTCTCTCTTAGTTATTTGTCTATAGGAATAGTACCATATTGTCTAGGCACAAGAGGTGTTAGTCCTATGTACCTTTTATATTCAGCCCATGGGGCACAATGGAAATCAAGCAATGAATTATGAAGAAACAATTCTAGTCTCCCTCAATCTCTTGGCAAAGCATAAGGCCTAGTTATCCCAAAGCTCTTGGCAAAGCATAAGGCCTAGTTATCCTTAAAAAACCCATGTTCATAGCGATCCTCCTCCATCAGCCGAATCCTCCAGCATTTCCGATCCTCCATCAGCCGTTTCCAAAAAAAAAAAGATACCAATCCAGATCGCCGCGTCGCCTACCTCATCCATCGTGCCGCGCCGCCACAGCAACGCCACCAGCCGCCGCCGCACCCCCATCACCACAGCCGCCGCGCCATAGCCCCATCACCACCATCCACCGCCGCCACAATCATTGATCCAGATCCGCCACAACACACCGCCGCTGCCACGCTTTGCCTCGATGGATTTCCCTAAATTTGCGCGGAAATCTGATCCTGTGGGCTTCGTCAACCAGTGCGACTCCTACTTCCGCCGAGAGCGCATCATGGAGGAAGAAAAGGTATGGCTGGTTTCCCGTAATTTGGAAGATGACGCCCGGGTTTGGTTCCTACAAGTCCAGCACGCTGAAGGCACCCCGGCGTGGCGTCGCTTCACCGAGCTCCTGCAGCTGCGCTTCACATCGCCCCCGTGCCTCGACCTGCTCCACCATGTGTCCCCTGCTGCCAACGACACTTCCCGCATCTTTGCTGATATATTCACGCAGCTGGATCGGATCAAGGAGTTGCTCAACGCGAAGGATAAGAAGGACCGTGAATGCCGGGCGGCTGTACGTCTCCAGGCAGCAGCACGGAGACTCCTGGCACGTCGCCGAGCGCAGGCTCTTCGTGCCACAAAAGCATCGAAGGAGCAAGCAACGGTGCGCCTCCAGGCAGCAGTGCGAGGAATGCTTGTCCGTCGCATGGTGCGGCAGATACGCATTCTCCTCAGCTCGACGTTGTCGTACGTGTTCATCCACTCGGACTCGCCGATACGGCCTGCGGCTCCAATTGCAGTGGAGGTCCAAGTATGGGCGTTTCCAGTGCAGCGACCTCGCATCAGCATCCAGCATCAGGCATCAAAGGCTATCTCATTCATCCTTGTGCCTGCCGTGGTGCTAGACACTTTCAGCATAAGAGCCAGCTGCTTCACACTCCACCCTTCAGCCTACATGAAGCCAGCAGAGACGCTCTTCCCATGGGATCCAGGTGGATATCCTTGTATTTTAGTATTCAATAAAAAGGGAAAGCCGAGATGTAAAAGGCTTAACCCTATTTCGCAGCTCTCCAGCTCGAGGACGAGCTGGGTCTCCAAGGGCGGGGGAGATGTCATGGGCATAAAGAGGGGCGCCATAGGGCGCAAGTGTCCTAGTTGGGCCTTAAGCCCATTAGTTAGTGTTAATTAGTGTCTCTCTTAGTTATTTGTCTATAGGAATAGTACCATATTGTCTAGGCACAAGAGGTGTTAGTCCTATGTACCTTTTATATTCAGCCCATGGGACACAATGGAAATCAAGCAATGAATTATGAAGAAACAATTCTAGTCTCCCTCAATCTCTCAAGCTCTTGGCAAAGCATAAGGCCTAGTTATCCCAAAGCTCTTGGCAAAGCATAAGGCCTAGTTATCTATCTCAAAATATCCACCTCGTGCATAACAATTTCTGCACTTGGTTAGGGAACTTATCATCTCTGGCAAATACTTCCCATGAATATGTTTACTAAAAAACATGATTACTGAATACCATGGCAAGCTGAACTTAGAAATAAATCATGACTGCAAGCTGCAAACATCTCCAGTGCTACAAAATCATAACAATAATATTTGTGTTCTTTCAGTGAATTTTCTCTATCAAGATTCAAGGGGTTGTTTGGATGCAATGGGGTTAGGCTCAATCACCATGGTGACTGGAAGGGAAAATAAACATCCTCACCCAGAGTGGAGCAAATCCCAGGTTATCCAATGGAAAAACAAGAACATGCAAGATTATAGCTCTATTCTCTTCCTAAATATCATGTTCGCTAGGATTGGACAGTATCAGATTCAAATGTCATTGCAATTTTTGAAGTGCACAGGAATATTCACCAAGATATCTACTATTACCAACCACATGTCATCAAAACATGGCACATAGCATGGAAATGCAATTTTGTTTGCTTAAATGCAATAAGATATGAGGTTCATTAACCATACTTTGACAGTATACTTCTTGTCAACTAGAAGATTTGGAGACTTCAGATCACGATGAACAATAGGAGGGCTGCGTCGATGCAGGTAATTCATTCCTTTGGCCTGTAAAGCCAGCACAGAGGGCTCAGATAGTAACATTGTATTGCTTTAATTCCATAACATGAGGTAAAGCTGTGGAGGAAACAGGTTGTCACAATACCACGTCAAATGCCATGTTTAATCGGCGTCTTTCATCTAGAACTTCCTTTGCACCACTCCTGTGCAAAAGTTTATACAAACTGCCCCTGCAATGAAAGAAAAGCATCACTTGTTTGAAGTAGCCAAGCTGGTAAACTATTATGGTATCATACATTGAAGACAAACAAAGGTATAACTGGAAGGAACTTCCATACCTAGACAAGTATTCTGTAACTATAGACAGGTTTGGTGGTTCAGTAACAGCACCCATGAATAGGACAATATTTGGATGTCTCAGACTTTTCATGATTGCAACCTACCACATTAAGGAAAATATTTATAAGGCAACTACTTTGAACAAGAATTCTCCATAAAGGCATAATCATGATGTAGATACAGAAGAGTACTGCAATAAGGCAAGATATTGTGCCCTGCCATAAATTATTCAAAAGATTCCCATGCAACCCATGCAAAAATTATTCAACAGACCTCTCTCATAAATTCCCTGAAACGCTCTGGGTGAAAATCCTGCTCCATAAGTATTTTGACTGCAACATCCTGTGACAGTATAGAGTTAATTTTAATATTGAGCCCAAGATCACCAGGAACAGAGGACCCGCTCAGAGGACAAAAAGAATAATAGATGAACTGAGACAAAAGAAAGGCTCAGATAAAAGAATGTGGTGTTATGGAGTTCGCTACAAATTTTTTGTGGACTCTGTTTAGTGATAGATGAGTTTGCACACAATGAGCAGTAGTAGTTGGCTGGATTAGGAAAAGAAGTCTGATTTTAGGGAAGGGAATGAGTCCAATTAAGTCAATCTGAAATTTTAATTATAAGTCCAACTAAGTTCAACCCATACATAGAAGGGTTCATCCATAAGGGTCGACTATGTAATAGACTGGATCAAGCAAGAAAGAAAGGAATCTACTTTTCATTTCCCGACCCCTCTAGTTTAACATGTTAGAATTAATTACCTCTTAGCTGTATCTCTTATCTCCTAGATGTATGTTCTGTTATCTCCTAGATGTATGCGCCACCTCCAGGCTGGCCAGGCCCTTTGGGCTACCTCTGCTCCTCTATATATATGTAAACTCTCTTGTAATCTATTTTTTTCTCCTCCTGTAATATATCATCAAGTAATCTAAAGCCTGTTGGCTTTCCTCTAACCTTCCTATCATGACCTCCGAGATTTCGGGTGCACCTCCAACCTCACCGCCACCACTCCCCATAAACTTGCCCCATGCTCCGCTCTATGCGCGTTCATTGGCTACTCACCTGATCACAAGGGCTACAGGTGCCTCGACCTCGCCAACAACCGTGTCATCATCTCTCGCCACGTTGTCTTCGATGAAACAACATTTCCTTTCTCCCTTCGCCGACCCTCACCACCCCCACAGTAGCTTGACTTTCTAACACCCTGACAATGTCCTTTCCTCCGGGCTCACTGCCTCCTTGCCAACACCTACACCTCCACGTGCCCCCTTCCAGCCGCTGCCACCGGTCACTCCAATGGCTGGCATGGGCACGCCCTCATCCATGTCCCCTCCACCAAGCTTTCCGGTGCCCGGCCCAGGCACGCCGACGTCCCAGCCCCCTCCATCCGGGTTTGCGCCTCGGTCGCCCTCCCAAGTGCTCCCGGCGCCCATGACGCCCCTGGAGTCCAGCTGTGTCCTAGGTTCTCCCGACGCCTCCTGTACAGGTGCCTCCGGCACCCATGGCGATCCAGGCGCCCCCGGCTCCCTCCTTCAATAAACTGCTTATCGTCCACATTAGACCAGGTGTGCTCCCGCACCAGGCTCACTGCCCGAGCCCCCCGCGAGGGCCCCTCGACGCTCCAGCATCGTTCCTTCTCCGCCACGCTATGTCAAGAGCGACCCTCCAGTTCTGACGGGCGCCATTCCCATCCCACCGGTCGCCAACTCTCATGGCATGGCGACCCGCGGGAAGTCCAGATACCAGCAGCTTCGCCTCGCCTTGCACACCGAGGCC
Source organism: Sorghum bicolor (assembly GCF_000003195.3). Classification (NCBI taxonomy): domain Eukaryota; kingdom Viridiplantae; phylum Streptophyta; class Magnoliopsida; order Poales; family Poaceae; genus Sorghum; species Sorghum bicolor. The sequence continues at coordinate 19,526,421 of NC_012871.2, forward strand.
CTGTCCGCTGCCGCTGTCATGTCGTGACGCCCTTGCCAATCCTCATTGGCGTCGGGCTATGGAAGAAGAACATGCTGCTTTACTGGACAACCACACTTGGGATCTCGTCCCTCGCCCTGCCAAGGCGAACGTGTTCACTGGATCCATCAACTTGATGTGAAGAATGCCTTCCTCCACGGGACTTTATCAGAAATAGTGTATTGCTCTCAGCCCACTGGTTTCGCTGATCCTGCTCTCCCTGAACACGTCTGCAGGCTCAACAAGTCCCTCTATGGTTTGAAGCAGGCACTGTGCGCATGGTACAACCGGTTTGCCTCTTATCTGCTCACTCTGGGTTTTCACTGAAGCCAAGTCAGACACCTCTTTGTTTCTATATGTGATGACATTGTTCTATATGTGATGACATTGTTCTTACAGCCTCCTCTAAGCAGCTCCTACACCGGGTGATTGCAGCCCTGAAGAAGGAATTTGCCATGAAAGATCTCGGCCCCTTGCATCATTTTCTTGGCGTGGCAGTTCAGTGACACAGGGATACTCTATTTCTTTCACATCATCAGTACACTCTAGACATTCTTGCTCGAAACAACATGAGCGAATGCAATCCATGCTCTACCCCTGTTGACACTTGTGCCAAAGTTCCTGCTGATGCCGGCCCCTCTGTTGATGATCCTACAGCCTACCGCAGCCTTGTGGGAGCTCTCCAGTACCTGACTTTTATGCGGCCTGACATTGCCTACGCCGTTCAACAAGTATGCCTACACATGCATGATCCCCAGGAAGCTCATCTTGTGGCTGCCAAGCGATCCTTCGCTACCTTCAGGGCACTATTGGCCATGGGCTTGTCATTCCCAGATCTGCCCCGATTCAGCTAGTCGTGTACACCGACGCTGACTGGGCCGACTGCCCCGACACGCGCCGTTCCACCTCAGGATATGCTGTCTTCCTTAGTGGCAGTCTTGTTTCCTGGTCGTCCAAGCGCCAACCCACCATCTCTCGGTCGAGTGCCGAGGCCGAATACCGTGCTGTTGCCAACGGTGTTGCCGAAGCCTCCCGGCTGCGGCAGCTTCTACAGGAGCTACACCACCCTCTGGATTCTGTGCGAGCTAAACCACCCTCTGGATTCTGCCTGCCTCGTCTACTGTGACAACATCAACGCCGTCTACCTCTCCACCAACCCCGTTCAGCATAAGCGCACCAAGCACGTGGAAATCGACCTCCACTTCCTCCAGGAACGGGTCGCCATTGGTGTCCGTGCTGTCCATGTTCCCACCACGATGCAGTTCGCTGATGTCTTCACCAAGGGGCTCCCTTCTGTTTTTATGGATTTCCGCTCCAATCTTAATGTTTGCTCTACCGACATTCCGACTGCGCGGGGGGGGGGGGGGGGGGGGGGGGTGGTTAGAATTAAGGGTTTTTTGGATTCAGGCCATCGTAATTCTTCAAGTTTTGAAAAACACCATTACAATTCGTCTATTCTGAAATATGCCATTATAATTTTATCTTTGTCATGTCTGATACATATAAGGACCCACTATCTGTATGGCATACGGACGTGAAGTTCCCATCGAACCAGCGGGCCCGCGATGGATGAGCACACGCTGACAGTGACTTGTGCGTGAGCGGAGGGGCGGCGTAGCTTGCACACGAAGGGGGAGCAGCCGCACTCGCCCACAGCGGTTTGCATGCCAAAATGACAGAGCGCGAGAGCGACGGGGCACAACTACGCCGTGGCGCGCGAGAGCGACGGGCTGGCTGTTGGGTTGTCGCCGGCGTGCAGTCGTGGTGGAGGTAGCAGAGCCCCGTGCACCGCCTCCAACGTGATCTGGTGCGCGTGCGAACAGCTACCACCGTGGTCACACGGGCGCGTGCGGGGCTGCCATGAATGCCAAGAGATTGCTGGAGGAGTTCGCGGCTGCCATGGTCCATGGAGGATGTCACGGAGCAGGTGGAGAGCACGTCCAGGCCTATGGAGCTTCCTGTCCGTGCGTGTTGAGCTGCGAGCTGGTGGCCTGCCGGAGCTGTCAATCACGTGCGCCGTCGTGTCCTGAACGCCAAGAGTTGTCGATCGTGTGCGCTGCCGGCATGCGAGCCCGTCCTGCCGCTTCCCCCCGCGTCGCGGCCTGCTGCTGGCACCTCCAACTCTCCAAGCGAGGCCGTGTCCTCCGCGTGTACCGATGTGCCGCCTACGAGCGAGACCACCGCATCCACACTGGCAAGCCGTGGGCGAGCACCTTCAACGCGGATCCGCCACGGATGCCACCTCAACCACGCCGGCGCTAGCCACACATCTGACGGGCGAGAAGAAGGCGCACGCAAACAGCAAGGCTGCCAGGATGCCTCACTCTCCGGACCCCGCCGCCAGTGGCGGAGCCAGAAACAAAGTATAGGGGGGGGGGGCAATTTACCAATTAAACCTATAAGTATATAGATAGTGGAGAAATTAGTCTTACTAGTTACTACTTATATAATCAGACCACACTAAACAAAATATAGTTGACTGTATGGTCTATTTTTTTCCATGAAAACCATCACATATATATACACATCCTAAAATACATGTAACATATAGATAGAACTATCGCTTGTCAAAAGTCTACTCTCCTTTTCTTTAAATCTTAAAAATCAGAAATTATATCTTCGTAATTGTAGGCTCTTGCAATTTCACCTTCTATGTGTACTACCATGCTGTTAGCAAGAAATTCATCTTCCATTGAGGCGTGTTTAGTTCCGGAAGAAAAAAAAATTTGTGACACTGTAGCACTTTTGTTTGTTTGTGGTAATTATTGTCCAACTATGGACTAAGTAGGCTCAAAAGATTCGTCTCGTAAATTTTGACCAAACTGTGCAATTAGTTTTTATTTCCGTCTATATTTAATACTTCATGCATGCGTCTAAAGATTCAATGTGACGAAAAATCTTAAAAAAATTTGGGTTCTGGGATAGAAGTAAACAAGGCCTGAGTTGCACAACCTTGTCTTAATGATCTTTAATATAGAAAAGACACGCTCAGCACTAGCTGTTGAAACAAGAAGAGTAAGAAGCAACCGAAGCAATTTATCAATCAGGTTATGAGTCATATGGCGTCCAGTGTCAACAAGGCATCGACATAGCTCAGCTATGGTTGTGATATTTTTCAATTCTTCGTGGCTGGAAGCATCAATAATAAAATGGTTGAACTAGCTTTCTAATCCCAGCATCAACAAGGCAATCTGCTAGTTTAGATGGACTAATTGATCTATATGCTCCTTCAAAAAAAGGTGAAGGTAAGGGGGGGCCATAGCCCAGTATGGCCCAAACGTAGCTCCGCCAGTGCCCGCCGCCGCGTCGAATAAGTCCGCGAGCCACGCCGCGGAGTTGCCGGCACACCGCTGCAGAGCAGCCTCCAGGCGCACCAGCGCGGCGCTCGCCAAGAGCTCAGCCACGTGCGTGTCGCCGTCGATGGACAGGACGCACACATCTCCCGTGTTGGTGGTTGCCCGTGGGGGCCGGAGGTGGAGCGGCGGCGCTTGTCTGCGGCGCCCTCACGTGAGCGACAAACGTGTCGGTATGACGTCTGTATGCCTTCATGTATATGAATACGTATCTGACGGTGGGCTTTGTACACGGCAGCAGTAGAAAATGGCAAGAACGAGGAAGTGATAAAATTATAATGGCAGATCTCCAAATAGGCGAATTGTAATGGCGTTTCTCAACACTAGGAAAATTATAATGGCCTGGATCAAAAAAACCCTAGAATTAATTACCTCTTAGTTGTATCTCTTATCTCCTAGATGCATGTTCTGTTATCTCCTAGATGTATGCACCACCTCCAGGCTGGCCAGGCCCTTTGGGCTACCTCTGCTCCTCTATATATATGTAAACTCTCCTGTAATCTATCATCAAGTAATCTAAAGCCTGTTGGCTTTCCTCTAATATAACATACCTACATCTTTGACAGCAAAGTGTGCCCATAACAAAATAATAGAGCAAAGTCGATCAAACAAAGAAGCAAAAGCAGCAATCCTTTTTACAATTGCCAGTTACAGGTTATTGATAAATAGAGAACGCAAAAGCTTACAGATCCATGCCAATCAGCACGATGAACTGTTCCGAAAGAACCTGGAAAGAAAATGAATTTATGTAAATCATAAAATTGTTCCTTTCATAGGATGAGATCTAACAGGCAAATTGCTCAGCATGATTCAAATCTGATTAAATACTAAGATTGCTAACACAATGGAAAGAATAGTCCTATTAAGAAAAAATGCTATTATTTTCTGCTGGACTAGAAAAGGCTGAACTTTCGAGTACCTGCACCAATCTTCTCCTTTAAAATCAACTCATTCCATGGAATGATCAAATCATCCGCAGCAAGTGACAGATCACTGACTGTATTCCGCAACTGCGGAGTCACCAATTCTTTCTTTTTGTCAGGCTTCACATTGGAGGAAGTAATAAGTGGCAAAACCTCCCGAGGAGCTTCTGGCACCATAATATCTGGCTTCATTATTGCTTGTCCTACATCATCAGAACATACATATAGTGAAAAATATATATATATATATATAGTAACTTCAGACAACCATGCAGTTATATAGGCGAGATGTATGGGCTACAGTTAATTATGTGGCTTCCCAGTACATGAGCAAAAAGGATTTCTTGGGGTGCATAATCTGTTTCATGATAACATGTCCATGTAGCATAGTATCACACCGAACCCCATATTTAACGACTGGGAAAAGAAGAGGGGTGGTATATTTTCAAAGCCTAAGAGCACTAGCATGATTTACCTTTTCCTGGCACCCAGCTGTTCATAACATCATCCCCAGCAACATGTTTCCTAGAATAAGGATGGTCCAGAGAAACTACTGTGCTATTAGCAACACCTGAAAAAATGTATGGCACAGTCTATGTCACACTCCTGACAGATAAAAACATCCTTGATGAAGAATCCATCCTTAGCCTATAGCAACTGCTTAATAGACAGACTCCAATATAAGTAATAATGCCCTGTTGACACATGAGGAAATAAGTTAAGACGTTCAGAAACTAACAACCTGTGGAAGAATCACTGAACAAGAGATTCAGGGAATGGCAATCTGAGAAGTATTGCTTGGCTACCGAGCCAAAGTTTGAAGTTATCTCCAATGACCTAAATTTTGGGGGATGAAGAGGTGAGGATACTGATAGTGAGTAGGGACCATTGACAAAGGAATCAGGATCAGTAAGTTGGCCTGGATCCCCAATTAAATCAACCAAGAATTCCCTGCCAAGTGAAGTTAACAAGAGTTGAGTACAAAACACAAGGCAAATTAAGTCAACAAATCAATGTTATCAAAATAACAGGTAGATAAGACAGATATTCCAGATGCACATGAGAAATCCTTTCCCATAAGTTAACAAAACAATGATTAATGCAGAAGCAGTAATATCTGCAAAATGGTTCAAGGTTCAGGCATTAAAGGGTTTTACTCCAAGATCTTCAGAGGCAAAATACCTTTCAAGCCCAAAGCGTACAAGGCAGGAGGAGGCATCATCAGATTTACAATATTTACAACCCTTCACCACTCTACAAGGAATACTGACTTTATCTGCTAACACCTGCAGCATATACAGTACAAGTGTAACATCAGTAAAGATCCAAGGTTGCAAAAAAAGAATAACTTAAATGGTAACTAAGTTATTAATTTCTGAATTAAAATATAGTTACAGTCACAAGCATACATGTGACAGCGCTCAGATAGAACTCTTTACTAACATTTTGGTTGCAGTTGTCACTGTGTTAACATACTTCCACAAGATGAACAATCAGGAAAGCAACTTAAAACAGAAAACATACTTTAAATAGCAACGAGCGGTGCTTGCAGAGACCGATAGGGAGCTTTCCAAGATGAAGCACAACAGATCCTGTACTTGACTTGATGGCCTCAATGCACTCTTTCCATCGTTGAAGCAAGTTCTCTTCATTGGAAGTTGTACCCCTTGACGATGAGCAAAAAATTATATATTTTTTAAAAAAGTTCAGAAACCACATGAACCAGACCAAATCAAAAGGAGTATAGGAGCTTATTGATACAACTCTCACCCCATTCTTGAAGATATGAGTTTCGCCAGTTGGATTACCACATCTTTGGCATCAGCAGAACTGGAAAGAATGCTGGAAGCATAACTCTCCAACATACCTAATTCAAAATCAGTTCTTCGATCGATAAGAATGGCTTGAATGGAAGAATCATCAGGACGGACAGACTTGAGCGATTCCATGGAGGGTATGCGGTTCTCTTCCTGTACATCAGTGCATAGTGACCATACGAAGGGGTCCATCCCATGAATCAAGTAAAATCCATCTGATATTGTGCTGTTGTACGATAGCGAACCATTTACCTGAAAAAGCATTAGGAAGCAAGCATGAAACAGTAATCCAAGACGAGCTGCAAAGAATACCAATACAACAAAAAGATTTGTCTCGATAGGTAGTACAAAGAATTCCAACTGAACATATATAAATGTATCTTTGGTGGTGTTTGATACACTGACATACTGTATGATTTCATTTCACATGAGTTCAGCTACAATCCAAACATAAGATGTGGTAAGCATGAACTGCAGTATTATCTACCAAGTACCAAGTCAAACAACTGAACCTAAGGCTTTTGGTTACAGATTAATTAATGCCTTAATGGTTTGTTCAGCACTGTTTGTGACCATGTTGCAGCATTCTGACATCTGGATTTCTCATAAATCGCGAGCAGCCGTTTCCCGAAATGACACTAAGGCCCCGTTCCCCTTGCTAAATTTTAGTTAGCTAAAATTATTTTAGCTACTCTTGGGTGACTAATGGAACTAAACTATTGTAGCTCCTTTTAGTCAAAGTGACTAAAGTTTAGCCAGCTAAAATTTAGCAAGGGGAACCAAACAGGGCCTAAGTATTACATGAGAGAGAGAGAGCATAGAACTGAGTGCTGACCCAGAAGCGATGCGAGAGCGACTCCGCAGAGGGCGCGGGCTGCGCGAGCGGGAAGGCCCTCCCGTTACCGCTGCCCCTCCCGCTTCCTGAATCGCCTGGGTCGAGGAAGCCCGGGTCAGCGGCGCACGCAGCGTCGGCGCAGAGTCGGAGCGCGAGCGCGAGCTGCAGCTGGTAGGTCTCCTCGGCCTGCTGCGCCCAGCTCTTGCAGGGAGAGCCAGCAGCCCCGGGCGGCGCCGCTGCCGATCCAGGCGGCGCGACCCCCGCGGCCGAGGCGGGGGGTTGCAGGTGGAATGGGTAGTCGCTGGAGGTCGAGATAGAGCTGCCGGCGCCGTAGCTGCTGCCGCTGGACTGGCGCTGCAGGACGTTGGCGGGGGCGGGGGCGGCGTCGTCGGGGAACTGGGGAAGGAGGGAGTAGGTGGTGCGGCGAGCGGCGCCCGGAGGCAGGTCCATGGCCGGCGAAACCAAACCCTAGCGTCGGCGTGGCTCGTCGGCCGGGTCCGCTCCCCTGAAAGTGCAGGCGGTTAGTTTTTGGTGGGAATTGACGGCGGGTGGGCAGGGTTGGACCAAGTCGCCGTCGGTAGTAGTAGTACTAGGCTAGAAGAGGATAGCAGTAGCAACTTGCAGGGAGGCAGCCGCTTGGCTAGCGCCAGGAAAGAGACGTGCGCTGAGCGCAGTGCGCTACGCTACTTCGGGCGACCGCGCGCGTCGCGTGGCTGCGGATAGGAGCAGCGGCCACACACAGACCGACAGACAGCAGCCGGGAAGACGAACCAGACCGACCGCCGCTCACGCCCGAGTCACTGTGGGATGTGGTGCGGACGGTCGGTTCGGGGGAGGCACGGGGTTGTGAATGTAACTGCCTTTGTTCAGTTTGTAAAATTTTTGATTTTTTTTTTTGTTACGATAGCACTTTCGTTTTTATTTAACAAATATTGTCCAATCATAGAATAACTAGGCTTAAAAGATTCATCTCACAAATTACAGATAAACTGTGCAATTAGTTTTTATTTTTGTTTATATTTAATGCTCCATGCATATGACCAAAGATTCGATGTGACGGAGAATCTTGGAAATTTTTGCGAACTAAACAAGGCCTGAGCTTTGCATTTTATAAAAATAAATAAATCTTTATATATTACTGTCTTCGTTTCATGTGGAGTTCAAAACTTCTAAAATTTGATCAAATTTATATAAAATTATACTAATATTTCTGATGTTCAACAGCTATCATTAGATTAAGCATAGAGTATATTTTCACAATAAAATTACTTAGAAATACGAATATTAATACTATTATTTCTATATTTGTACTCAAATTAAAAAAATATGACTCCTCGAGAAGCGAGATGTACATTTATTTTAGGACCAATTAAATATATTATTTTATTATGAGAATAATACTTCATTTGGTTTTCACTTTACGAAAAGTTAAATATTTCTAACTTTGATTGAACATATACAAGAGATTATTAATATTTATGATACATCGTATATGTTGAATCTATTTTTTTCTTGTGTAAATTAAGATTGCTGACATAAAGTGTAACACCCCGAAATTTCTATTTCGGGTTGCTATTTTAGGTTGCTATTAGAAAACACTAAATAAAATAAAGAATTTGGTAAAAAAATATTCCAAGATTTAATTAGTTTTTGTCGATATAAAATGAGAAAAATGTGGTTTTATAAAAGAACACTAAATAAAATAAAGAATTTGATAAAAAACGTTAAGTTTTCTTTTGACTAAGGTAATATGGGTGAGTTTTTAAGTTAAATTTTTCATTCAAAGAGAAGAAATTTGTTGTACATATGGTACTCTTGAAATGTGAGCATAGTAACAATACCTAATCCTAGTAACAATACCTCATCTGCCGAGGCTAAGTTTGATTATTTGCTCAGGACGAGCAAAGGTTAAGCTTGGGGGATCTTGTTGACGGTGGATATACCATAGAAATCCACACTTAAAGCACCGTCAACACACCTCGGTTTCAAGGAAGAATAGCATAACATGAACATATTTTATCAATAACTAGTTCCACTTGTACTCTTAAGCTTCTTATGACAGATAACACAAAACTTAGCTTGGGAGGTCCCACATAGGGGGTTGGGCAACCCCACTATGGGCCCACCTTGAGCTGAGATTTGGCCTTGGTCCATGCCAAGGTCCCTAGAGTCCATTTCCACCCTCAGATCAAAGTGTATTTCCATTCAATGGTAAAAGATTATTTCACGTGGATCCATAGGCCCACATGGAAGCAAGCATGCATGATAAATTTTACCAACTATCAGAGCCACTTCACATGACAGGTGGGGACACCTTCTAGAATCTCTAGCCGGGCCCACCACTTAGTGAGGGGGTCGGCCGATCCCTACCTTGTGGGATTCCAAGTCGGTTGGCTCCTCACCAACTTGGACATGCTTCCCACGTGATGGTTTCACCAATGTCGTCCATTTATGGTGGTTGCAAGGTCGGTTAATCCAAGGGTGGAGAGGCATGGAGCACACGGATTGCTGACGTGGCACCCCCTCTCCTTCCTCTATAAATAGAGGTTGTCTCCACCCTTGAGAAGCATCCCCAAGATCTCAAGAGGCCAACAAGGTCCCAAGATTCGTAGGATCCATAAGTAGCAAGAGTAGTAGTAGTTAGTCTAGAGTGGGAGTTAGAGTCAAGTTAGGGTCTCCGGAGCCGTCTTCTGGATAGTCTGATATAGCTCTTGTAGCTTTCCTCTTTTGTAAGACTTTCCTTTTATTAATATATCTTTCTTTCTTTACTTTACTTAGTATTTAGTTAATTATTTACTTAGTGCAAGTCTATAGTCACTATAGTCTTGTTGTGTATTTGTCTTAGTAGTATAGTTGCCTTAGTTGGAGTGGTTTCCTGTACCAACTCTTTGTGTGTGTGTATCATCGTCCTATCTCGCATAGAAGCTTTAGCTATCTACATGTTAGCAAGAGTTATAAGAGTTAGTGTAAGCGCGGTGCTTAGGGTAAGGCTCACTATTGGTGGTGTCGCTGGTTTGATCAGACAGTAGGAGCGCACTGGCGGGAAGTGATAGGTCCTCCTTGGCATTAGGATTTCTCCTCACGTACAAACTAGTTCTTTAAAAGGCAGGGCACCCATAAGAGTATAGTCACTCAAGCAGGGGTTCTGTCTCCTGTTTTCTTGGCTATCCCCTTCATACAAGTTGTAGGAGTCAGTCTAGCTAAGTCAGTTATCTATTAGGATTAAGGCCACAGGAGTAAAGTTAGATACATAGGAGTCCTATACTCACTCGTTGTCCTTCCACCTAGCTAACACTGTATTAGTTATCCTTAGATTAGATTCTTTGCTACCTTACTTATCTACCCTTTCTATCATTTACTTACCCCCCTTCTTCACTAGTCAATACTAGATTATAGTAGACATAAAGATCGCTCTTGCCTTTTATTAAACATTCCTAGCACTACTTTCTCTTAGGATAAAATAAATCATGATACCTTGGAATACTTATCCTCGTTGAAGTGCTACATCAGTATATTCTGTGCGCTTGCAGAATAATCCAATAGACATAAGAAGTACCCATACATGCATTTCTGGCATATTTGCTGAGAGTAGATTTAAAACTCTATTCTTAGTAGCGACGCTAAGATTTACCAACAAAGCTACACTGAAAGAGTCGCTCAGTGCTTCGACTTCTTCTCTTGCTCTTCTCTCTCACACTACTCTTTATTCTAATAGGAAGGAGCTAAAGTAACTAAAGTACTACATGTTATTCTCCTTGTAGGTGATGATATGAGGGGAGGCTTGGCCTCCTATTTATACTTGAGGTAAGGTGGTGCTATCCAATGTTTGCACGGGAGCATGTAGGGAACCGTCTTCACACATCGACATGTAGCCACTCATGAATGTCGGTTTAGGGAGGAGCCAGGAGGAGGTCGGTCGACCCCTAGGGTTGGCCGCACCGTGTCCACCACCTCTCGGCCACTACCTTTGCATGATGGATCCTGGTGGACTCCTAGGTCGGACCTTCACGTGTTGCTCTTTGTTTGGTTGGCATATTCTCGTTTATTGCACTTTTATAAGTTGGAAAGCGCCTTTTGATAAGTAGTTCCCATGTATTTGTGTTCATGACCTGCAAAGTACAATTCTCCAAATACATGTGGAACTAAGTTAGAACTAAATTTATATGTGATGTTAGTTTGGCAAATTTCCCTATCTTTGACATTAATTGATGTCAGATTTCATCGCTATTGACCGTCAACAAATCCCCTAAGCTTAACCTTTTCTTGTCCTAAGCAAACATTAAATTGTTTGGGTTGTTGATCAGGAGTTGCTACTATGTGTAGGATCTCTGGTAGGGGAAACTGGCCTAGAGGGGGGGGGTGAATAGGCCTATCAAAAATCAACTTGAACTAAAGTCAGAACAACGGACGTCACTGCCGTCCCTAGGAAGGGCGGCACTACCGTCTAAGAGATAATAATCTGTTGAATCTGAAACTTTGTGAGAAGACTAAGATCAGAATGAGAAACTAGATCCTGCAATATCAACAGCAGCACCAGCTTGAAGACTGGGCTCCATAGAAAACACAATATTGCAAGGATTAAGATATGAACCCTAAAGGGGCTCCTCAACAAGACAACCTGTAGCAAATAGATCAATCACAGTGACACAAGATTTATCCTGTGGTTCAGCTCGCCACCTAGACTTACTTAGTCCACGTTGTTGAGGATGCCACTAAGGCTTGGGCTCACCACCAAGGCTTGCCTTACCCTCGTTCTTAAGTCAAGAGAGTGAACTCTTGAGGTGAGGGGTAGTTTCTTAGCTGCAAGAGTGAGGCTACAAACCTCCCTAGGCTGCTAGACAAGAGGGCAAGCTCAAGGGTGACGCCTAGCCGGCTAGGAGCAAGCTCCAAGAGTAACAAACCCTAGAACCACCGACCAAATATGAACCAAATGCTCTTAGACTTTGGAAATTAGTGGATCTACTCTCCAATCGAGTTTTGCTACCTTTTCTCTCAAGGTTTGATGGTTGGAATCAAGGATTTGCTTGAGAGGCAAAGAAGCAACAATGGAGGGAGAGAGAAAGAGCTTTTGGTTTGTAGGGTTACAAAATGGGCGCTTGGAAGAAGATGATAGTTGTGGGCCAAGTTTGTGGTATAAATACCTCAGTGGTCTAATGGTCAGAAGCCAGGCAGCACTGCCATCCTTTAAAGGGCGGCACTAGCGTTCGTAGCTAAACAGCTCAAAAAGTCTTCAATTTTCGTTGGCTGGTTTGTTTCTGAAAGGAGATGTGTTTCTGAGAATTTAAGCATCTGGTTGCACAGTTGACCAACATGTCCTAGAATCTCTCTTAATAGTATAACTTTTCCTAAACTCAAGATTCAAAAATAAAATGAATTAAACCACCAAGAGTCCAGCAAAGCCATCCTTTCAATTATGGGGTACCTGCAACCATGTTACACATTCTCCAATGCGAATACTTGCTTGTCATCTCAACAAAACTCATTAGTTCCCTAATTAAGTGGTCATCAATACCAAAACCCACAATTAGGCTTGATTGCACTTTCAATCTCCCCCTTTTTAGTAATTGATGACAACCTAATTAGAGCTTACAAAAGATGTGAACTAGAATACTGAGATTTTAGATCATGGATGTAGGAGCCCCCCCTGAAAATGTGAATGGAGATTTGAATTCTCAAATTTGGCCTGAAGGTCAAACTTCACATTTTTTGGTGCAATGGACCCTCCCCCTACATCCATGCCAGCTATGGGTTGCTGAACTTTACAACACAGTTACAGGATATATGCAATTACATGAGCATGTCAAATCAAATAGAGCCGAGTTTGGCTTGAGAAGTGCTAGATGGCACTACCGTCCTTGATAGGGATGACACTATCATCCAGGCTTCTTTAGCCCAAATAGAGCCAACTTTTCATCACAGAACAAGTAAAAAATAAGCAACCTGACCAAAACACGCGACAAGCTAAATCACACAAATCAAATATATGTCCAAATTTAAAGCAAATAGTCATAAAGTGGAGCTTATTACAAAGTTTAAAATAGTTTTCACACTCACTAACTCTCAAACTAAACTACTTTCAAGGGATCTGAGCATGGAAGCACTGCAAGGGCGTCAAAGGCGGTGAAATATTGTTGATCCCTCTAATTTCTCCCCCTTTGGCATCAAGAGCCAAAAAGGAGAGAAAAGAAGAGAAGTCACTCGCTGTCGGACTCAATACGAGCGATGCCACCACAGTGAGTAGTCCCAGTGAAGTGAATTGTAGGTGCATGGGAAGTGGAAGAGTCGGGCTGATCTATAAACCTATGTTGCTCGTGAATGCAACTTTGTCCTCTTGTAGGTCTGAAGCAATGCCCTCTGAACTACTAGATCTGCCTCCTTAGGGATAACTCCTGGAACCTCTTGTGCAACGGAAGCTAGTTGCTCCTCTTGTGGCTGCTCATAACTCTGCTCATAGTGACTAGGATGCTCATATGGCTACCCATAGTACTGACCAAATGGCTCATATGATGAACTATAAGGCTGTCCTTGTCCCTGGTAAGGTGCATAGCCATAGTGCTGCTACTGATATGGCTCAGATGGCTGCTCATAGGACCTCACCTACTGTGGAGGAGGGTAGAAGTGTTGCAATTGAGAAGGAATTTGATCATCATCATCATCATCATCGTCATCATCATTAGAGAAACTGAGCAACTCTGGAGAGTAGGAGGTGGCCTCACTGTTGAAAGAGGTGGAAGTCCCTGTGCCTCTCTGCTCATCCTAACTGCCTCTCTATGCTCCAATCTATCCTCATATTAGTTCTGAGCTGCATACACACATTGGCCCATCATTGCTTTCATCCAAGCACCTAACTTTGACCATTCGGACTTCTTCTTCCTCCTGCCACTAGAGGACTCTAGAATATCACTTGGAGCACTTCCAGAGAATCGTGCTCTCGTGCTGCTCTCCAAAGCCAAATAACTCACAAAAAGTGTGATACTCAATCCTGTAGTGAGTACCATTTGTCATTCAATGAACTACATCCTCCCGCTGATCCCAAAAGTAGGTAGCATAGAACTGAGCAAGAATCTCCCTGTTCCAATCATATCTAAAACCCATGATGTTAGATAGCTCAAACTCAAAACATGCCTAAAGAGGACCTCTGAAACCTTGATCATTAATGCTTTGCAAGTCCCCAAAGTCAATGTACTACATCTTGTTGATCTTGTGCTTTGTCTTGTGCAAGATGGTAGAGGAATAGAAATCTGAGTGAAACCTGTTCCAAAACCTATAATCAATGTTGTTATCCTTGGAATGCTCATATGGGTTCTTCTCTCTTGCCTTCCTAGCCAAGAGGTTGTGGAATAATCAAGAATAGCATGACCATCCTTGTCATCACGAGCTGTAGCAACATACTCTTGATTTGTTGACTCCAACAAATGGTCCTCAAAGTCACTAAGATGCTCATGTGGGTTTGGAGGAAATTTCATGTTTCTCCCAAATCTTTCAGCTTCATTCTCCTCCTGCAATCTCTCATCAACTTATGGGTCAGGGATGTATGAGCTCTTTCCTCTGCCCTCTTTGGTGCTGCTTTCTTGGCTAACACTTTCCTTTTTCCATGTCCATGACTTCCACCTTGATCGGGATCCATCTAGGCAAGCCAAGGAGACTTAATAAGATACTGCAATAATAGTGAAGTTTTAGAGATGTATGAAATTGAGGTTTAGCTACTACAAGAATTTTGAGACTAAACCAACTGAGTTTGCTAAATTATGACTCAGCATTGTCAGATGGCACTACCATCCTGGCTAGGGAGGCACTGCCGACTGAGCCTCCCTTAGTGGTTCAGTTCCAACCTTTTTGCAGTATCTAAATCTCAACTCCAACTACCTCTATGCTACACCACAATTCCATAATCCAAGCCAAAAATAAATGTGTATAACCCTAGCCATGAATTGAAAGAAACATGTACGAAAAATCTTAGAATTAGTTTCAATCTTTGAATCCAGTCCATGCTAAGCTTCAACATTCGAACAAATAGAGAGTTTGCTGTTTGAATTAGCAAGGGACCCTTTTAAAGGTTCCCTAAGGATGGTAATGCCATCCTCCCCCTTAATTATCCAACCATTGAAACTCAAAATTGATTTGATTCAACCACTAAAACCTTTCCTAGAATCTTCATACACCTTCTAGAAACTGAAATCCATGACTAGAAACTACACATTGCATAGATCAATTGATGGTTAGGGTTTCACCTTGAGTTGACCTTCGTGGATGGAGGAGATGAGAAGAGTGTGCTCCTTGCCCAAGAGGAGTAGTTCCCACCAGCCGTAGAGAGGTTGCTAGCGAGGAACGACACTGTCGTCAATGTAGGATGGCAATGGGGGTGCCGGCCTTGGTTTCACCTCCAAGATAGAAGAAGAGAGGAGGGGAAGTTGAGGCTCAGGGTTGATTCTGCCTACTGGAGTGGCGGTAGCGTGGACTAGATAGAAGATAGGGTAGGGAAAAGAAGGGTCCACACGCTAGAGAAAATTTGGCTCGATCCACCAAAGGGATGCTAGACAACACTACCGTCCCTCTCAAGGACGACACTGTCGTCTGGGCCAAATAAGGAGTTACAACTCCAACTTTTAGACACAATCTGCTATATATCTACACATATATTTGCACCAATTTACACGACCAGTAAACAAACAACATTACAGGCTATGGTCATGTCCCTTGGTTTGCCTTTTGAAAACCATTTGAAGCACTTTCAATTTAAGATTTTCAAATCTTTTGCCTATCATGCTAGTTAATCAAACAGAGGCATGCAGGATTTCAAGCCAAGTTACGAGAATCTAGTATATTTAGCTCACTATGCAAAGCACAAAACCTTGACTTGTTGAGAGGCTCAGTGAAGATATCGGCTAGTTGTTTTTCGGTGCTCACATGGCGAAGTGTGATATCTCCTTTGGCTTCATAGTCTCTCAAGAAGTGATGTCGGACATCAATATGTTTTGTTCTTGAGTGGCTTACTGGATTGTTTGCAAGTTTTATGGCACTTTCATTGTCACACAAAAAGTGGGATTTTGGTAAAGTGACATCCGAAAGTAATTGAGCACAACATGCACCAGTTGCAATATACTTGGCCTCAGCAGTGGATAGGGCTACACAATTTTACTTCTTAGTGCTCCAAGACACTAAGGATCGTCTAAGGATTGACATGTCCCTGAAGTGCTTTTTTATCTACTTTGCAACTAGCGTAATCGGAATCTGAATACCCAAGTAGATTGAACTTAGAGCCCTTAGAATACCACAAGCCAAGGTTAGGAGTGTGTACTAAATATCTCAAGATTCTCTTAATAGCCACTAAGTGACATTCTTTCGGATTAGCTTGAAATCTAGCACACATGCACACACTAAGCATAATATTGGGCCTAGATGCACAAAGATAGAGGACGGAGCCAATCATGGAGCGTTATACCTTTTGATCAACAGCTGGCCCCTTCTCATCAAGATCAAGATGTCTGGCATAAGAGTTTTGATGGGCTTTGCATTCTCCATGCCAAACTTCTTTAGCATATCTTGGGTGTACTTGGTTTGGCTTACAAATGTTCCTTCCTTCAATTACTTGATTTGAAATCCAAGGAAGAACATTAGCTCACCCATCATGGACATCTCAAACTTGTTTGTCATTACCTTGCTAAATTGCTCACAAAGCACATGGTTAGTACTACCAAATATTATGTCATCAACATATATTTGGCACACAAATATGTCATTATTGACTTTGCGAGTGAAGAGAGTTGGATCAGCTTTGCCTATTTCAAAGCCTTGACCAAGCAAGAATTTCTTAAGGCATTCATACCATGCTCTTGGTGCTTGCTTAAGTCCATAAAGCGCCTTTCAAAGTTTGTAGACGTGGTTGGGGAATTTGGGATCTTCAAAACCCAGTGGCTGCTCAACATACACTAACTCTTGTATTGGGCCATTGAGGAATGCACCCTTGACATCCATTTGGTATAGCTTGAAGTCATGATGGGCAGCAAAGGCTAGAAGCATTTGAATTCCTTCAAGTCTTGCCACCGGTGCATAGGTTTCACCAAAGTCCAAGCCCTCTACTTGAGTGAAGCCTTGTGCCACCAATTGTCGGTGTTTCCCCTGGGGGGTAGCACCAACGAGTGAATTTGTGTGCATGCTCCCTCTTCTGGATGGTGACGCAAGAAGAACTACAAATGCGATTTATCCTGGTTCAGGCAAGAGAAGGCCCTACATCCAGCGGGGGGGGGGGGAGGGGGGATTTTATATTATCTTGCACCGAAGCTCTTGTACAGGGGTGAATACAAGTATGAAAGGATATGAGGTACTAAGTCCTCAAGGTCTAGCAGTGCATAGCTAGGGTGTTGGCAATGTTGCACATGTGAGCGAGGTTTTCTACGTGAAGTGCTTGCCCTGTTCTAAGCCCTAGCATCCCCTTTTATAGGCCAAGGGGAGGCACAGGGTTACACGGTGCATGGGCTAGTGTAGGTTATGATAGGAGTGAGGGCGCAGGTCAACCCGAGGCCTCCGTACCGGCGTGGCTCGATGGGTCTTGTTGTAGTGTACTTGTCGATAATGGCGCATGTGTTCTCTTGTGTGAGTTCTCGTATAACACCTGGTAGGAGTCCTGTACTTATACGCACGTGCATACGGATCCTTAGACGTTGCACCGGGAGTTGTTGGAGCGTACACTGGTCTTGAGGGGTCTTTCTCAGAAGGGCATCCGATGGCCACGAGGGCCGGGCGGATTGGGCATGTTCCATACAAGGAAGCATTGACAATTACATCTCGAGGGGTTGCTCGACGTGATGTTACGCAGGGCATAACAGAACTGCCGAGTACCTTTCCACCAACTTCCAAGACAAAGCTGGTGTTGACGGTAAATAAGTACTCTTTTTAATCGTCAACATAGCATGAGAAATGATTAAAATGAGAATACAATCTAGCTATAGGGGTTATCCATAACAGAATTCCACAAGTTTTGGTGATTGTCTATTTCTACAGGGGGTTATCACAATAAGAACCAAAGGAGGTCCACATGTCAGATTTACATAGAGAGATCACGTGAAACGTCAACTCAGGAATACTCTAGCAGTCTTGGGAAGACAGCACCTGAAAAGTGGGGCCCACCTGCCATAGGGCAGGGGTGGGCGCCCTGTTGATATTAGTTATGCACATGAAAGAATCTAAAGAAATAATCCGCAAGTGCACGGATATCTGTGAGCAATTCACCCGGGAGATAAGTCGAGAGTATCATATTTATATTTTTACCATTGGGAGAAAGTGTACAAAAGACTAACCTTGGTCTTAACTACTACCCATGGGCTGCAAGACAAGATAGTGAGATATGAGTGATATAGAGAGAACTCCTTCGTCAGTCTTCTTCTATCCTATGGTAAGCTGTGTAGATATTGTTCTAAGGGAAGTAACTAGAGAAAAGAGACACCTCAGAGAGTGCTTAACCCTAGCACCATATATCCTACCTTACCTCCTGATGGGACATGGATTACTAAGACCCGAGAGGATTGTCACTTCCTCCCAAAAAGGCAACCACAAATCCGGCAAGATAGGGAGTATCTATGAGTGTTCCTAGACCAAGCACCACACTCCCACTATGAATGATTACTCTATTCCCAAGCGCAAGCGAATAAAGTAAACTCATAAACCAAAGAACAATAAGAACAATAACTTACTAGTATTAGAAGTTGAATTGCCGAATGATTTTAGAACCAAGCCTCGGGTTAGGAGACTTGATCCCGAAGATACAAGAAAGAAGACACCAACAGGCCGGGCTTCCTCCACTTCTATCTCCACCCTATACTATCTCAACCTCTCTTGTTGCTAAAACCCTAAAGAGACAGATCCATTCGAGGGACCCCTCTCTGTCTAACTCTCTCTGGAAAATATGAATTAGGGTTTTAGAGTTACATCTCAAGGGGGAGGTACTGTTGATATTTGGGAACGTAATAAGGAATTGATCTGCAAGCGCACGGATATCGGTGAGCACTTCACCCGGGAGGTTATCCAGAGTATCGTATTTATTTTTTACCACTAGGAGAAAGAGTGCATCTGACTAACTCGGTCTATTACTATTAACCTTTAGGCTACAAAGAATGTTTCTCGATGTGAGTGATATATAGAGAAGACTACAACTGTAGTCTCTTTCTAACCTTGGTAAGGATGATCTACTGTTCTATTGGGGAAGCATACGGAATCTAGACACCACAGATGATGTTCAACCCGCACCTATAAACCCTATCCTTCCTGCTAACGGGATATGGTTTGGAAAGGTAACTCGAAAATGTCACGTTCCTCGCTACTACCACGGTCCAGCTAGTCAGGGAATATCTATGAGTATCCTAGCCCAAACACCACGTCTACGCTAGAGATGATTACTCTAAACTCTACGCGAAGAGATTAAAGTAAACTCATAAACCAAAGAACAATAAAACAAGAACTTACTAGAATTTAGAAGTCAAAATATTGAAGAATCCTAGGAGCAAGCTTCGGGTTAGGAGAACTTGATCCCGCAAGTACAACCTCGGAGTAGACACCGACAGGCCGGGCTTCCTCCGATCTACACCTCCACTCTATCTCTCTCAATCTAGTAGAAACTAGAAGACCTAATTCTACTCACATTGAATGCTAAGCCCTAAGTCTATTTAGAGAAGAGGTATTCCTTCGAGGGCTCCTCTCAACTCTATGATGAACTTCTCTCTCCTCTAGGGGCCAGGGGGTCCGCTTATATAGTCCCCTCAGGTAAACGTGGGCCGTTGGATCAAACCGACATTGATTGAACGGTTATCCTTGATCCTTTAGGTCGGTGGAGCGTGATCCGTGAAGTTGGACGTGTTTGGGCAGAACTCTTGGGCGGCCGCCCTAGGGGGGTGGGCGGGTACCCTGCCCCCGGGCCCGATCGCCTTCCCGTTCGTTCCCGTGGTTTCTGGAGTCTTCTAGATGGTAGAAAATTGCGCGGTGCATTAATATCTCTATGTAATCCCGACATGTGGGTCTTTCTTTCTTATTTTCTGATAACCCCCTGCAGAAATAGATAAACAACAAAACTCGTGGAATTCTATCAGATCAAACCCTAATTCTAGGTGTTGTTTGCATATTGGTCCTTTCTCTTGTTTATTTGATAATTAAAATTGATACTTAAGAACCGTCAACAGGTACCCCTTTATTTATAGGGGGTTCCAACCCCCTAGGAATAATCGTAGCCCTTGGATCAAGCCGACTTAAACTTGTGCTTAAGATTAATCCTCAAAGTCGGTGGAGGCTGATCTGCGAGACTCGCTGTGATTGGTGGAGGTACACGAGCGGGCGCCCCTGCCCTTCTCGGGCGGCCACCCGGTGCCCGGCTTCGATTTGCTTCTCGTTCGGTCTGGAGCCTCCTGGAACCTTCTAGATTACTCTGGAGTTGACGTTTGCGGTATTCTCACTATGTAAACCTAACATGTGGACCATCTTTGGTTCTTTTCAGCTGACACCCTATAGAAACAGACAATCACCAAAACTCGTGGAATTCTGTCAGTGATAACCCTATATCTACTAGGTGTTTTGCATATAGATCCATTTTCATGTCTAGTTGACAGTTAAACTTAGGAGTTATCTACTATCAACAACTCCCCTAAGCTTACCCTTTGCTCATCCTTGAGCAAAGATAAACTCAGTGATGGATCAGGAGTTGCTACAATGCTTTCATGCCTCAAAAGTACACATGCGTTCAAACAAGAACTCTCCTTTGAAATAAAATGAACTATTCTAACTCGAAACTTACTCATATTGCCTTCCACCATGGGGCTTGTAACCATCACTTGGGTCTTGAGCAGTTAAAAGATACAACAGTGAAGTCAAGCACTATATTTCTCGTTCTTTGATCAACTATTATTCTGGAGTTTTTGCAAGATTTTCAAATAAAACTTAGAGTTTCCTTGTATGACCCTTTCAAGTCTCTCATTTGTGGTATTTCTGAATCCTTAGCAAGGCATTAATGATGTATGCCATCTCTCTACTCTCAGAGTATGTGGTATTTGTGGAATTAAGGCATAGTGGCATTATGTCCTCTCTCTCTCACCCTACATCTAATAGGCTTTTGTGGAGCTCATAGGTGGGGAGATAGCTCAAACATACTTGCAAACATATGTTGTATAGTTAAACCATGGATCCAAAGAAACTAGTCATACAATCAAATCATATGTGCATGTGAATAAGAGGAGTGAAGCAAGTGATATAAATGGTGATGATGATAGTGGTGGAGATCTAATTCTACATTTGCTCCTTGGTGATAACATACCTCCCTTATTTGGAATTTTAAGACCTTGGAGGAACTTGGCTTGCTCACTTCTCTCTTTTTCTTTCTTGGGACATTTGTCCTCTTTCTTTCTTTCCTTTCTCTCTTTTTTTTTCTGAGAGCAACCAAGCCTCTTACTAGAAATATATTAATAGGGAGTGATAACTGGAGTAACTGGAGCTTTATTGGATAACAGAAAAAGGATAGGATGGCGACATACATTTTTGGTGTTCACTCCTAGTGTAGGAGTAGAACATTTTCTAAATGAATGAAGTGAATGCATGTGAATAGAGGAATGCATACTCCCAGGGCAGGAGCAGCATAGGTGTGTGGAGTGTATATTTATGTGGGTGGTACTTCCAAGAACAGAAGTAGCACAGAGCAAATGGGGGCGTACTTCTGAGGACAGAAGCAGCATAGATTAATGGATGAAGAGCACATAATATCGACTTTAATTGCATGACTAAATACCTAAGGGACAATACAGCTTAACTACACGCAATGCCTACAAGCAGTATATGGAAGTGGATGGCTTCCTAATCTAGTAAGCATGTATATTTGGTTGTGGTAGGAATTTAAACTCTAGTCATACCGGAACTCATCATGCAGCAATTTAAGATTTTCAAAGATAAATTCTCTAGAACTCTAGTATCTCTAGGAACAAGATGGACAACAGCTCAAAACCTTCCCATATCATATCTGTCAACTACCTAGACTTAGATCAAGCATTCGCTACCCACAAGTTTCAGGTTCAGAGCAGACCTCAAATCAAAATAGTTGTTCCAAAACTTGGGAGAGTAGGCTAAAAACTAGGTACTTGAAAGGAATTATGGCAGAGCAACTATTCATCATTTCAATAAGAGATTATTATACAGGGTTTATTTTAGCAAGCAATTTCTTCCAATACTCTCCTAAATTTTATTTAGCCAACTTAATATCAAATAGAAAGATAGATATAGATATAAATAAATAGGGAAATCATTATTTGGGTTTCTATGGTTATGCATCTTTTTATTTGTTTTAGATTAACATAGCACACTTAATAAATAGATAAGTGAGTGATACTTAGGTGGATAAATGGGGGTGCTCTCCCCAAGCTGGATGTTGACGTAGTCTATTGGTATTGCTGACTGGCAGTGAAGGTGTACTAGTCCTCCCAGAGTGTGAGGGATGGTTGCTGTAGAGACAGCAATTTGATGAAGACAACACTCCGACAAGGGATAGAACGTCCTTCTACCTATTTGTTCTTCTTGATCCTTCAAATTTTGTGAAGCTCAAATAGACAACAAAGCTTGTGGAACTAATTAAGTGTTAGTGGTAAAACCTCTAAGCCTTGGTTGTCTAGAACCTTCTTAATATAATTATCATTTAGGAGGATCATAAGATATATTTTTGGTCTTTTTATGGACTCCATCTTTGTGGGCTACCGCACCACAAATTTATTCACATGGGGCTTAGCATTTTCTAGATGCAGTACTAAAAAGGGAAATATTGATAACTACCAAGTTACCTCTTGGCACGGTGTTTGGTGTTTTAGGTCCTCTAAATTGTACCTCTTACCATGTTAACTCCTTAGGTGCTTTATCTGGTCCCAAAGATGGAGTCCATGATAGTTGCACCTCTTGAGATGGTGTCACCCATGTTTATTGCTCTTCCAGTAGGTTGGAGTGTGAAGTACTGGTTGTGGGAGCTAACATTGTCTTCGCTCAGTGTGCATGTTCATAGGTCTAGGATCTTCACTTATAGGATTGTTGAGGAGTTAACTAAAGTGTGTCTTGCTCACAGAGACAAGGCAGAGATCAGGTGCATGGGTTCTGTTGGTGGGAAAACACCAACAGAACCAAATGATTTATTACTCTAGCCTTAGGCACATTGAATGAGATAAAGTTGATATATGTGTTTTGCTCTATCTAAACATGGGTGATTAATCTTAAGCACAAGTTTAAGTCGGCTTGATCCAAGGGCTACGATTATTCCTAGGGGGGTTGGAACCCCCTATAAATAAAGGGGTATTTGTTGACGGTTCTTAAGTATTAATTTTAATTATCAAATAAACAAGAGAAAGGACCAATATACAAACATCACCTAGAATTAGGGTTTGATCTGACAGAATTCCATGAGTTTTCTTGTTTATCTGTTTCTGTAGGGGGTCATCAGGAAATAAGAAAGAAAGACCCACATGTCGGGATTACATAGAGATATTAACGCATCGCGCAATTTTCTACCATCTAGAAGACTCCAGAAGCCACGGGAACGAACGGGAAGGCGATTGGGCCCGGGGGCAGGGTGCCCGCCCACCCCCCTAGGGCGGCCACCCAAGAGTTCTGCCCAAACACGTCCAACTTCGTGGATCACGCTCCACCGACCTAAAGGATCAAGGATAACCGTCCAATCAATGTCGGTTTGATCCAACAACTCACGTTCACTTGAGGGGACTATAAAACCAGACCCCCTGGCCCCTAGAGGAGACAAGTTTATCATAGAGTTGAGAGGAGCCCTCGAAGGAATACCTCTCCTCTAAATAAAATTTCTTTTAGGCTTAGTAACCAATGTGAGTAGAAATAGATCTTCTAGTTTCTACTAGATTGAGAGAGATAGAGTGGAGGTGTAGATTGGAGGAAGCCCGGCCTGTCGGTGTCTACTCCGAGCTTGTACCTGCGGGATCAAGTTCTCCTAACCCGAAGCTTGCTCCTAGGATTCTTCAGTATTTCGACTTCTAAATTCTAGTAAGTTCTTGTTTTATTGTTCTTTTGTTTTATGAGTTTACTTTAATCTCTTCGTGTAGAGTTTAGAGTAATCATCTCTAGCGTAGACATGGTGTTTGGGCTAGGTTACTCATAGATATTCCCTGACTAGCTGGACCGTGGTAGTAGCGAGGAACGTGATGTTTCCGAGTTAGCTTTGAAGACCATATCTCGTTAGCGGGAAGGATAGGGTTTATAGGTTCGGGTTAAACATCCTCTGTGGTGTCTAGATTCCGTTAGCCTCCCCAACAGAACAGCAGATTATCCTTACCAAGGTTAGAAGGAGATTACGGTTGTAGTCTTCTCTATATATCACTCACATCGAGAAACATTCATTGTAGCCTAAAGGGTTAGTAGTAATAGACCGGGTTAGTCAGATGCACTCTTTCTCCTAGTGGTAAAAAAATAAATACGATACTCTGGATAACCTCCCAAGTGAAGTGCTCACCGATATCCGTGCGCTTGCGGATCAATTCCTTATTGCGTTCCCAAATATCAACAACCACAACAAGATCTACAATATTTATGATAAACATATGCGTCTATAACCACCCTTTCAAAAACTTTAGGAACAGTGAGCATAAAGGGGTTGAAGATCTTATGTGGGGTAGTGTGAGAGAGACTAAGTGAATCAGGAGATTTTTCATATGAGTAAGGGACATATGAGATGTTGATGAAATAGCATCCTTGCTCATTGAAGCCTCCATCATTTTCTACTTCCAAGAGTGACTCGTCATATATGTCTAAAAATTTCCTTGGACCATCTCTTGAATTGATCTTATCTAAGGCCTTGTCCACCCATCCAATGGCAATAGCACATAGGTTTTTAATGCTCTCTACCCATGGATGTTGCTCTCCTCGATCTCCTATATGGTTCTGATGATTCCTATGCATGGGATATCTAGATGAATTTCTAGAATCATCAGGAGGTTTGGGGAGAGAGAGCATAGAACAAGCCATAGTGGTCAAGGATGGGTTTAGAGATGGGTTCGTATTCTATATGTAATGTGAGCATAGAAGGGGAGAGGATAAGAGTGACTTCTAGAAGGCTTCGCTCTCCTTCTATGGCATAACTAGACATGACATCCTTGGGTCTTTCTAATTGTCCTTCAAAGGGATTGGATTTGAAAAGCTTCCTAAGAAATCTCTTTTGAAGATTTAAACTATATTGTTGGTGCAAAAGTTGATCTGCAAACACAAAGGGCTAATACCCGATTCAAACGTTAAGGCGTGCCAGCCAATTTGACCTTACAACCGACAATGGTGGTAACTTGAACACTTCAGTCCCGACAACAGCGATGCGCTCGGATGTCACGGCCAAGAGGTGCTCACGCGGAACTTGAGAACACGCCGAGTTTGACTCGACGAATTCCTAAGAACTCGTAAAAAGAAAATATGACGAAGTCGTCGAAAAAGTAGATGCTGGAATATGAGTAAAAACTTGTGTTTGATCAATTGATAGATAGATCATTACATTGCCCTAGGGTCTATATTTATACCCTATCCAAAGGAATTACAACTAGACACGACTAGGACTTGAATTCCAAATTAAATGAAAAACGGACTCTAACAACTAAGGAAAACACTAAACTATCCCCCGTAACCGATCGGGATACTGCCACAGGTCAATCGGTAACCTCCGCGCTTTTCTTCTGACTCATCGGCAGACTGCCTATTGCACCCATTGGCAAACATCGGCACTGGTCATCGGTATGAACACATCACTACCCCTAGACTTAGTCATATTCAATTGTTTCCCCATCGGCACCATTCCTCCATCGGCAACTACCCTGTAGACTAGCCACCATCGCCCAATCTGCCGATCTACGCTTCATTAACTCCAGGTGCGTATCCAAAGATACGTGTCAAAAAATGGTGTCAACACATGCCTCCCAATTTCGGAGTATAAAATCATTAATGCTCCAAAATTCTCCTCAGTAACGACACTTTTCCACAATTACTTCCCTTGATTGGTAATTAATTACCAAATCTAAACAACCTCAGCCCGATTTGTCCTGTAGATTCCTTGAATTCCTCAACTTCAAACCGAATCTCCCCGGAATGTGCTCATAGGCAACATTACCGTTAGAGAGAACTACCGATGGACCGACCAAGCGATCTTGAACAGTAAGATATCTTCACCGCTCGCTGTCAAATCACCTGCACAATCCCTTGATTGTCGTGCGAACAGTTACCATATCCACCTGAACACCCTCGGTTTTCACGGATGCGGCAAAGAGATAAGTTAGATTTGCCCCTGCCCGTTTTGTCCTATAAATATTTCCTTCTCTGGTACTCCTTCTCCATCTTGTCATTCTACAGCCCAAAATCTACCTCTCTGGCGGCGGCATTGCCTGAGGACTCCAAGAACTTCAGCAAGAGCCTCCTCCAACAACCCTCGAGGTCTTCGATTTCTCCTTCCCTCAGGAAGAAATGGCCATCAACTTCGTCGTCCCCGAGGTCAGTTCACCATCCCTCTTCTTTTATACCTTTGCTGTACTCCTGTTCATCCGCAATTCCTTTTTACTGATAACCCTTTTTTTTCTTTGTTTGTTCTTTCATCCTTAAAACTTTTTAGGATTTGGCTGATAAGATCGTAATTCCTACCGATCAACCTCACTTCCAATGTCTCGGCCCGTTAGGAAATCTAGATCCCACCGATCTAATAAATGCAGAGACAAATAGAATCCCCTTCAGAGCCGAAAACTTTTCCTTAGATCTGTGGAAAGACGCTTTTTGTTCTTGGCCCAGTCCTACCATGGGATGGAAAGACTGGTTCCTGAGAGTCAGCCATTCAAATGAAGTTCAATGGGGTGAGCGGAAATTAGACCAGTGCATTAGATTGTCTCTTGCCGATATGGAGAGAAACGAGTCACTGCTGATAGCTGCCTCGCACTTTTGGTCAGACACGCTCAATGCTTTGATATTCAGCCATGGCCCTGCTTCACCCACTCTTGCCGATGTACTCATGCTCACCGGCTTAGACATATCCACTGCCGATAACAACCATTTGTTTGACACCAAGCCTAGTTCTAAGGTAGAGACTCGCGCTATCGGCGGTTGGTCTGGATATATTCAGAAGTACCGAAAAACAGGATCTGTCGGGGAAAGAGAGCAGGTCATCTTCTTGAATATGTGGCTGGATAAGTTCGTATTCTACGACCGATCGGCAGGACCAACTTCTGTCTATCTATCGGCAGCAGAAAGATTGGCCAATGGCGGCCGATTCTCTCTTGGTCGATATGTGCTCGGCTCCGTTTATCACCTCCTTCATCAGGTAGCTAAGAAACTTCTGCTAGGGCAACCCATCGGCAACTTGGGGGGACCTTGGTGGTTCATCAACATGTGGCTCAGTGTCCATATGCACAAGCGCCTTGAGTTCGACCTTTTTGCACAGCGTTTCCCTAGAGATATAGCCGAAGATCACGAGTTGGATGAGGAAGAATCGGCAACTCACCCTCCTCTGAACTATGGTGAAGCTGCCATAGTTTTACCTGGTACCGGTGGCAATGAGGATCAGGTTAGCCGATTCTTTCAGACTCTTTATGAGGGTTTGACTAAAGAACAGCGGGCATGGATGCCTTATGAGGATCCAGACACCAGATTTCCTCTGACTTTTCATCCCTTCAACAACGTTCTCAACAAAGACCATGATCTAATGATGACAATTATCACTCCGAGAGCTATACCAGTGAACTTCTTTGGCAGCGGGAAAGCTTCCAACCTCACCTACGAGTTTTACAATCCATCGGCACTGGCCCGTCAATTGGCTTTTGGACAGCTGCCGATTGCGCTCTGTTATGCCGATGTGGTGAAACTAAGGGAGATCATGACCAGTGGTCTTGAGTGGATCAGAATAGCCCAACTTCCACCAAATGCCGATACGTCAGATATCGACCTATCGGCCTGGATCCCAGCTCTCTTCATCACCCACGCGTACAAACAATGGTGGGTAGAATGGAAGGAGTATTTGTTCTGCAGATGAGCTCTCACATACCGCGGTATGATCGACTCCGCGTACAAGGTCCCCGATAACACTGTAAGTCTTCAACCGATGCTTCAATCTTGTTACTTTTGCTTTTATCGGCAACTTACTTCCTCTATTTTACACAGGTCGATGATATACCACCGTCAATCAGCAGAAGTGGTAGGCCGATTGAACTTCTTCCATCGGGCCCAATTTCTTTGATCGGCAATAACGCCCTAAGTTTGGCGGCCCTAATGCACCGGGGTGCGCGTTTCAAGAAAATCACCACCAAGCGGACCAAGACATCCCCATCGGTCGCTGCTACTGCTCTGGCGCAAGTTTTCAAGGTAGAAAGTCTTTAACTCTTCAATTTATACTGATCCCATTCCATACTTACATGGCCTTTTCAGGATACATTAGCAGCCATGGGCACCTCATCGGTAACTTTCACTTTCTCAACCAAAATTCCATTAATACTCTGTTAAACTTGTACTTATGAAGCCTTTATTGTTGTATCCGCAAACTGGCAAATCGGCAAAGACCAGGAGCACCAAAGCAAGTGCCGATGCCCCCCAAGCTAGTCAAGCTAAGAGAAAGGGTCCCAAGAGTACCAAGTCACAAGCAAAGCGTCAAAGGACAGCATCACCTCCTCCCCTTCCTCCAAGGTCACCGATTCACGTGGAATCATCCCCTTCTTCACCAGAAGCTCCGACACAACAAGCACCATCCCCTCCTCAGCCACAAGAAGAACCTTAGCCAGAGGAGACATCCGCCGATGTACATAAGCAGACCGCCGATCCAGTAGGTTCAATCATAGCATCGGTAGTCTCCTCGATTCAGACAAGCATCGCACCGCCTCAAGGTAAAGTATTATCCATAAAATCATTGCCGATGGACTTATCTTCCCACCTAATAATTATTCTTGTTAATTTCTTTTAGCTGATATTGTCTCATCGGCAACTCCGGCCGATCAACCTGTGGTACCATTGGCCTCAACTAGCCAGAGGCGAGAGATAGCTTTGAAACAAGTAAGCTATTTGATTATCATCCTTTATTTTACTAATATTTCATCATCAAATAACTTATCTCCCTTTATTTTTCAGGAACAAGATTCTCCCGACAGCCTGTTCTCTTTTGGCATCGAAATGTCCGATGATGAAGGCGAGGAAGCAAGCTCCTCTCAAGCAATCAGGATTTCATCGGCAGAAATCAGAGCAAAGCTGGAAGATTTACTAGCCCTACTTCATCGAGATACAGCCCAACTAGTTGATGACTCCGATCCAACCAAGGCTCTGTTTAAAGCTCTGGAGGCCAAGTTCCTGCCGATGCCGAGGAGATCCTTTTCAAGGCTGCACACTTGGAGAGTCGACAGCTTCAGTACCAAAAGGCTACTCAGCGCCTTGCTGATAGAGCCACTCATGCCCAGCTTTCAGAGGAGGTGATGAAAGTGAAGCACCTTGCCGATGAGAAACACAAGAGCATCGGCATTCTGAAATCCTCCGGGGACATACTGAAACAAAAGATCTCCGATCTATCGGCAAAAAGGGAAGCCTTGTTGGCAGAGCTTAAGAAAGTAGAAGAAGCTCTGTCCCAAGCTCAACAGGAAGAAAGTCAGCTGCCCGAAACAATCAAGATCCTTGAACAAGAGCGAAACGCCCAAACTCGCAAGACACTGCAGATGAAGAAGAAGTT
This sequence comes from Sorghum bicolor, assembly GCF_000003195.3. Classification (NCBI taxonomy): domain Eukaryota; kingdom Viridiplantae; phylum Streptophyta; class Magnoliopsida; order Poales; family Poaceae; genus Sorghum; species Sorghum bicolor. The sequence continues at coordinate 19,556,060 of NC_012871.2, forward strand.
GAAACTGGTGGAAGGCTCTGCCGATGAAGATATCAAAGAGATAGAAGAAGCTGATCAAATCCGTCTGCGCGCTATATCGGCCATCCAAGCCTTGCTGAACGTATGAATTCTTCATCGGCGGTGTGCTTTGCTTCCTCTGAGCATTTTGGTCCAGCCGATAGGACTGTTATCGGTATTTTTTTTAAAACATTGCATTTAGTCCCAGATACATCTCAATCCAGCCGATAGGAGTGTTATCGGCACTTAAACTTTTATGCATTGACCCATATACTTGGGTAATATTTCTTTAAATATTTTCCATTCAATGCTCTGGGAAATTCAACTCCTTCGAGGGTTTCCACAATATAGGCATTACCAGGAGCAGACCGGCTTATTCGATAAGGACATTCCCAATTGGGAGACCATTTGCCAAACTTTGAACTTTTAGTCCCAATCGGCAATATCAGCTTCCATACCAAATCACCATCGGTAAACTCCTTAGCCTTTACCTTTTTACCATACCACTTGGCAACTCTCTTTTTATTTTCTTCTATACTTACCAAAGCCCTCAGCCGATGTCCTGCTAAATCATCAAACTCGTCTTTCATCAAAGTAGCATAGTCATCGACAGCCAGCTGATCTTGGAAAGATAGTCGCCTAGACCCAGTCTTAATCTCCCATGGCAATACTGCATCGTGCCCGTATACCAACTGATAAGGTGAAACTTTGGTCGACCCATGACAAGTCATCCGATAGGACCACAAAGCTTCATTCAACAATGTATGCCACCTCTTAGGATTTTCCTCAATCTTCCGTTTGACGAGTTTAATAATCCCTTTGTTAGACGCTTCAGCCTGCCCATTGGCTTGAGCATAATAAGGAGAAGAATTCAACACTTTAATTCCCATACCGATTGCAAATTCATCAAACTCTCCCGATGTAAATATAGTACCCTGATCGGTAGTAATTGTTTGAGGAATGCCAAATCGGTAGATAATATGCTCTTTCACAAAATCAATCATATTAGCCGATGTAACTTTTTTCAAAGGAATAGCTTCAACCCACTTAGTGAAATAATCAGTGGCAACTAAGATGAACTTATGCCCTTTGCTCGATGGTGGGTAAATCTGGCCGATGAGATCAATAGCCCATCCCCGGAACGGCTAAAGTTTAATGATAAGATTCATGGCCGATGCGGGTGCCCTTTGGATATTGCCAAACTTCTAACATCCTTGACATCCTTTGAAATACTTAAAGCAATCCTCAAGTATGATCGGCCAATAATACCCATTTCTTCTGATCATCCATTTCATCTTAAAAGCCGACTGATGTGCTCCACACACTCCTTCATGAATTTCTCCCATCAAACTCTTAGCTTCATCATCACCTAAGCACTTGAGAAGAACCCCATCGATTGTTCGATAATAAAGCTCACCCTCGAGGAGCACATATTTGGTAGCTTGAAACTGGATACGCCTCTCAACCTTCTTAGATGGATCCTTTAAATAATCAATAATCTCTTTTCTCCAATCTTCGGCACCGATTACCGATAACACACTCAATATGGGTTGATATCCCGAGACATACTGAGCCAACCGATTAGCCTCCTCATTATGTAATTGAGGAACATGTTATAATCGGAAATCTTTGAATTCCCTTAACTATTGTATACTCTTTTCGTAATAAGTTATCAGGACTTCGCTTCGGCATTCATAACTTCCAGCCAATTGATTTATAACCAGCATAGAATCCTCAAAGATTTCAACAACATCAGCATGAACCTCTTATAACAATTCCAACCCCCTGATCAAAGCTTGATACTCGGCTTGATTATTCGTTGACGTGTCAACAATCGGCAAAGAGAACTCATATTTCCTTCCCTGAGGTGAAATTAACACTATGCCGATTCCTGCCCCCCGGTCACACGTGGATCCGATCAAAGAAGAGTGTCCAAGGCACAATTTTCAAAGTCTCCACTACACCGCAATGTTGAGTCACAAAATCGGCTATAATTTGCCCTTTAACCGCTTTAGCCGATTCGTAACGTAGATCAAATTCCGACAGTGCCAAAATCCATTTACCGATTCTACCACTCATAATCAGCATAGATAGCATATATCGGACCACATCATCTTTGCATATAACAGTGCATTTGGCCGATAGCAAATAGTGCCTCAACTTAGTGCAAGAAAAATATAGGCATAAACATAATTTTTCAATGGCCGAATACCTAGTCTCAGCATCAATCAATCTTCTACTTAAATAGTAAATCACACGCTCCTTCCCTTCAAATTCTTGAATCAAAGCCGAACCAATGACCATCCCATATCTAAGGCCAACTGTTGCTCTTCTCCCCATATAAATTCTTGATCGGCTTTCAATTTAAGTAAAGGACTAAAAGCACGAATTTTACAAGATAAATTGGAAATAAACCGCCTGATAAAATTTATTTTGCCGATCAGAGATTGGAGCTCAGTCTTGTTGGTAGGAGCAACTATTTTGTTAATAGCATCGATAGATCATCTGCTAATTTCAATTCCCCTTTGATGCACCATGAAACCAAGAAACTGCCCTGCCGATACACCAAATGCACACTTGTTAGGGTTCATCTTTAAACCATGTTTTCTTGTGCACTCCAACACTTTTCGCAGATCGGCAAGATGCTTTGTGAAATCCCCAGACTTAACCACCACATCATCAATGTAAATTTCTACCAGCTTGCCGATGAACTTATGAAAGATAAAATTGATAGCCCTTTGATAGGTAGCACCAGCATTTTTCAAACCAAAGGTCATGACTATCCATTCAAATAACCCAACATGACCAGGACGTCTAAATGCAGTCTTTGGAATATCTTCCTCAGCTATGAATATCTGATTATATCCTGCATTGCCATCCATAAAGCTTATGACCTGATGCCCAGCCGCAACATCAACTAGTAAATCGGCAACTGGCATCGGGTAACCATCCATCGACGTAGCTTTGTTAAGATTCCTGAAATCAATGCAGACTCGAAGCTTCCCATTTTTCTTGTAAACTGGAACGACATTGGAAATCCACTCGGCATACCGACACTGCCGAATAAATTAAGCTTCAATAAGTTTGGTTATTTCGGCCTTAATATCAGGAAGAATATTAGGATTACATCGGTGAGCTGGCTGCTGATGTGGCCGAAATCTAGATTTGATAGGTAACCGATGTTCAACAATTAATCAGTCTAAACGAGGCATCTGGGTATAATCCCAAGCAAAGCAATCTTTATATTCCTTTAACAAATCGGTTAACTGTTGCTTACACTCAGAATCTAACTTAGCACTAATAAAAGTAGGTCTAGGTTTATCTCCATTACCTATATCTACCTCTACTAAATCATCGGCCGATGTGAACCCCTGGCCTAATTTTCCATCATCGGCGAACCTATCCATTAGAACTCCTCATCAGAACCGACTGCTTGGATCGGTGGAATTTCATAATTGGCAACTTTGAGGAAATCCTTTTCCCAGATTTCTCCTAAGATGCACCTGGTCCTTTCATAAGTATCCGCTTCTGCCGATGCGATGACATAAGAGGAATCTCCCGGGATAATCTCAATCTTGTCACCTACCCACTGAACCAATCATTGGTGCATTGTTGATGGAATACAACAATTGGCATGAATCCAATCTCTTCCCAACAGTAAATTGTAAGCACCCTTTCCATTGATCACGAAGAAAGTTGTCGACAAAGTCTTGCTGCCGATGGTCAACTCGACGCATATTGCCCCCTTAACTGGAGACACATTTCCTTCAAAGTCCTTTAGCATCATATTGGTCTTGGTCAAATCTTGATCTCCCTTCCCAAGCTTCCGATAGACTGCATATGGCATAATATTGATAGCAGCCCCACCATCAACCAATATTTTGGTCATCGGCTGTCCATCGACTCTTCCTTTGACGAACAAAGCTTTAAGATGCTGCCTTTCATTGTCGGCAGGTTTTTCAAAGATAGCCGTCATCGGACCCAGAGACAACTGAGCTACCTTGTCGGAAAAATCCAGCTCCTCAACATCACTAGACGGCGCAAGGAACTCCATCGGCAACATAAATACCATGTTAACATCTGCCGATGGTCCTTTTCCTTTTGGATCAGGTTGCTGCTGATCTTCAGATTTGCCAGAATTCTCTCCCTTGCTCAAATCTTCTCGTCTTTCGTGCTGCAGCCTTCTTTTCTGTGTCCTAGTCAATCCCTCTGGACACCACGGAGGAAGTTGTGGCTGTTTTGCCGATGGGCGACGATTTTCCCTTGACTCCACTCGATAGGTATTAGCATCCCTGCAAAATATGAATTCATCGGGAACTCATGCATCGGCCATCTCTTCAAGCTCCTCTTGGTTCCTAGGAAAATATCCGACACGGTCACCAAGTCTGTCATGCACACTGAGTCTGCCCCCCAGCCGATCATGAACTGACGCTCTCCCCCTAATCGGCCCGTTAAATCGCCGATCATCATTCTGATACTGCTGATTAGGTCTATCATACCGATCATAACCATTGTATTCAGGGCAATCCCTAACAGTGGGCAATTTAATGTTTTGCTCCCAACAATGGATAAAGAATGGGCAGTTCCAGTGATCTCACGTCGCTGCCAAGTCTCCCGATGCCTTCTATGAGTTATCACAATGCCAGATCGGGGAGGCCTTCCTGAGCTAGTTCCTTCCTCGATCAAACCTTTTCCTTTGGCATCGGCAGCAGTAATCTGATGCTGAGGATCCACCAATGCACTTCTTTCAGCTGCTTCTCAGGTCAAAACCTTGGCCTTTCCCTTAGCATCCAACATATTTGTTGGGAAAGGGTGTTGGTCGATTTTCAACGGCTTCTGAGCTTTGGAATTATCAAACTTGATCCTCCCAGATTCTATAGCCGATTGCAGTTGTTGCCTGAAAACCTTGCACTCATTTGTGTTGTGAGACGTTGCATTGTGCCACTTGCAGTACTTCATCTTCTTTAACTCTTCAGCCGATGGAATCACATGATTAGGTGATAACTTGATTTGCCCTTCCTGAAGTAGAAAGTCAAATATCCTATCGGCTTTGGTGATATCAAATGCAAACTTTTATGGTTCTTTATGCCAAAAAGGGCAAGACATCGGCTTCTTATTTTTCACCCACTCTGCCAAGCCAATGACTGGCTCCTCATCAGAATCTGAGCTTGCTGCCTCATCAACAAATGACACCTTTTTATTCCATGCTCTCTTGGGCTCAAAAGGTTTAATATCTTGGTCAGAAATCCTCTGCACCAAATGACTTAGACTTTCGAACTCTTGAGAAGCATACTTGTCTCTGATATGCGACAACAATCCCTGGAAAGCCAAATCGGCTAGCTGCCGATCATCCAAAACCAAACTATAGCATTTATTCTTAACTTCTCGCAACCTCTGCACAAAGCTTTCAACCGATTCATCATTGTGTTGTTTCAATCTGACCAAATCGGTGATCTTCTTCTCATGGACTCCAGAAAAGAAGTATTTATGGAATTGTTTTTCTAGATCGGCCCAAGTGACCACTGAGTTGGGAGGTAACGATATAAACCAAGTAAAGGCCGATCCAGACAAAGATGACGAGAACAAACGAACCCTTAACTCGTCTCTGTTAGCAGCCTCCCCACATTGGATGATGAACCTGTTAACGTGCTCCATGGTTGATGTGTCATCTTGTCTAGAAAACTTAGTAAAATTGGGTACCTTGTACCGATTTGGAAGCGGAATCAGGTCATACGTGGGAGGATACGGTGTCCGATAAGAGTAAGTGTTGACTTTGGGTTTTATCCCAAATTGGTCTCTCATTACTTCAGCTATCTTATCGGCCCAATAAGCATCGGCGTCTTGCCGATGAGGCGGTTGTGGATCTGGCACCTGCTAATATGCTTCCACGTGTCTCTGAGGTGCACGATCTGCATGGAACATTGGGTTAACCATCTGACCACCAATCTGCTAACCAAGATTCATCGGCTAGTTAACCAACCCTTGATTCTGAAACCCAGGTTGGATTTGTCCTTGTTGAAACCCTACAGCCTGATGATTCTGCTGAGGCATCTGTGGAAAGATTAACTGCCCTGTCCATCCACTGTTAGCATTCATCGTCATAGGCCCTGCCGATGACTGGTAATTGGGCATCATCATTGAATTGACATACCCTGGCTGTGTCATAAACCTCTGCTGCGTCGGCATTGGATCTGCCGATGCATTAGGCATCTGAAACTTTAGAGCTTGAGAATTCCCGGTATAAGGCCTTGCAGTAGTAGTTGTAGTGTACTGAGGACTCTGATTCATCGGCAGATTTGGAGGTGCCGATGCCATAGGAGCCTTGCCTGTCATATCAGCCACTTGAGATGTTCCAGGAGTTTTTGCCATCATCTCTGGGGGCATACCATAACCCCACCAGTTGGGAGGAATAGATCCCGACATTGCCGATGCCAATAGATCTGTGGCAAGCTTGATTTGCCCGTCTGATGTCGATGGATTGGTCGTCATCGGTGTAGATTGCGCATTAGTGAGCCCTAATGTGCTTGGAGGAGAAGTAGCTTCTGTACCCGCAACGGCTGTAGTAGCCAATGGAGCTGTAACTAATGATGACCCTAGCTGATGATAGGCAGGACCCACATAATTTGGTGGCAATTGACCTTCCTTGAAAGTTCCAACCACCGCATTGAAAACCGTATTGGACAGTACACCAGCTTGAATGATCAAGGCACGATTAATAGCACTGTCAACTTTGTCTTGAAGTTTACCAGGATTGACTTCAAAAGTTATCTGCCGAGGTGCCGGCAATGCTTCCTTTTGGATCACCTCGCCGCTCCTGTTGATACTGAAGGATTTCAAGCATTGCTGCTTGTATTCCTCCATGGCTTTTGCCATGGCTTGCTTCTACTCATCTCTGAGATTGGCTTCCGTCACGGGAATAACGTTCTCCAAGTCGAAATCGGTGTTCGACATGTTGATCTTGATCTTGAATTGGTCCCACCGGGTGTGCCAAAAGATGTGTTGATGCAAAAGTTGATCTGCAAACACAATGGGCTAATACCCGATTCAAACGTTAAGGCGTGCCAGCCGATTTGACCTTACAACCGACAAAGGTGGTAACTCGAACACTTTAGTCCCGACAACAGCGATGCGCCCGGATGTCACGGCCAAGAGGTGCTCACGCGGAACTTGAGAACACGCCGAGTTTGACTCGACGAATTCCTAAGAACTCGCAAAAAGAAAATATGACTAAGTCGTCGAAAAAGTAGATGCTGGAATATGAGTAAAAACTTGTGTTTGATCGATTGATAGATAGATCATTACATTGCCCTATGGTCTATATTTATACCATGTCCAAATGAATTACAACCGAACACGACTAGGACTTGAATTCCAAATTAAATGAAAAACGGACTCTAACAACTAAGGAAAACACTAAACTATCCCCCGTAACCGATCGGGATACTGCCACAGGTCAATCGGTAACCTCCGCGCTTTTCTTCAGACTCATTGGTAGACTGCCTGTTGCACCCATCGGCAAACATCGGCACTGGTCATCGGCATGAACACATCACCACCCCTAGACTTAGTCATATTCAATTGTTTCCCCATCGGCAACTCCCCTGTAGACTAGCCACCATCGCCCAATCTGCCGATCTCCGCTTCATTAACTCCAGGTGCGTATCCAAAGATACGTGTCAAAAAACGGTGTCAACATATATATACTAAAAGATCTCTTATGAAGCGGGAAGTTTAAACTCCTCCCAAAATCTTTTTGATGGTGAATTTGGATGATAGCCAAATCATGGGATTGGAATATTTGCGAAGTGGCTATGAAAACTTCCTCTTCTATTTTGGGGGATGACTCCTTCTCTACCTCTAGGATTTTATCATGAAGGCTAGTGCAAGGGGTGTGTCCAGTAATAAGGCAAACCTCTCCTCACTATTGGATAAAGAAAGGAAGATTTCTCCTAAGGTGGTATTTTCAAGACCCGTATAAAAATGTTGAAGAAAAATAGGGTCTTGTAGGTCTAAGCCTAAATTTATAGTAAAATTACAAGATTCCTTAGGTGTCGCTAAAATTTCATTACCTACTTCATCAGAAGATAGGACCTTGGGTACATTACCTTCTTGATAAGAAGATATGACTCTAGCTGTAGAAAAGGGCTGGCTTTGACTTATTGCAACCAAACATGGGTGTAGCTCATAGCTAGATGTGAGAATCATGGGTTCTAGTGGCTCTAAGCTTGCGCTCATGGGTGCAGGAAATTGATAGATAGGCGTGGAATTTGGTTTATCCATAAGGATAGAAAAGAAAAGGAAAAAAAGATGAGATAAAAGAAAAAGTTAAAAGTATAATACAAGGTAGATTAAGACTAGGTTATCTAAGCAGACTGTCTTTCTCTGCGGCAACGGTGCCAGAAATGCTTGTTGATATTAGTCACGGACACGAAAGAATCTAAATAAATAATCCGCAAGCGCATGGATATCGGTGAGCACTTCACCCAAGAGATAAGTCTAGAGTATCGTATTTATATTTTTACCACTGAAAGAAAGCGTGTAAAATACTAACCTTGGTCATAACTACTACCCACGGGCTGCAAGACAAGATAGTGAGATATGAGCGATATAGAGAGAACTCCTTCGTCAGTCTTCTTCTAACCTATGGTAAGCTATGCAGATATTGTTCTAAGGGGAGTAACTAGAGAAAAGCAACTCCTCAGAGAGTGCTTAACCCTAGCACCATATATCCTACCTTACCTCCTGACGGGACGTGGATTACTGAGACCTGAGAGGATTGTCACTTCCCCCGAAAAAGGCTACCACAAATCCAGCTATATAGGGAGTATCTATGAGTGTTCCTAGCCCAAGCACCATGCTTACACTACGAACAATTACTCTATTCCCAAGCGTAAGCGAATAAAGTAAACTCATAAACCAAAGAAAAATAACTTACTAGTATTAGAAGTTGAATTGCCGAACAATTTTAGAACCAAGCCTCGGGTTAGGAGACTTGATCCTGAAGATACAAGGAAGAAGACACCAACAGGTCGGGCTTCCTCCACTTCTATCTCCACCCTATACTCTCTCAACCTTTCTTGTTGCTAAAACCCTAAAGAGACAGATCCATTCGAGGGAGCCCTCTCTGTCTAACTCTCTTTGGAAAATATGAATTAGGGTTTTAGAGTTACATCTCAAGGGGGAGGTACCACTTTATTTATAGGGGGATCCAACCCCCTAGGAATAACCGTAGCCCTTGGATCAAACCGACTTAAACATGCACTTAAGATTAATTCTCAAAGTCGGTGGAGGCTGATCCACGAGACTCGCTATGATTGGTGGAGGTACAGGGCGGGCGCCCCTGCCCTTCTCGGGCGGCCGCTCGGTCCCCGGCTCCAATTTGCTTCCCGTTCGGTCTGGAGCCTCCTGGAAACTTTTGGATTACTCTGGAGTTGACGTTTGCGGTATTCTCCCCATGTAAACCTGACATGTGGACCATCTTTGGTTCTTTTTAGCTGACACCCTACAAAAACAGACAAGCACCAAAACTGATGGAAATTTGTTAGTGATAACCCTATATCAACTAGGTGTTTTGCATATAGATCCATTTTTATGTCTAGTTGACGGTTAAAATTAGGAGTTATCTATCGTCAACACGCCCACTCTGTCCTGGGCGGTCGCCTAGGGGCAGAAGCCAATCAGCTTCAACCATGTGGATCCTGCCTCCACCAACTTTGAGGATTAATCTAAAGTGCACGTTTAAGTTGGTTTGATCCAAGGGCTGTGGTGCTTCCTAGGGGGCTATAAATAAAGACCCTGCCCCCCTAGAGAGGAGGATAAAAATAGAAGAGTTCATTATTCTCTAAATTAGATAGAGAGGGGTCCCTGGATCTGTCTCTATAGGTTCTTAGCGACCATCTCAATTAGATCTCTATAGTTCTTTAGCACAACTACATAGGAATAGATCTAGAAGGAGTCAAGTTAAATCTTGGAGTCTGGATCTTCACTTCTTGGTAAACTCTTACTCTCTTTGTTATATTTATATTAGTTCTTGCTACTATGAGTATGAATTTCATCTATTTGATTATATCAGAATTGATTTTATTCTATTTGCTTATGTTCTTAATTATATTTTTCTGGGTCTACTTTGATTATATGCTTAGCATAGTTGGATTAAAATTATGTTTATGCATTGGATCATATAGCGCTTACTCATTAGGCCGATGGGTAAGTGATAGATATTGTCTAGGCGAGGTGCCTAGACCGTATTTATCTCTGATTACCCCTTATAGTCCGGAGCTTGAGGTAGATCACGAGAGTGATAGTCCTGTTGAGTCCTTTGTATTCTTTCTCCTGATTATAATGATTGTAGAGAACCATTATTACAGGGAAGTTCTTGCTATGTTCATGATCTTTCTTGCTAATATCACTATGCATAGATATAACCTTTTCTAGTAATGATGCAAGGAGTACTTGCACTAATCATAGTATGTTTTGACAGTATAGTTAGGATACTTAGGATTTATTCTTGTAGATCGTCATAATACCATGCTAGTGCTATACACTTAGAGTAATCTAATTGAGATGATTATCATGTTTATCTTATGGTTATAAACTCTTATTTATCCTTTGTCACTTATTATTCATATTCATATATTTATCTTATATGACACTTACCCTATATGGGAGATAGATAACGACATGGTTAAGGTCTCCATAATTACATGCAGTGTTCATTGCTCATTATCCAATGTATGTCCCTTCCTAGGGGTAAATATATAAATAATGATACCTAGAATACTTCTAGCTAAAATGCTACATCGGTATTATCTGTGCGCTTGCGGATCCTTTATTTATTCCTAGAAAAGCAAATAGATTTAATACCAACACTTCTACATCATGTTAGGGATGACAACCTAGCTTAAGTGATGTTAAGTAATTTTGACGCTATTGCTAGGGATAGGTTTAAGAGTCTATTTTTAGTACTTGCGTTAGGAAGTGTCAACAAGCATTTTTGACGCCGTTGCCGGGGAAGGTGAAGGCAAAGGATAATGAGCACCACTGCATCAACTCGTGGATTGAGCACCATCCACCCTTCTCACTCATACAACTTTACCCTTGTCTTTTTGTCTATTTTTATCATATGCAGGGTAATGTATGAACAGGTTTGATCTCCCAGATAACTTCATTGATAATCTAGAGACATTGATCCGGAAGACAAAGGCTAGGTTGAGAAGGAACCAATCAACATCATCAACATCTTAGCTTGCCAATCCTCCTGAATTAGATGATCAACCTACTCAAAGTTTGATAGCAAAGATTGACATCATGGCTGATAAGTCACTTCATGAGTTCTCAGCTTCTACTACGACCAACATCCGTACTGGACCAGCTGTGGATATTAATGGATCATTTGAGCTCAAGCTGGCGCTGATCAACATGGTGCAAGCAAGCCAGTTCTAAGGGAAGGCCCATGAAGATGCTAGTGCTCATCTCCAACACTTCCTGGAGATCTGCAGCACTTTCACTATCAACGACGTCCCCAAAGATGCTATATTACTTCACCTTTTCCCATTCTCACTCTTGGGGAAAGTGAAGCAATGGTTCTACACCAATAAGGAGAAGAATACTACGTGGGCACTATGTTCCACTAATTTCCTGGCAAAGTTCTTTCTCATAGACAAGACCAGTGCTCTGTGTGGAAGATATTGAGTTTTCAGCAACAACATGATGAGACAGTCCCAGAAGCTTGGAAGCACTTTCAAGACTACATACTCGAGTGTCCTCATCATGGGATAGATAATTGGCTGCTCAATGCGACATTCTATCATGGGCTCAGCAACAGCACTCGTGAAACCATGGATGCGGCTGCTGGAGGAGCATTCTTATCACTTACTATTTCTCAAGCCACTGCTCTTGTGGAAAATGTTGATATTTGGGAACGCAATAAGGAATTGATCCGCAAGCACACGGATATCGGTGAGCACTTCACTCGGGAAATTATCCAGAGTATCGTATTTATTTTTTTTACCACTAGGAGAAAGAGTGCATCTGACTAACCGGTCTATTACTACTAACCTTTAGGCACAAAGAATGTCTTTCGATGTGAGTGATAAATAGAGAAGACTGCAACCGTAGTCTCCTTCTAACCTTGATAAGGATGATCTACTGTTCTAATGGGGAGGCTAACGGAATCTAGACACCACAAAGGATGTTCAACCCGCACCTATAAACCCTATCCTTCCTGCTAACGAGATGTGATCTACAAAGGTAGCTCGGAAATGTCACGTTCCTCGCTACTACCACGGTCCAGCTAGTCAGGGAATATCTATGAGTACCCCAGCCTAAACACCACGTTTACGCTAGCAATGATTACTCTAAACTCTACGCGAAGAGATTAAAGTAAACTCGTAAACCATAAGAATAATAAAACAAGAACTTACTAGAATTTAGAAGTCGAATTACTGAAGAATCCTAGGAGCAAGCTTCGGGTTAGGAGAACTTGATCCCGCAGGTACAAGCTTGGAGTAGACACCGACAGGCCGGGCTTCCTCCACTCTACACCTCCACTCTATCTCTCTCAATCTAGTAGAAACTAGAAGATCTATTTCTACCTAACATTGATTGCTAAGCCTAAAAAGAAATATTAATTAGAGAAGAGGTTTTCCTTCGAGGGCACCCCTCAGTCTCTATGATAATTTCTTCATGTCTTCTCCAGGGGCCAGGGGGGCCTTGCTTATATAGTCCTCCCCTTCTATGCGTTTTTGGGTCGATAGGTGAGGTGGTACTATGTTTTTATTGATCCAATAGGTCGGTGGAATATCCCGAGCGAAGAGAGTCCTGATCTGGCTCCAGAGGGGGGCGGGCGCCCAGGCTACCAGGGCGGGCGCCCTGGGCCTGGCCCCGTTTCGCCTCCGCTTCGGTCTCGTGGCTTCTGGAGTCTTCTAGATGATGTAAAATCGTGCGATGCGTTGTAATCTCTATGTAATCCTGACATGTGGGCCTTTCTTCCTTATTTCCTGATAACCCCCTGCGGAAACAGATAAACAACAAAACTCGTGGAATTCTGTCAGATCAAACCCTAATTCTAGGTGTTGGTTGCATATTGGTCCTTTCTCTTGTTTATTTGATAATTAAAATTGATACTTAAGAACCGTCAACAAATACCCCCATACTTAGGCTTTTACTCGTCCTCGAGAAAAGGATGGTTAAGATCAATATCTGGGGTAAACATTTAAAACATTCTCTATATTTGCAGGGTGTTAAAAAAAATCCACTATGTACTGTAGTCAGGGAAGTTTATGGTTAAGAGTAAAGATCCTTTCTTCTCAATCCTATCACTTGGAGTTTTTGTATATTTTTGAAAGAAAGTTAGCATACCTTTTTGATCCTCATAGGTTCTCTCAGATCACTCATTATCTTTTATATATATCTCACTGAGGCTGTTTTATTTTGCAAAAATTCTTAAGCATTCTTACTTTGCATTTATTGCCTGATCAAAACGGGATCCGAGGAGGGGAATGTCATACTCTTAGATCAAAGACTTTGGAAATTAAAAACTTTGTCAACTCTTGCTAGCATATTGCTTATTAGAGGGACCATGGGCTATCATTTTTTTTCTCTTCTTTTTTTTTTCCTTTTTTTAAGTGGATACCAAGGTACCTCTAATTCTACTGCCGGACACTTGTCCATTTTTTCTGCGAGGTTGTCGAGCACTTGCTCCTTTTTATTTCCTCGAAATATTTCTATTTTTGCATAGCCCATGCCTCTAATGCAATAATACTTCGGAAGAGTGAATCTTACTGAATTAATGTCTTGATCTTAGGAGCATGATAAATCTCTCAACAAGGGTCTAACTCATTTTGAACAAACTCAATACAGAGAAGATAGCTTTTATAGTCATAATTAATAATTTCAGTTTTATTAGGCATATAAAACACTGAGGATGGTAGCTAGAAATTTGAATATTTTGAAATAAATTCTCCAAGTAACAATGATATCAAGAATAAGAAACTCATACTCTACCATCACATATTCCATATTGACTTAAGTAACACAGGGTTTTAAAATGATTTTATAATAATTGCAAGTTTTTAGGAAATATCATAGATTGAGATTAATCATGATTAGAAATATTTTAATCCTTTTGTTTTATCATGTCGGAAACAGTAATCTGCATAATCCAGAATAAATGTATGTGTAAAGTAAAGTGTGCAGAGTGTGTACCTGAATGGTGGAGTTGGAGTGTGTTTGGCATGTCGAGGGATCTCCCCCATACTTGTTTTCTGCTTTCTTGCACAAAAATAAAGTAGGGACACACAAGACATAATAATAATACTCTTTATTAATCTTGAGGCATTTATTACAAAAGACTAGTAGCAAACTGATAATAATAGTAAACCTAAACCGAATTTAAAGATAGATAACTAAAATGCATTGCCTCAAGGTCTAATCTAGATAACTTAGCGGCGCTCTAATTCTTTAATCTTCTTGTTGGCACTGGCAAGATCCTGCCTAAGGCCTAGTATAATGGTGTTGTGGTTAGAGAGCTGCCTAGTGAGGGAATTAATCGAAGACTGGAGGTCTATGATAACTCTATCTAGCCTGCGAACTTCCTCATCAATATCCATTATAGTCTTGCGACGCTTGGGAGGTGTCTCAAAAGCATTGAGAGAGTGCTTCGGGGCTGCCTTTGGAGGGATGAAACAGACTTTGGCTGCTCTAATCCCTTCAAAGTAAGGCCTTTCCTCCTCCGTAGTGTAGCGTGAAAGGATCAAGATGCCCAAGAGGGGGGGGGGTGAATTGGGCTTCTCTAAAAAATTTAAGCAACCTATAAGCTCCAATTCAACCCCTTGTGCCTAGTGTGACTTAGAGAGCTACCGGACAAAAGTTTTGCAACCTAGTTCCAATCCTATTCTAGCATGGCAATTCTAAGAATGTAAAAGCACAAAGTAAATGCTAGAAAGTAAAGGAGTAGTGGAAGAAAGTGCTCGGCGATGTTTTGCCGAGGTATCGGAGAGTCGCCACTCTCCACTAGTCCTCGTTGGAGCACCCGCGCAAGGGTCTTGCTCCCCCTTGGTCCGCGCAAGGACTAAGTGCTCTCTACGGGCTGATTCTTCGACACTCCGTCACGGTGAATCGCCCAAAACCGCTCACAAGCTTGACACGAGCCACCCACAAGAACTCCGGGTGATCTTCGTGCCTCCAATCAGCACCGAACCGTCTAGGTGATGGCGATCACCAAGAGTAACAAGCAGAGAACTCTCACTTGACCCAAACAAGGCACTAGAGAGTGGTGGATGCACACTTGACTCTTGGAACTCACTAGAGGAGGATTCTCTCAAGAATTTACTCAAAACTCAATCCTCTCTAGGCTCTTTGCAACACTCTTGCTCCACAACAAGTTTCTCAGATGTTCAAATGGGCAAGAGAGGTCTCATGGACGAGGTGGAGGAGTATAAATACTATCCACCAAGTCCAAAGGTCGGCCAACCGTTTTCCATAGAAAACGGGGTCACCGGACGCACATTATGTTGCACCGGACGCACTGCACCGAGCGTCCGGTGTGACATAACGGCTACCTGCGCTTTCTCTGACAGGTCACCGGACGCTAACTCGCAGCGTCCGGTGCTCGGGGAAACTTTACATTCTCCCTGCGCATGGGACCGGACGCTACCCGGTGCGTCCGGTGCTAGCGTCCGGTGCTCAGGGGAACGTTGCAAGCTCCCTGGGTAAGGGACCGGACGCTACCCGGTGCGTCCGGTGCTAGCGTCCGGTGCCTAACCCTAAGCACGGCACTGTTCTAACGGCTAAGGACCTCACCGGACGCACTCACAGAGCGTCCGGTGCAGCGTCCGGTGCCCCTTTGGGCACCCAAACTTCGTCGAAACGTGATCGCTTCAACACGAAGTTTGCTCCTCTCGATCTAAGGACTAACTCTGAGCTGCCTAGGCTCGGTTTACCAAGTGTGCACCACACCCAAACCTAAAGCCTTGCCTAAGTCAAGCTACTAGATCAAAGGCCCTCTTAATAGTACGATCAAAGGAAAACAAAGTCCTAAACTACTCTAAGTGCCCTTCTTCACCATATGGCACTTAGACCTAGTCTAGTCTCGACGATGTCCATCCATCTTTTGAAAACCGAATCGATTTCCACTATTAAGTAGGCATGTACGTCCCTGTCCATCGAGTACCTATTTACCATGACCTTACCTATGACTTTGCCTCTACAAAACACACGTTAGTCAAGGTAATCAACAATGTCATTAATCACCGAAATCACTAGGGGCCTAGATGCTCTTTCAATCTCCCCCTTTTTGGTGATTGATGACAACCTCGAGTATGAAAAGAGTTGAGGTTTTTAAAGAGACTTGGTTTCAATAAGCATATTACTATAAGACCAACGGGATTAGTAATGCTTATATCGACCAAGTCCAATACCCTGCATCCAAATATGTAAGAGGTATTCGACAGGATAAAAAACACATAAGGCTCATAAAAAAAATTGGAGTCGAAACGCGGAAGCAAGGATAATATGAGCCAAAACACATGACATTAAGATATCACATTAAGCACAAATCATGTCTCATAACCAGAGTATCTCACACAAGTGCAATGCATAAAGATAAACATGATGCATGATGAAGTAGCACACATTAAGAGTAACTCAAAAGAATAAACTCCCTCTCTAGCTCCCCCTAACTCTATCTCTAATAAACTCCCTCTCTAGCTCCCCCTAACTCTATCATACGCACTCTCTCCCCCTTTGGCATCAAGCGCCAAAAACCTAAGAAGTCGGCGGAGGAGGCGGAGCAGAAGAGTCCCTCGGCGCGGCCACAAAGCGAGCGGCATCATCTGAAGTGTCGGCCGTCGAGGCAGAGGAGGTGGAATGACCCTCTGAAGCTGCAGGTGCTGGGGAAGCGGTCCGGGTCTGCTCTGGCGCTGTCACAGGCTGTGCTGGCTGCTCAAGTCCGGCGGACGAAGCAGGCACGGACTCGGTCGCTATAGCTGTCGTCTCTGGAACGGTAGTAGACGGTGCAAGCTGCTCGGACGACGCTACTGACGACGACAGAAGCTCTGTAGTGGTAACTAGCGCCGTAAAGACTGCAGGAGCCTGCAGAGGAGGAGGCGTAGGGTCACCAGTCAGAGCACTGTAGGTGAAGCTGAGGTGCGGATCTGTCTGCGAGTCCCACACAAGCTGTGACGCTGAAGCTGACTGAGGTGTGAAGCCTGAGCGGAGAGGGGTAAACTGCGGTACCTACTCAAAGCCTGAAGAGATAGCACCCTGAGAGACCTGGTGCTGTGGCGTCGTAAACGGCTGACTCTGAGCTGGTAGCTGGAGCGGCTGCTGGGACGGGCTCTGAGTCTGAGGTGCAGGAGTAGGGGGCCTGACTGACGACGTGCCTGGGAGCTGAATCTGTGGTAGCTGAATCCCGGAGGCGGCCATGAGAGCGGCCATCATCGCGGTCTGCTGGGCCTGGAAAGCAAGCTGCTGCTCCTGAAAGGTGAGAAGCTGACGCTGGAGCTCATCCTGCCTGGCCTGCATGGCTGCATTGATGGCAGCCTGATCCCTGTCGCGCCTCGCCTGCTCCTCAGCTGCACGGCGCTGATCTGCCCTCATCCCCTCTAGGATAGCAAGCAGGGCGGGGTCTGAAGCACTCGAAGAACCGCCTGCCTCGTGGTCATGTGCTCTGGGAGGGAGATCTGTCACTGGCGGCTGATAGTCGTCATCTGAACTGTCTGAGGCGAAGTCAAACTCGCCCTCTGCCTCTGCATCTGCAAACGCTCCAATAGCTATATCCTGCTGCTCCTCTGTCTCTGCAACTGCCGCTGTACTGCGGGTGCCCCTAGGAGAAGGTGGGGGCACGGGTCTACGTGGAGCACGAGGAGGAGGTGCACCACGAAGGTCGTGGTGCGCTCTCAACATCTGCCGAGGGTCGTAGTGGGGGAAGACGGTGTCTGACTCTGTCAACTCCCTCTGCAAGTGAGCTGGCAGGGGCAGTGGCCTAGCACGAAGAATAAGCAGGGTAATCCAATGTGCATAGGGCAACTGACGCCGGCCCCTGAAGCTCTCTGAAATGGTGTCCTCAATCTCGGAGACAATCAAATCCCACAAATCAAACTGCGTCTGGGAGATAAGGTGAGCGACGAGCCACTGCTGCATACGAGTGAATCCGTCTCTGTAGCCTGTCCCGGGCAGAAGAGTCTTCCTCAACACAAAGTCGAGGATCCTGGCTGGGCGAGTCAAGTCTGCCACTGTCCTGCTGGAGCCCTCACCAAAGGGTGCACGGAAGCATGGAGCCACGAAGTCAACCGGTGGTATCTCACCACCGTGAGGACGACGAGGAGGATCCACGTTCCCGTAGCACAGCTGGTGAATCCTGGTGGGAGAGGCTCGCAGTCCAAGCACCTCTCTAGCCCTCTGAGCTGTCACTCTGTAGTCTGTCCCCGCCAGTGCGTAGTGGATATAGGTATGATCTGGAGAAATCCACACTGACGCATAGAACTCTCTGACCCACTGCTCACAATAAGTACCGGGGAGCGCTAGCAGCTCTGGGAGTCCGTGGAGGTAAGTGAAATACTGACGAATATCAGCTCCAACCACGTTCCCCAGTATCTCCAGGTCGATCACTCTGTGCTCCCTGAACTGAGCCTGAGAGCGAACTAGTGCCTCGTAGATGTCCTCCTGGATGACTGTGTAGAACCTGGCACCGGCTCTAGGATCCCTGGCAGCTGGAAACCAGGTGGGAAACGGAACAAATCTCAGCTGCTGGATCTCTCTGGCTGACACAAGAGAGAGATCCCTGTGGATCCTGACTGGCCTCGGGCGTGAAGCTGGAGTGCCTCTCGCTGGTGTAGCACGAGCTGAGGAAGTGGACTGACCCGGCGTGCCGGTCCGAGGAACGGCCTGGGTACGTGCACGAGTCGACCTCCTGAGTGGCTGCTCCTGCTCCTGCTCCTGTTCTGGATCCTCTGCCTGGGTCTCTGTCTCAGTGTCTGGATCCTCTTGAGCTGGATCCCTGACCACAAGCCTAACCCTCTGACCTCCAATCGTCACAGTGCCTGGAGGGGATCCATGGAAAGCCTCTGCCTCAAGCACTGCACGCCTCTGACGTGGCGTAAGATCATCCCCGATCCTCAAAGAACCAGAATGACCACCCCTCTCGGCTGCCTCAGCTGCTGCTGCAACTGCCTCTGCGACCTCTGCATCTCTGTCACTGGCCTTGCGCTTCTTGGTGGCCAGCTTCTTTCCCTTGCCTTTCTCTGCAGCTGAGAAACGACGAGGAGGATCACCTCCACCATCGCCTCCTGGGGAACCTCCTGAGCCGGCTGTCGGTCCACTAACGTTCTTGGTACGAGCCATAGCAAATTAAGCGTCCGACAAGCAATTGACTAGCACTGGAGAACAATGTACTGCAGAGAATTGACAGGATAAGGTCTATATAAGCAATCGTATCGACTAGAGATGAGATAAGCCTATGGATCGCAAGAATAGATAAGATACGAACGCGAACGGCTTACGATCCACGGACGAGACGCGTTCCGGATGAAATCTCTCGATCGACAATCACCGGAGAACGCGGAACCACTCCTCAAGGTGCTGCAACGGAGAAACGGAGAAGATCGAGGTCAAAAACCTTTTTCCAATCCATTGAAACAAAAGACCAAGCACCTTAAGGGCATAGCTCAAGAACCTTACCCAAACCCTAGTTGCTTCGCAATGGAGAGAGGCTCAGGCGAGGAGAAGGAAGGGAAGAGCTTCCAAGAGCAGATCTGGCGCGGGGAAGATCCAAAGGGTGCCGGAAGTCGACGCACGGACGACAGCGGCGGCGATTCTAGGGCGCTAGGGCACGGGCGGCTCGGTTGATGTCGGCGGAGGAAGGAAAGAACGGCCGCTCGAAGCCCCTGGGCGCGGGTTATATCCGCCCGCCGCGGGGTCACCGGACGCTCTTAATGTGGCACCGGAGGCGTCCGGTGACCACCGGACTCATGCGCAGAGAGGTTTGCATTTTGGCTTTGCACCGGACGATGGGCACCGGACGCTGGCTTTAGCGTCCGGTGCTTCGGGTCACGCCAGGTGAGCACCGGACGCACCACACCGGACGCTACAGTGATACTGTTCCTGCGTCCGGTGAGTGCAGTCTGGCGCACTCACCGCACCGGACGCTCAGAGGCAGCGTCCGGTGCATCGTCCGGTGCTCCTCTGAGCACTTTTTCAACTAAGCACCACGTCCGACTTTGACCCAACCAAGTTCCATCTTCAAAAGCACACAAATAAACATCAAATGGAACTGGTATGAGTGACATCTCTCAAACCCTCGAGTTTTCTCAAATAATTAGCCATAGGCTTAGTAGATTTTTATGAAAATAGTTCGAGAAAATCACAAGGAGCATCGTATGGCCATAAAGCTAGGGGTTTGAATCACAATGAGCTTTGAATGCTCCCCCTATCTATGGACGAACACAGCGGATGCTCAACGAATAACCGAAAAGAAACGGTCAACAAACAAGCATGCATATGATATGAGTTGTAATGCAAAACTTGAAAGTAAGCTAATGCTTGTCAAGTTTGATCCAAGGTTAAGCTTTTTCACACACTCAAGGGGGTTATCTTAACCATGTTAGACAAGCCCTACATGCAAGTTATATTTTTAGTTTTAGTATGCATGATATGCAAAGCAAAAGTTATTTACAAGATTCAACACACAACTTTTATCTTTTAGTGAAGTTGGACATGTCAAGCACATTAAGTTCATTTCTCAACATACAAAACCTAGCTTCATCTAGGGGTTTTGTGAAGATGTCCGCCAATTGATTTTCCGTTCCCACATTCTCTAGGGATATGTCACCTTTAGCAACGTGATCCCTAAGGAAGTGGTGGCGGATGTCAATATGTTTTGTGCGAGTGTGTTGAACCGGGTTGTTTGCAAGTTTTACGGCACTTTCGTTGTCACACAACAAAGGTACTTTGTCTAGCACTACTCCATAGTCTAGCAAAGTTTGTTTCATGTAGAGTATTTGTGCACAACAAGCATCGGCGGCTATGTATTCCGCCTCGGCCGTTGACAAAGCAACACTATTTTGTTTCTTTGACATCCAAGAGACAAGTGATCTACCTAGGAAATGGCACCCTCCGGATGTGCTTTTTCTATCAATCCGGCACCTGGCATAATCCGAATCGGAATAGCCTACAAGTTGGAATCTTGCACCTTTGGAATACCACAAGCCTAGGCAAGGTGTGTATTTTAGATACCTAAGAATTCTCTTGACCGCAATCAAGTGAGATTCCATAGGCATTGCTTGATATCTAGCACACATACACACACTAAACATTATATCGGGCCTAGATGCGGTGAGGTAGAGCAGACTTCCTATCATGGAGCGATAGAGAGTCTTGTCAATAGGGTTACCTCCCTCATCCAAGTCGAGATGCCCATTTGATGCCATGGGAGTCTTGATTGGCTTGCAATCCATCATCTTGAATCTCTTGAGAAGATCTTGAGTGTATTTCTCTTGAGAGATAAAGACCCCTTCCTTCATTTGCTTGACTTGAAATCCTAGGAAGAAGGATAGCTCGCCAATCATGGACATCTCAAACTCCTTGGACATCAAATCACCAAATTCCTTGCAAAAATCTTCATTAGTAGAGCCAAAAATAATATCATCAACATAAACTTGGCAAATGAAGATTTCCCCATTCATTTTCTTGGTGAAGAGTGTTGTGTCAACTTTCCCAATCTTGAAGCCCTTCTCAATGAGGAAGTCCCTAAGCCTCTCATACCAAGCTCTAGGAGCTTGCTTGAGGTCATAGAGTGCCTTGGACAACCGGTAGACATGCTTGGGGTACCTAGGGTCTTCAAAACCGGGGGGTTGCTCAACATAGACAAGCTCATTAATATAACCATTTAAAAAAGCACTTTTCACATCCATTTGAAATAACTTGATATTATGACTAGATGCATATGCAAGTAGGATACGGATTGCTTCAAGTCTTGCCACCGGTGCAAAAGTTTCACCGAAGTCAAGACCTTCCACTTGTGAAAAGCCTTTTGCCACAAGTCTTGCCTTGTTGCGCACCACCTTGCCTTGATCATCCTTCTTGTTCCGGAAGACCCACTTTGTTCCAATCACTCTTGCATCTTTGGGTCGCTCTTCAAGTGTCCAAACTTGATTGCAAGAGAAGTTGTTCAACTCCTCTTGCATGGCCATGATCCAATCCGCATCACGAAGAGCTTCCTCTATAGTCTTTGGTTCATCTTCAAGAGACACAAAAGCGTGATGTTCAATAAATAAAGCATGTCTAGAACGAGTAGTTACACCACGTGATGGACTCCCGATGATGAGATCTTGAGAGTGATCTTGGAGGAGATGTGATGTTCTTCTTAGTGCCACTTGAGGGGTTGGTTGGGGAGCATCAACATCTTGTGCTTGTGCCACCGCTTGCTCATGAGTGACTTGAATGTCTTCATGGGCATCTCTCACATCCTTGTCTTCATCTTGTGGACCTTGTGAGGTGGATGGTGGCTCAATGACTTGCACATCATCGTCATCTTCTTTAGGCTTGATGTCTCCCACCGGCATGTTCTTCATGGCATCCCTCAATGGTTCACCACCTACATCATCAAGATTATCACTTGCTCCTTGGGAGCCATTAGTTTCATCAAATTCAACATCAAATGTTTCTTCAACCATGTTTGTGGCATGGTTAAAGACCCTATATGCCTTGGACTTTGATGAATAGCCAACCAAGTAGCCAATGTCACATCTTCTTTGGAACTTTCCCAAGTGTTGGCGCTTCTTGTAGATGTAGCACTTGCACCCAAACACTCTAAAGAATGAGACATCGGGCTTCTTCCCATTGAGCAACTCATATGGTGTCTTCTCTAGGAACTTGTGTGGTAAGAGCCGGTTTGAAGCATAGCATGCCGTGTTGATTGCCTCGGCCCACATCTTCTCCGAAGTGTTGTACTCATCTAGCATTGTTCTTGCCAAAGTGATCAATGTCCGGTTCTTTCTTTCTACAACCCCATTTTGTTGTGGTGTGTATGTTGAGGAGAACTCATGCTTGATTCCCACTTCATCACAATACTCTTCAATGTTGGTGTTGTCAAACTCTTTGCCATTGTCACTTCTAATTTTCTTGATCTTCACATCAAATTGATTTTGGGCATTCTTTGCAAACTTCTTGAATATTGATGCAACTTCGGCCTTGTCTTGCAAGAAGAATGTCCAAGTGTACCGGGAGAAATCATCAACTATGACCAAGCAATATTTGTTGCCTCCAAGACTAGCATATGTGGTTGGTCCAAACAAATCCATGTGAAGTAGCTCAAGCACTCTTGAAGTAGAGAGATAGGCTTTGGTTGGATGAGTGTTTGCCACTTGTTTGCCCGCTTGACATGCACTACAAAGCTTGTCCTTCTCAAATGTCACATCCTTCAAGCCTCTAATCAATTCTTTCTTCATCAACTTCTTGAGTGTGCCCATTCCAACATGTGCTAACCTTCTATGCCACAACCACCCAAGTGAAGTCTTGGTGAATAAACATGTCTTGACATCAACTTCATTTGATGAGAAATCAACTACATATAAGTTGTTGTGCCGGAAGCCTTTGAAAATCACTTCATTATCATCTTCCTTGGTCACAATTACTTCCTTCTTCTTGAATAGGCATTCAAATCCAAGGTCACATAATTGTCCAACTGAGAGCAAATTGAAACTCAAAGATTGCACATAGAGCACATTGGTGATGGAGTTGTCATTTGATATAGCAACCTTTCCTAGTCCCTTGACTTTCCCTTTTGAGTTGTCACCAAATGTGATCTTCTCTTGGTTGTCAACATCTTCATCAAGAGAGGTGAACATCCGGGGATCTCTGGTCATATGTTGAGTGCAACCACTATCAATTACCCAATGTGATCCACCGGTCTTGTAGTTCACCTACACACAAGAGATCAAGCTTGAGATTTAGGGACCCATATTTGCTTAGGGCCCTTGACCTTCTCTACTAGTTGCTTTGGCACCCAAATCTTCTTTGGCCTTTGCTTGTTTGGCGGCCCCATGAAGCTAACCTTGATCTTGCCACTCTTGTCTTTCCTTACAATATAGTGAGCATTGAAGGCAAATGGTCTTGCATGCTTGGGCAAGGGTGGTGGTAGTGGTGCCTTACACTCATGAGCAAAGTGTCCTTCTTGACCACACTCAAAACATCTCTTTGGCTTTGGCTTGCTTGCTTGATCATGAGTGGCTAGAGACTTGATGAGCTTTGTTTGATGAGCCTTGTAGCCAATTCCACTCTTGTCCATCTTCATGACGGTGTTCATAAAAAGCTCACTTTGAAGGTCCTTCCCCTTTGTGAACTTTGCTAACCCCATGGTTAGGTGTTCCTTCTCTTTCTTGAGCTTGTTGTTCTCTTGAGTTAGCTTCTTGATGATTGGGTCATTGTTGCTAGTTAACTCATCCAAGATGAATGTCTCATCTTCTTCTTGCTTATCATACATCAAACCAAGCTTGAGATATTGATTTTCTTCCTTGAGCAACTTGTTCTCATAAGCAAGCTTCTTGTCTTGATCAAGTGACTCAATCACAATTTTCTTGTGCTTGGCTTGTTCTTGCAACTCTTTCTTGAGCATGACGATCTCATCCATGAGCTTGATAGTGTCCTCATAACTCTCGGCCACTACCACTTTCTTGCCCTTGCAATCAACACATTTGCTTGTGCTCTCCACAAGTAAGTCATCACAAGATGTGGCTACATCAAGCTTAGCAACATTGTTAGTAGCAACATGTGTTTCATCAATTGCAAGTTCATAAGCAATCTCAAGGTTGTCATAGTTTGCTTTTAGAGTTGTTAGCTCTTCTTTCATTGCTCTATATCTAGTGATAAGCTCATCATGAACACTCTCAAGTTTATCATGTTTTTCTTTGAGCTCTTTTAGAGAGAGTTTGAGCTCCTTGAGCTTAGTGGTCATGATCTCATTTTGATCTCTAAGCTCATCACTAGACTCAAGCTTTGCTAGAAGTGTGTCATTTTCAAGTTCAAGCTTTTCATTTTCACTTCTAGTCTTTCTTATGACTTTTGTGTATTTGTTAAGCAATTTTACAAGTTCATCATAAGAAGGTGATTCATATTCACTATCACTCTCACTACTCTCATCCTCACTTTGTACCTTCCGGTCACCCTTAGCCATAAGGCATAGGTGTGTAGAGGATGTAGATGGTGGTGAAGATGATGGTGATGGAGCATCAATGGCAATGGCGGCAACCTTCTCATCATCACTTTCATTGCCGGATGAGTCACCACTTGAGCTTTCAATGTCGGTGAGCCAATCACCAACAATATAAGCCTTGCCATTTTTCTTCTTATAGTGCTCCTTCTTCTTGCCACCTTTCTTCTTGTATTGCTTCTTGTCATTCTTCTCATCATCACTTGAGTCATCTTGCTCCTTGTTCTTCTTCTTGTACTTGTCCTTCTTGGGCTTTGGACATTGATGAGCAAGATGACCAAGCTCACCACAATTGTAGCAATCCATCTCGGAGATGGGCTTCCTCTTGCTACTTGTGAAGAACTTCTTCTTCTTGGAATCAAAGTTGACTCCATTCTTGTTGAGCTTCTTCAACATCTTTGTGGTTCTTCTCACCAAGAGGGCAATAGATGCATCATCATCACTTGAAGTTGATGACTCAACTTCAATCTTCTTGGCTTTGCCCTTGTGAGAAGCTTTGAGAGCCAAGTCCTTCTTTTCTTTCTTTGCCGACGAGGAGCCATCTTGAGGGTTCATATGCATGTACATCTCATGAGCATTGATCTTCCCCAATATGGTGGTTGGTGTAGCGGTGGAAAGATCGCCTTGATGAAGCACGGTTACTATGTGCCCATATTTCTCAATGGGAAGCACACATAGTATCTTCCTTGCTACATCCGCCGTGCTCATTTGTGTAAGCCCAAGTCCATTTAGCTCCTCTACAATGACATTCAAGCGAGAATACATTTCATTAGCATTTTCTTTAGGAAGCATTTCAAATGTATTAAGCTTGTTCATCACTAGGTGATAGCGTTCCTCGTGTTCACTCTTTGTTCCCTCATGGAGTGCACAAAGTTCCTTCCAAAGTTCATTGGCGGTTTTGTGGCTCCTAACGCGGTTGAACACCTCTTTGCAAAGACCTCTAAAGATGTGGTTTTTGGCCTTTGCATTCCACTTCTCGTTTTCTTGCTCTTGTGGAGTAAGAGCGGTGGCTCTTTCCGGAGGGGCAAACCCTTCGGTCGCGGCTTTTAGGCACTTTACATCGCATGCCTCAAGGTATGACTCCATCCGTATTTTCCAATACGGGAAGTCATTCCCATCGAACATGGGTGGCGGTCCATCCCCGTTAGACATCTTTCTCTAGGCGGTGAAGCCTAAGTAATGAGCACTAGGCTCTGATACCAATTGAAAGGATCAAGATGCCCAAGAGGGGGGGGTGAATTGGGCTTCTCTAAAAAATTTAAGCAACCTATAAGCTCCAATTCAACCCCTTGTGCCTAGTGTGACTTAGAGAGCTACCGGACAAAAGTTTTGCAACCTAGTTCCAGTCCTATTCTAGCATGGCAATTCTAAGAATGTAAAAGCACAAAGTAAATGCTAGAAAGTAAAGGAGTAGTGGAAGAAAGTGCTCGGCGATGTTTTGCCGAGGTATCGGAGAGTAGCCACTCTCCACTAGTCCTCGTTGGAGCACCCGTGCAAGGGTCTTGCTCCCCCTTGGTCCGCGCAAGGACCAAGTGCTCTCTACGGGCTGATTCTTCGACACTCCGTCGCGGTGAATCGCCCAAAACCGCTCACAAGCTTGACACGAGCCACCCACAAGAACTCCGGGTGATCTTCGTGCCTCCAATCACCACCGAACCGTCTAGGTGATGGCGATCACCAAGAGTAACAAGCAAAGAACTCTCACTTGACCCAAACAAGGCACTAGAGAGTGGTGGATGCACACTTGACTCTTGGAACTCACTAGAGGAGGATTCTCTCAAGAATTTACTCAAAACTCAATCCTCTCTAGGCTCTTTGCAACACTCTTGCTCCACAACAAGTTTCTCAGATGTTCAAATGGGCAAGAGAGGTCTCATGGATGAGGTGGAGGAGTATAAATACTATCCACCAAGTCCAAAGGTTGGCCAACCGTTTTCCACAGAAAACGGGGTCACCGGACGTGCATTATGTTGCACCGGACGCACTGCACCGAGCGTCCGGTGTGACATAACGGCTACCTGCGCTTTCTCTGACAGGTCACCCGACGCTAACTCGCAGCGTCCGGTGCACCGTCCGGTGCTCGGGGAAACTTTACATTCTCCCTGCGCATGGGACCGGACGCTACCCGGTGCGTCCGGTGCTAGCGTCCGATGCTCAGGGGAACGTTGCAAGCTCCCTGGGTAAGGGACCGGACGCTACCCGGTGCGTCCGGTGCTAGCGTCCGGTGCCTAACCCTAAGCACGGCACTGTTCTAACGGCTAAGGACCTCACCGGACGCACTCACAGAGCGTCCGGTGCAGCGTCCGGTGCCCCTTTGGGCACCCAAACTTCGTCGAAACGTGATTGCTTCAACACGAAGTTTGCTCCTCTCGATCTAAGGACTAACTCTGAGCTGCCTAG
This sequence comes from Sorghum bicolor, assembly GCF_000003195.3. Lineage (NCBI taxonomy): Eukaryota > Viridiplantae > Streptophyta > Magnoliopsida > Poales > Poaceae > Sorghum > Sorghum bicolor. The sequence continues at coordinate 19,583,661 of NC_012871.2, forward strand.
GCTAGGTTTACCAAGTGTGCACCACACCCAAACCTAAAGCCTTGCCTAAGTCAAGCTACTAGATCAAAGCCCCTCTTAATAGTACGGTCAAAGGAAAACAAAGTCCTAAACTACTCTAAGTGCCCTTCTTCACCATATGGCACTTAGACCTAGTCTAGTCTCGACGATGTCCATCCATCTTTTGAAAACCGAAACGATTTCCACTATTAAGTAGGCATGTACGTCCCTGTCCATCGAGTACCTATTTACCATGACCTTACCTATGACTTTGCCTCTGCAAAACACACGTTAGTCAAGGTAATCAACAATGTCATTAATCACCGAAATCACTAGGGGCCTAGATGCTCTTTCATAGCGAACACTGCTGATCTCGCCGCTCCGGTTGGTCTTGACTCCAACGACCCTCTCATTGGGTCTAGGTGGAAGGATCCTTGTGCCGATTGGCACCTTGATAGTGGTCTTCGTCTTGGATGATGATCCTTTGAGGAGTAGGGGTTGTGGTGGTGCGATGAGAACTGGTTGAGCATGGTAAGATTGGGCGAAGCTGCGTTGGCGTAATGGCATGGCTTCTAGCTGTCGCTCTGTGTTGGCCGGGACGAGAGCACGGGCATCGGGGTCTTCCACAGGCTCCATGTTGAGGTTGAAGGGGACGACTTCCCAATCATCGTGGTTCTTTTCGGCCATAGGAACAGCAATGAACTAATAAAACTTTAATTGAAAGAGAGCTAATCAAGCTCTAATTGAAGGAGAGCTAATCAAGCTCTAATTGAAGGAGAGAAAGCTTGGTGGCTTGGTGTTTGAAAACTGAAGTCAGGGGTCTGTTTATATAGGGGTCAAAAGGGTGCCTCTATGGGTTGTTCGGGTTGCTCCCGTCGATGTGCGTGCGAAACTTTCCATCCGAGGGATTATTCGGATCACCCTAAGTGCATTTTCCATAACAGAGAAAGTCAGGACCGAGGGGGAACAGGGGCTGGGCGCCCACCCACTTGATCTGGGCGCCCGCCCTCTTTCTGGCCCCTCTGTGGGCCCACTTCTCCGAGCGCGTTTCTAGATGCGAAATTATTTAGAAAAATATATATATGACCCAAAACCATCAAACCAAAAGTGTCGGGCTCTAATTCTCCATGGGAAGGTAAAAATGGACTACGTTTATTTCTTCAAATTCCTCATTGGGCTCTAAAAATAATTTAAGACGTTGACCATTTACCTTGAATAACGTACCTTCACTATTTTGAAGTGTGATAGCTCTGTGGGATGATGAATTGATTACCTTGAATGGTCCTTCCCATTTGCTCCGGAGTTTTCCATGCCCGAAAAGCTTCACCCTGGAATTAAAAAGTAATACCTTATCTCCGGGTGTGAACTCCTTCTTCTTGATTCTCTTGTCATGCCACCTCTTGACTATTTCTTTGTAGATCTTTGAATTGTGATATGCCTTCTCTCGCCATTCTTCTAATTATGATAGTTGCATTCTTCTATAATCTCCAGCAACATCTAGGTCCATATTCCATATCTTTATGGCCCAGTGTGCTTTGAACTCTAGTTCAACAGGTAGATGGCAAGTCTTCCCGTACACCAATTGGTATGGAGACATCCCAATTGGGGTCTTGTATGCTGTCCGGTATGCCCAGAGTGCATCGAGTAACTTGTCTTTCCATGCCGTTCCCATTTCATTTACTGTCTTCTGAAGAATATTCTTGATTTGTTTGTTGGAAGTCTCTGCTTGGCCACTTGTCTGAGGATGATAGGGGGTAGCGACGTTGTGACGGATTCCATGTCTTGATAGGTATTGCTTGAAGCGTTTGTCGATGAAGTGTGCTCCTCCATCACTTATCACTACTCTGGGAACTCCAAATCTTGGAAATATAATTTCTTCAAACATCCTCTTTGAACTGACGTTGTCGGCATGCTTGCAAGGTAATGCTTCTACCCACTTGGAGACATAGTCAACTGCCACCAAGATGTACTCACACTTCTTTGATGGAGGAAATGGACCCATGTAGTCTATTCCCCAGACATCAAAGAGCTCAATCTGAAGGTTATTGGTAAGTGGCATTGCATCCCTTGTATTTATGTTTCCGTGCCTTTGACATGGCCCACATCTTCTGATATATTGCTTCGTGTCTTCATACATTGTAGGCCAGTAGAATCCACACTGCCAGATCTTTGAATGTGTACGGAATGCTCCATAGTGACCTCCATATGGTGATGAATGACATCTGTCGATGATCTTCCATCCTTCCTCAGTGGTCACACATCTCCTGAGTAAGCCGTCAGAGCATACTCGGAAGAGGTATGGCTCATCCCATATATGTGAACGACTTTCATGAATAAGCTTCTTCTTGTTTGCTCCTGGTGGTACATACCCTGAAACCATAAAATTAACAATATCTGCATACCAGGGGTCAGACCTGTTAATCCCGTAGAGCATGTCGTCCCGGAGTGAATCATTGATGGGGGTTTCCTGTGGATTCTTAAAATACATTCTAGACAAGTGATCAGCAACAGAATTTTCTACTCCTTTTTTATCTTTTATTTCTAAGTCAAATTCTTGGAGTAATAAGATCCATCTAATTAGGCGAGGTTTAGCATCTTTTTTAGTGAGCAAATATTTTAGTGCAGCATGATCAGTGTAAACAATTATTTTAGCTCCAACTAAATAAGATCTAAATTTATCAATGGCAAAGACAACAGCCAGAAGCTCTTTTCAGTGGTTGCATAGTTAAGTTGAGCTCCTGTCAAAGTTTTACTGGCATAAGCAATTGCATGATGCTTCTTATCTTTAGTTTGTCCCAATACTGCCCCCACAGCATAATCACTAGCATCACACATAATTTCAAAAGGCAACGACCAATCAGGGGGTTGAATGATTGGTGCAGAGATGAGTGCTTTCTTTAATAAATTGAAAGATGTTAGACATGCATCATCAAATTCAAAAGGAGCATCCTTGGCTAGCAAAAGAGTAAGTGGTCTAGCAATAAATGAAAAATCTTTTATGAATCTACGATAAAAACCAGCATGGCCAAGAAAGCTTCGAATTCCTTTTATATTCACAGGTAGAGGTAGTTGTTCAATTACTTCAATTTTAGCTTTGTCTACCTCAATCCCTCTTTCAGACACTAAGTGTCCTAGCACTATTCCTTCCCTAACCATAAAATGACATTTTTCCCAATTAAGGATTAAGTGCTTTTCTTCACATCTTTGCAGAACCTTGTCTAAGTTTTCAAGACAACTATCAAAAGTTTTTCCATAAACAGAGAAATCATCCATGAAAACTTCCATAATCTCTTCAATCATATCAAAAAATATAGACATCATGCATCTTTGAAAAGAAGCTGGTGCATTACATAACCCAAAAGACATTCTACGGTAAGCATATGTTCCATAAGGGCATGTAAAAGTGGTTTTGCTTTGGTCATCGGGATGGATAGGGATCTGGTGATACCCTGAGTATCCATCTAAGAAACAAAAGAATGAATGGTTTGCTAACCGCTCTAGCATCTCATCTATAAAAGGTAAAGGAAAGTGATCCTTTCTTGTGGCTTTGTTTAGTTTTCTATAGTCTATGCACATCCGCCATCCTGTGACGGTGCGTTGCGGAATTAGCTCGTTCTTTTCATTCATAATAACAGTCATGCCTCCCTTTTTAGGCACAACTTGTACTGGGCTTACCCACTCACTGTGCGGCACAGGATATATAATCCCTGCATGTAGCAATTTTATAACTTCCTTTTTAACTACCTCTCTCATAGTGTTGTTAAGTCTACGTTGGGGTTCTCGAGAGGGTGTAACAGAAGGATCTGTTGGAATACGATGGGTACAAATCATAGGACTGATTCCTGTAAGATCTTGAAGTGAGTAGCCGAAAACTGAGTGATGTTTTTCAAGAATGGTCATTAATCGCAGAGTTTGATCCTGAGTGAGTTTATCGCTAATGATCACAGGGAACTCTGGATTATTGTTTAGGAAAGCATAGGTAAGACCGGGTGGTAAAGTTTTAAGCTCTATAGGAGGTCTAGGTGTTTCTGCAAACTCATCTAAGGGTTCAGGCTCGGAAGGTTCGTCTTCTTCTTCTGTGAAGAAAGGAGTTTCGTCTTCTAAGTCTGGTTCATCTAAAAGCTCCAGAGATGCAGCCTTTACTTCCTCCATAGGATCAGGCAAAAGATGTGACTCGGCCTTATTGTTTAAGGAGTGTGAAATTATTATTGGGAATTTAAAAGTTTTTCCAAAAGAAATGTGTAGCTTTCCAGTATGACCTTCATAAAGGAGTCTTCTAAAAGGTTGTCCTATCAACAGGTCGAAGTCCCATGTATCAAAGATATAGAAGTTCAAATGAACCATGGAGCCTTCTACCGTAAGAGGTAGGACATTAATAATTCCAAGACTGGGGACTAATCGTCCCGAAGATTCCTTTATGACCTTTGTTGTGGGGGTTAAGACAATATTTTTAAATAGTTTAAGTGCAAAAGATTCAGATATAATGTTGATTCCCACAACAGGATTATAAAGAGCATTAAATCGATCAGAATCATAAGCACAGCGTATAGTTATAGAGGGTGTGTCCAAACGGATCACATCAGAGGAAAGCTCCGATTCCTCCAACCATTCGCTACTCATGACTGAGATAAGCTCTCTCAATTGATATTCACTTGGTAAATAAATGCTAAACTGGCCATTTTGGGGTTTGTCAATAGAATGGTAGTTTGAAATATTTCCAAAATCGGCAAAAAGATCGGATTCTATATCCAGCATGAAGTCCGGTAGTGGAATTTCTTCCTCTTGTGGCTCAGAACTTCGGATAGCTAAAGTAGATGAAGAATTTGGCAGAGTGTCTACTTTGGCTTCGTAGGTTTCATCATGAAGGGTATTATCCATCTCAGCTTCTAGGATTCTATCTAGGATCACTCTAGCTTCATCAGCAGGGATGCGAAGGAAAGAACCTCTAGACATTGTGTGTAGCATTTGTTTATGATTTTTATGAAGACCTCGAAAAAAGTGGAATAAAAGAACAGGGTCTTCAAGATTAAGGTTTGGACCAGATTCTAAAAGATCAGAAAAATGTTTCTAGGATTTTCCCAAAGTTTCATTATCTTTTTGTTTAAAAGATAGGACTTCGAGTCTAAGGTCAGCTATACGGTCAAGGGAATAGAAATCTAGACAAAAGTTGGCTCGTAAAACTCCCCATTCACCTTGTTGTTGACTTACCTTCTGACTGTACCATTGTCTAGCTTCTCCCCTTAGAGAAAAAGGAAAAAGCTTCCAACGTAAAGTCTTATCAGAAATGCCTTCAATGCGAAGACAATCACATGTTTGCTCAAAATCTCTAATATGAAGGTAAGGGTTTTTGTCTTCCTTTTCCGAAAAAGATAGGTTTTGAATCATGGCAATCAACCTAGAACTTAACTTATACTGGGATGTTTGGATAGGCTGTGATGATTCCCATGGTAAAAGGTCAGTTGCTAAAGGGATTGCAGACTCATGGATCGATTTAGAATTTTGGTTTTCCATAAGGTAAGAGTAAAGAAAATAAATAAAGGATATAAAAGATAAGAAAAGATAAAAGTATAGATACAAGCTAATAGCAAGACACAGGTTATCTCAGCAACCGTCTTTCTCCCCGGCAACGGCGCCAGAAATGCTTGTTGATATTTGGGAACGCAATAAGGAATTGATCCGCAAGCGCACGGATATCGGTGAGCACTTCACCCGGGAAATTATCCAGAGTATCGTATTTATTTTTTTTACCACTAGGAGAAAGAGTGCATCTGACTAACCGGTCTATTACTACTAACCTTTAGGCACAAAGAATGTCTTTCGATGTGAGTGATAAATAGAGAAGACTGCAACCGTAGTCTCCTTCTAACCTTGATAAGGATGATCTACTGTTCTAATGGGGAGGCTAACGGAATCTAGACACCACAAAGGATGTTCAACCCGCACCTATAAACCCTATCCTTCCTGCTAACGAGATGTGATCTACAAAGGTAGCTCGGAAATGTCACGTTCCTCGCTACTACCACGGTCCAGCTAGTCAGGGAATATCTATTAGTACCCCAGCCTAAACACCACGTTTACGCCAGCAATGATTACTCTAAACTCTACGCGAAGAGATTAAAGTAAACTCATAAACCATAAGAACAATAAAACAAGAACTTACTAGAATTTAGAAGTCGAATTACCGAAGAATCCTAGGAGCAAGCTTCGGGTTAGGAGAACTTGATCCCGCAGGTACAAGCTTGGAGTAGACACCGACAGGCCGGGCTTTCTCCACTCTACACCTCCACTCTATCTCTCTCAATCTAGTAGAAACTAGAAGATCTATTTCTACCTTACATTGATTGCTAAGCCTAAAAAGAAATATTAATTAGAGAAGAGGTTTTCCTTCGAGGGCACCCCTCAGTCTCTATGATAATTTCTTCATGTCTTCTCCAAGGGCCAGGGGGGCCTTGCTTATATAGTCCTCCCCTTCTATGCGTTTTTGGGTCGATAGGCGAGGTGGTACTATGTTTTTATTGATCCAATAGGTCGGTGGAATATCCCGAGCGAAGAGAGTCCTGATCTGGCTCCAGAGGGGGGCGGGCGCCCAGGCTACCAAGGCGGGCGCCCTGGGCCTGGCCCCGTTTCGCCTCCGCTTCGGTCTCGTGGCTTCTGGAGTCTTCTAGATGATGTAAAATCATGCGATGCGTTGTAATCTCTATGTAATCCCGACATGTGGGCCTTTCTTCCTTATTTCCTGATAACCCCCTGCGGAAACAGATAAACAACAAAACTCGTGGAATTCTGTCAGATCAAACCCTAATTCTAGGTGTTGGTTGCATATTGGTCCTTTCTCTTGTTTATTTGATAATTAAAATTGACACTTAAGAACCGTCAACAGAAAACATGGCCTCCAATCAAGGTTGGAGTGGAGAAAAAACGCAGACCCACCAGAGAGGTGGAGGAATGCACCAACTCAAGGAGGTCGACATGCTAGCTGCCAAGTTGGACCTATTGATGAAAAGACTTGACGAGAGAACTGTTGAAAAGAAAGAAGTCCTTGGATGTAAAGTTTTAGGAGGATGTGAACTACATCAACTACATCAGCAAAAATCAAGGCTAGAGCCAGCAACAACGGCCAAGCTACTCAGGTAACTACTCAGGTAATTACCAAGGTAATAATTCTTACAACAACACTAATCAAACACCTTTAAGAGAGTTAGTGCTTAATCAGGGTAAGCTAATAGATAGCCTATCTAAGAATCTAGCATCTAATGATAAAACTTTAGAATCAATTAATATTAGAATGTAAAGTTTTTCAAATGCTATCAAGAATCAGCTTAGCTTTAATAAGATGCTAGAATCTCAGTTACAACAGCTTGCTCCTTTTGCTGCTGCCAATGATCAATATAAGATTACTGGACAACCAAGAGAATTAGAAACTACAAATCTTGTAGACATCTTTATTGCAGGAAGCTACTGGAGTGACCCTCCGAGAGGAACATGGTTAGACTCGTCTCTACCAACTAATAAAGGTGATCCAAGGAGACCGATTATTCTGATCTCCATTGGAAGTGCAAACTTCGACCAGGCAATCTATGACTTCGGTGCAAGCATCAACATCATGCCTAAGGTGATCTATGATAAACTCTTTAATGATACTTTATCACGTAAAACCATGTGTTTGTAGCTTGCAGATGAGTCACTCTGCTACCCTATGGGAATCATGGAAGAGATCTGCGTACGAGTAGGCAACTCGTACGTTCCTGCAGACTTCACAGTAGTGAACACTGGCACCAATGAGAGGTCACCTATCATTCTGGGACGACCATTCTTGAACACTACCGGAGCTATCATCTACACCAGCAATGCTAAGATCACTTTCAACATCAAGGGCAACAGGGAAGCCTTTTCTTTCAAGAACAAGACATTCTCAATCCCTGCTCAAAAGGAGACAGTCGGTGGTAGAAGCAAGAGCAACACTTAAAACAAGGCCAATACCAAGAACAAGGGCAAACAGAAGGCCCAGAAGACTGAGATAGCACAGATGGTCACTGCAATCCGCATGGAGTATGACCATCTGCTCAAGTCCCCACATGTGATCAAGAAGGACGATCCAGGTGTCCCAACCATTCTATGCTCCATCAATAGATGATACTTCTACAACACTGTTTGTGACACTGGATCAGGCATCAATGTTATGGCCAAGGTAACATATGATTTCCTATATGGTACTATGCCTTTGTACCCTACCTATGTGCAGCTATAGTTAGCGGACCAGTCCTTTCGCTTCATGGATGGGATAGCCAAAAACGTCCCTGTCCAAATCGAAGACCACTATGTCCCCACTGACTTCTTGGTCATCGACATGGGAGAAGAATATGATCCACCCATCATCTTAGGAAGACCGTTCCTCAAAACTAACAAAGCCATCATATACATTGGAATAAGAGAGGTCCATTTCTAATTCTTCTCAGAGAAGGTACGCCTACTTTCAATAGCAATTATATAATTGAGGAAGATCCCAAGAAGAATAGGTCAAGAAGAAGGCGACACACCCACCACCAGAAGAAAAAGAATGTTGTAGATGGATGGGCCGACTATGAAGGAGAGGTTTCAAGATATGAAGATTGATACCCTGACGAAGGCATCATCAAGGAAGAAGAACCAGCAGAAGAAGATATAGTGATTCCAGACACTCTCTCCTCCAAGTCGCCATCACCTACAAGGCAGGAATGGAAGCCTAAGGTAAATTCAGAATTAAATCTTGCACAGGACATAACACCTGTGGCGCCATCCGATGCATCCCTCGATCAGTGAGCAGTCAATAAGGTCCTGTTTGGAGGACTTAAAATCACCAAACGCCGCGCCAAAAGGTAACTTGGTATTTATCTGCATTTTCCTTTATGCATATTTACTTCTCTTAATTACATTAGTAATTGCATATTTATTTTTATTGCTGCATTAGAAAAGAAAATAAATATGTTTTTGCATTGCATCAAGAAAATTGCTAAGCCCCATGTATTTAATACGTGACGCAACAACTCACATACTTATCTACTGTGGAGGCACAAAAATAACTTTTAGCATATTTATTTCTTTGTCTGCATACCATAAATATGAAAAGCATAAAAATATATTAATCATATTAAAAGATAAATGGGTATAAGAAAATTCTAGACTCCTAAGGCTTAAAGGTTTATTACTAATGCTTGATCAGTTCCACAAGCTTTGTTGTCTATTTGAGCTTCATAGGCTTTAAAGGATCAAGAAGAATTAACATGTAGAAGGACGTCATTGTTGATGGTATTTTCACTATGATTTTCGAAGACTAAAACCATCAACAATGGTTAAGTTTTGGGGATAACACCGAGCAACTAAGTAGTGACATAGGTACAATTCACTTGGTTCCACATGTACATGTCATTATTTGGATGCAGGTGCAAACAACCACTCATCAAGCCTGATCAAGCTCAAATGAAGCAAAGATGATCAAGAACCAAAACCACCACATATCAACAAAAGATTGAAGATGACAAGTGGGGACAACATGAGGAGCAAGGTGGTGGGTGTTGACGGTCCTTAAGTATCAAATTTAATTATCAAATAAACAAAGAAAAGGATCCACATGAAATCAACATCTAGACTTAGGGTTTTATCTGACAAAATTCCTGAGTTTTGGTGTTTGTCTATTTCTGCAGTGGGTTATCAGGAAATACGGAAGAAAGGCCCACACGTCGGGATTACATAGAGATATCAACGAGCGACGCAATTATCTTACATCTAGAAGACTACAGAAGCCACAGGAACGAAGCGGAGGCCGAACGGGGCCTAGCCCAGGGCGCCCGCCCAGGAGACTAGGGCGCCCGCCCCCTCTTTGAGTCCAATCAGAACTCTCTTTCGGGATCAATCTTCACCGACCTAAAGGATCAAGGATAACCGTTCAATCAATGTCGGTTTGATCCGACGGCCCATATTCACTTGGAGGGACTATAAAACCAGACCCCCTGGCCCCTGGAGGAGAGAGCCTCTCAACCCTAATTCATTATTCTCAAGGGAGAAGAAGCCTCTGATCAAGCCTAGAGCCACCACATCAATTAGACATCTAGATTAGCATAGCTACATAGGATTAGAAATAGAAGGAGTCAATCTTCGATTGGTTTCCGGATCTGTCAAGAGGATTCTTGGTAATTCTCTAATTGTTCTTCTAATTGTTCTCTAATCACCTTTGTTCTTCAATATTATGAATATTATGAAGATTGAGAAGCATAAAAATAAAACTTTTAGCAAATAACAAGGCCATAGCGGGAAGCATGAAGTAAGTAAAGTAAAGGACCTAAATTTTTACCATTACTACTAGGTTTGCATCCTACAGTCAACAAAGCTTTGATACCAATTTGTCACACCCATATTTCAAGAACAAAATAGGATGCATAAAAGACTCGTGTGTGCCCCAGAAACAGTCGCACACATAAGTAGACAAATCTCAAAAGTATCATTGCAGTGTTTATTACACAGTGGAACAATAATGATCACATAGTCTTATACAATAATGATAAATAAGAATAAATAACTCTCTCAACGGAAGCATCACACAGGGACAAACGTTGACTGGTTGACTTCAAACCTAATACTCATATCGATAGTTCTCAATCCAATCATCATCATTTGCATAACCTGAGGTGTTGGGAATGTGCAAGAGTGAGCACATATCATACTCAACAAGTATAACCAGGGGTTCATAAGGCTCAAAAAGCTGACACTGGTTTAACTGCATTTAGCTTTTAATTGTAGATAGCATGTTCATAATTAAATAGCGAATATCAAGGTAGCATAAATAATCCCATAATCAAATGATCAAATATAAGCATAATTAACTCATAGCATAAACGATAAACGAATGAACATAATGACATAACAAGCTCATCATCTTAATGTAGATGTCCCCAACGCCGCTTCTGACCGTGAGCTCGGCTAGTATACTAGTTTTAACACTCTGCAGAGGTTATACATCTTTACCCATGAGTCATGATTTACCATGTCGCCTGAGGTAGCTAGTCTCTTAACCCCCTTCCTAGAGAGGTCGGCAGGGATCACTATGAAGCCTTTCAAAAGATCGTCTAACATGTTAGGGCCGCAAGGTTTCCTGGGTGGGCAGATATAGAGCACCCCTTCCAATGGCACAATGACTCGCAACCTATATACATAAAGACAGAGGCCATACTATACCCAAAACGGCAAGCCTCTCTAGCACCCTTTCGGGTAACCACTAACAAGCTAGAAAAGGTCTTCATACTTAGCTAAAGCCAGAGCCATTATAGCTCTCATGGTTGCACTGTTATCCCAGGTGATCACGTACAGACAAGATCTCATACATTTATTTGCCATCTTTTTATGTTCATTGCATAGCTATTAATCATCTTACAAGATCATGGATTACTTCAAGCACTAGCAAAACTACACCAAATGCATATCAAGTAGGTAACAAGGAATCCAGGTAACAATCATCTATGATTTTGCTAAGGTCGACAAGGTGGACACAAGTGTGTAGGTAACAAGGATAGTCCCAAGTTATACTTGCCTTGATCAAAGCTCTCCTGAGCCTGCTGCTAGTCATCAAAAGCTTGGTCTTGCTCACCAACGTACGGCTCACCATCTATTGCCAAACATCAATCAACAACACGCATTCCAATGGAGACAATCATACACAAAGCAAACAAGCTATAATTAGAATATTACACCAACAGTGATAAAACAAAGATAAAAGTTTATAAAAATATTCTACGCATCGCTATGATCACACAAACGTAAAGATCACGAAAATCAGAATTAAAACGTAGAAGTTATGAATTTTCTAAGATTTCTTATAGAAGAATAAATAATTAAATGCTACTGCGAAATTAAAAGGGTTCAAACCAGTGAAACAGTACCACTAACATGTAGAGCTCGTAATTATGAATCTAACGAAATTTGAATGGACCAAAACAGAGTTAAAATGAGCATTTTATAAGCAAAACAATTTCATTGGCAATTCTGTAAATATCTAAAAACGTATTTAAACTAAACCGATAGAAAATACGCTTTTGTATTTGAAAAGCGTAATTCCCCGGAGCGCCATGGACTGCGGGTTCTATTTTAAAGAAATGCAGGGACTCTTTAACAAAATACCCCCCAAAGGGGTATCTTCTGTTCTGGGCCACCGATCTCCGATCGGACGGCGGAAAAGACTCTAGGGTGTGACCGAGGCTGACGGCCGGCCAGACGTGCGCGCCGGCGCGGTGGCGCCATGACCGCCGCCGCTGAGCTCGTCGGGGTTCTCCGTTTCCGTGATTCCGAGCACTAAACGCCAAGCCAAGGGCATGGGGAGGTAGAGGAGCATGCGGCGAGCTCACCTAAAGGGTTTTTTTTGGGCCGAGAGCAAGCAGGGAACTCGGGTCACGGCGGTGGAGAAGCTCGGTTTGACGAGATCCGAAAATGCTTGGGCTAAGGCGGCTAGGGCACGATTTTACGGTGTAGGTGGGTAAAACGAGGCGTGGGGCGTTGCTAGGAGCTTTATAGGGGCGCTTTAGCGGAGAAATCCCAGGGTTTTCGGGATTGAGACGGATTCGGTGGCGAGTTCCGTCCGATTACGCTTGGAAGAAGAAGGGAAAAGGTGCTGCTAGGTGGGGCCCAGGTGTCAGCGAGTGCCGCAGCGGGTCCCGGCCGTCAGCGGTAGAAGGAGGGAGAGGAGGGGCGCATGCGGGTCTTCGGCTTCTGGGCCGTTTGCAAGCTAGGTCGAGGCTGGGAAGCTAGGGCTCGGCCACTGGCCTAGGCTGAGAGCAGGTAAGCCTTCTCCTTTTTTTTCTTTTCTTTTCTTTTTCAAATCATTTTCCAAATAGAATTTTGAACACAAATAAAACCAAACACATAGTAAAATAAATTAATATTCCAGCATGTATGCAAAAGCATGTTCCTAACCTTATGATAGATTTTATTTTCCACAAAAATTATTTATTTACTAGATTAAATGCTCACCAAAAATTGCTTAATTAAATCCTATTAATTGAAAATCAGATTTTGGGTGTTATAGGACCGAACATGCTTGTCCGATTCCTCCTTATTGGGCCGATCCTCATGATATGCTTTATCCTTTTCTTCATATGTATTCCTGACTACAATCAAAATAGAGCACTTAGGTAGTATAATATTCTCAGAAATATTGAAATTGAAATCAATTAGGAATGAATTCACCTGCTCTTGTAGTTTCTTGGCGTAACTTCTTGTAAGTGGCCCTTGAGTTGTATCTTTTAAGTTGGATGGTGGATGATTGACATGAGAAAGATCATGCACGGTTGGGATATCCTCATCATCCTCCTCCTCTTAAAAAGGAATCAACCTCGATGACTCTGAATCTTCTAGTCTAAACAATGGTGTTAAGTCAGCAACAATGAAGGTTGTGCTAACACCATACTCCTTAGAAAGTTCAATCTTGTAAGCATTATCATTGATCTTGACCAGCACTTTGAATGGTCCATCTGCATGTGTTTCCTGTAAGAACAAGAGTCTAACAGAGCAATGTGGATCACATAATTTGTTAGCTCTAAACAAAAATCCATCATGTATATGATATTTTTCTCATCCTTTTCTAGCTATACATTTTGCATATCGTTCTAAAAATTCATGATCAGCAGGGTATAATTCCTTTATGTTTTCAATCCTAGGCACTTTTCCTTCAAGTTGATTTAGCAAAACATTTTACGGGTTAAAGGATCAGCAACAATGTTTTTCTTACCTTTCTTGTATTTCACAATGTATGGAAAAGTTTCAATGAATTCAACCCACTTGGCATGTCTATGGTTCAGTTTTGTTTGGCCTTTCAAATACTTCAAAGCCTCATGATCTGAATGAATGACAAATTCTTTTGGCCATAAGCAATATTGCCAAGTCTCAAGTGCTCTTACCAAAGCATACAACTCTTTGTCATACACCGAATAGTTCAGTTATGCTCCTCCCAACTTCTCATTGAAATATGCAACAAGCTATCCATTTTGCATGAGAATGCCTCCAATACCAATTCCACTTGCATCACATTCAACCTCAAATATTTTAGTGAAATCCGGTAACACAAGCAAGGGGGTTTCGGATAATCTTTTCTTCAGTTCTTGGAAAGCTTTTTCTTGTGGTTCACCCCATTGGACAACACCTTTCTTTGTTAACGCGTTCAATGGAGTAGCTATGGTGCTGAAATCTCTAACAAATCTCCTATAAAAACCAGTAAGTCCATGAAAACTTCTCATCTAGCTTACATTTTCAGGAGTCAGCCAATCCTTTATTGTTTGCACCTTTGATTCATCAACCTGAATTCCTAAACCTGAAACAACAAAACCAAGAAACACAACCTCTTCTGTACAAAATGTGCACTTCTCCATGTTAGCAAATAATTTTTCTTTTCTGAGCACATCCAAAACTTGTTGAATATGAGCAGCATGTTCCTCTAATGTCTTGTTATAAATTAGTATATCATCAAAGCAAACAATAACAAATTTTCCAATGAAGGCACGCAAGACATGGTCCATCAATCTCATAAATGTGCTAGGTGCATTAGTCAAACTGAAAGGCATAACTAACTATTCATACAGCCCAAACTTTATTTTGAAAGTAGTTTTCCATTCATCTCCAATTTTCATTCGAATTTGATGGTAACTACTTCTCAAATCAATTTTAGAAAATATCATAGATCTACTCAATTCATCAAGCATATCATCTAGCCTAAGAATAGGATAATGATAATGAACGGTGATGTTATTTATGGCTCTACAATCTACACATATCCTCCATAAACCATCTTTCTTTGGCACCAAAATCATAGGAACAGCACAAGGACTTAAACTTTCATGCACATAACCTTTATCTAAAAGTGCTTGTACTTGCCTTTGAATCTTCTTAGTTTCTTTAGGGTTGGTACGGTAAGCTAGACGGTTTGAAAGTATAGCTCCAAGGATGAGATCAATTTGATGTTCAATGCCACGCAAGGGAGGAAGTCCAGCAGGTGTTTCCTCTAGAAAGACATCTTCATATTCCTACGAAACACGTACCACAATACTAGGGACAAATGTTATGTCGTTAGCTAAAAGCAAAGTGTCTTTGCACACAAGTATGATCAATACTTGTTCTGGGTTTCTCCTCACTTATCTCATTTTAGATTTGGTAGCAATCATCACAAAGTTCTCTCCCTCTCTTTTATTCTTTTCTCTCATATTTGGCTTGAGGCTTTCACTCTCTGATTTGTGGAAGGCATTCAAATTATTTTTCTTTCCTTCTTTTGCACTCTCATTCCTCACTTCAAAACCCTTTTGCAAGTGCTCAGCTAGAATTTGTTGCGGTGTCATAGGTTTAAGAATCAACACCTGGCCCTTTCACTTGATGGTGTATTGATTGGTTCTACCACAATGTAGAGATGATCGATCATATTGCCATGGTCTTCCCCACGGCATGTGACACACTATCATAGGCGCCACATCACACTCCACAGTGTCAATATATTCACTAATCTTGAAAGGAACTTTCACTCTTTGTGTAATCTTAATAGAACCTGAATTATTAAGTCATTTCACATGGTATGGATGATGATGTTTCAGAAGCTTCAAACCAAGCTTTTCAATCATTTCTTTGCTAGCAAGATTGTGGCAACTTCCACCATCAATGATCACCTTGACAACCTTGTCTTGCACTTTAGCTCTAGTCTGAAAAAAATGTGTCGCAGCTCATTTTCAGCATCATTCACTTGCACAATCAAAATATGAGTTACAACAAGAGCAGCTTGATCTAGCAATTCAATAAGATTGCATTATTGTTGAAATTCAACAATGCGCTGAATATTACGATGCAGCCCATACATAAATCCTGCAAATTGTTTGCTCTTCATCTTCATATACATTGGCTCTAATCATCGTCTTCTCTATTTCTTTATAATACTCATCAGCACTAAGGCTTCCTTGCTTCAGATTCTGCAGCTTGTCAAACAAATCACGGCGATAATGTTTGGGGACAAATCTTGCCCTCAATTCTCTCTTTATTTCAGCCCATGAACGAACATCACCTTGCCCAGCTTCTTCTCTTTCATTCAGCATTTTCTCCCACCAGATTAGAGTATATCCACCAAACTCAAGAGCAGCCATGGCAACCTTCTTTTGCTTAGAATAATTATGCACAAGAAAAATTTTATCCATCTTCAACTCCCATGTAAGATATGTTTCAAGATTAGATCGTCCTTCAAACTTGGGCATGGTGAATTTTAACTTGCCAAACCTCTCCTCATTAGGTCGATTGAGCCCACAATTATCTCGGTGATGACAATCATCAACCTCTTCTTCTTCGTCATCTTCTTCAGTTTCAGTTTCCTCTAGCCCATGATTTCTTCCATGATCAGCACCTCTGTCACCATTTCCATGACCTAGAAGTGGAAGTCTTCTTGCATGTGCAACAACACGGTTTCTCCATCTTCTTCGTTGTTCTCTTGCAATTCTAGCAGCAAATTTTTCTTCTATTTCCTCAACATCATCTCCATGTTGACTTGCATTGGTATCATCATGAGGTGATCTTGAATGCGATTCATAAGTGATTGAACATTGGCTGTTAGCTCCTCCATACTTTGCTTCATCTCATTGAATTGTGTCATGGTGACACAATCTTCAATCTCAGCCATCTTCTTGACAAGTTAGTGATGGTGTGCAGCAAATATGTATATTTGTGGAATATAAAAATATATGTGGAATCTCTCAATCCACCTCTCTTACCAACCGAAGCTTGTGCATATTCCCTGCAGCAGATTACATAGGACCAATGCGAGGTGGTAACCGAGAATGATGGTTGGGTGAATCCAAGATCAGTGTTTTCCTATGACGGTGGGTTATTTGTGGAGCTTGGTGGGGATATAATTCTCAACGAATGCAATCTGAATTCTTGATACTTTGTGAAGTTAAACCACAGTCCAAAATAGAAGTATAGTGCCTAGTGCGGACCACAAGATATGAGTGATGTAAATAGATCAAACACACAAGCAAAGATACTTCAAATTTGATGCAAACAAGGAGTATGCTTAGGATGCAAGTGTTGCAATTAAACTCAAGAAAAATTTTACACCAAGGATAGATAACAAACTGATTGTGCAACTTGTTATAAAATTTAGAGCTTGTGCACATAAACAAACAGAACTTTCTACTCTTTCTTCACAACTTCTCTTTCCTCAATCTTTCTTCTGTTTTTTGACTCTTTTCTTTCTTTTCCTTTTTTTCACTATTTTTTTCTTACACAACTAAGAACAAGACACAACTGTCAGTGTTCTAACTTGATAGGATCAAAGTTTACGCAAAGGATGATACGAGTTTCTAAATTTTTTTAAGAATTTGTAGATATATTAAAGAAGCTCAAAAAACACGCAAAGGGATATGATAAGCAACTAAAACAGAGACTCTAATACACCGAAATTTGACCAAACAATGGGCTGATGCAAAATATTTTTATGGCTTTTTAGTGGATAGGATGAACACAAAATATATATGTAGCTAAGGGTAAAATCTTACCGTAGTAACGAAAGCTTTGATATCAGATGATGAGGTCGTTGTCCCGATCTTCATAACATAGGATCTTGATCTTGATAACTTGCCGAAGAACGGCAGATAACTTGCTGCAAGCAGCGATAACTAGTGCAACCTGACGACATGCACAAGGAGCCAACCACCATCTCTCTACGGCAGCCTGAACCAAGGATTCGCCCAACCACACTCTCAAAGAACCAACCTACGCAACCTGAACACAAAGATCAGGAGCACGGATTGAGTGCGATGACACGGCCGCTTCTGTAATATCTGCAAGTGAAAACACAAGAGCAAAGGGGTAGAGAATCTCTCTCTAAATTTATTAGCACACAGCTAAACAAAGTGGTTTGTATTCTAATTATCAAAATCTTGGTTTGCAATGAGTCTTAGGGGATATTTATACTGGCAATAGCCCTGCTAGCAGGTGTAAACTCGAGATAGAAATGAAAATACTAAAAATGTGAAAAGGCCTGTACAAATGGCTTCTGAAGTGGGTTCGCGAGGCTGTTAGTCATCTCAAACAGGTTTTAGTAATTTGGCAATAACTCTGTCTTGAGAAGTCCAAATAATGCATGGTTGGATGCATTGGAAATTTAACTTGATGATCTTTCCAAATTCCAACCATACATGCCGTGCACCATGACACATTATAGATTGGTACAGTTTTGCACAAAGATTTATACCAATTCCCTGATGTGACACACTTGAACTTTTAGAGCAGTCTTCACCAAACTGACTATATCTCGAGCATATTATATTCAAAATATAAAGAACTTTTTGCATTGAAAAGTAGACTTCATAAGCTTTTCAAAATGTCCTCATTCACCATCTTAGCTTTCGGGAATAAAAAGTTATGATATGTTCTTTAAAGTGGTCGGTTCAGACATCTAAACCATCAGCACTGGTCTGTTCGGACGTCCAAACATACTGGTCCGATTCCTCCTTATTGGGCTTATCCTCATGGTCTGTTTTATCCTTTTCTTCAAATGTATTCCTGATTATAATCAACATAGAGCACTTAAGTAGTATAACATTCTCATAAATATTAAAATTGAAATCAATTAGGAATGAATTCACCTGCTCTTGTAGTTTCTTGGCGTAACTTCTTGTAAGTGGCCCTTGAGTTGTATCTTTTAAGTTAGATGGTGGATGATTGACATGAGAAAGATCATGCATAGTTAGGATATCCTCATCATAGAGCCATAATAGCCCTCATGGTTGCACTGTCAATACCGATGACCATTTACAAACAAATCCTCAAGATGCTAAAAAGTCATTTTTATCGTTTGTTGCTTAAACATTAATCAAGTCACTAGATCATGGTCACAGAAAGAAAATCCAAATGCTATACTTGTCTTGATCCAATTGTGCGTGTTGATCCTGCTTGTTTCCAAGGTTCTGATCTTGATCATCAAAATACAGCTCACCGTCTATAATCGATCACCAATTACAACACACAAGCAATTAGAGACAATCATACACGAAGCAAACAAAGCTATAATTAGAATAGTACACCAACAGTAGAAAATGAATAATAAAAGTTTATAAAAGGATTCTACGTAGCGCTACGATCACACAGACATAAAGATCACGAAAATCAAAGCTAAAACAGAGAAGATATAAATTTTCTAAGATTTTCTATAAAAATTAATTAATTAAATATGGTCACAAAATTAAAAATTTTCAAACTGGTGAACCAAGGTTACTAACGTGTAAATCTCATGAATACGAACTTAACCCAATTTGAATGGGTCAAATTGGAGTTAAAACAGAGATTATATGGTTAAAATAAGGTAGTGTATTTTCTTTATCTTTTTAGATTTATTTTTTTATAGAAAAACGGCTATAGGACGTATACATGTCATCATGTGATGCATCAAGCTAGCAAGTAGGGCAGAGCACACGCACGATGCACGGCAGCCAGCCATTGCCAACAATGAGAAACCCGCCAGTGATTGTCGAGATGATGACTCCGAGTGCCATTAATCAGAACAAAAATACTATGATAGAGTGGATGATCGCGAGCTCACCTAGGGCTGTTTCACGGATAGAAACGACAACATGCAGCTTGACAGAATAGTAGTGGTTTTCTAGCTTGGTAGCAAGGCATGGCTTCGGATGGCTGCGGCAGCTACAATGGTAGAGCTTGGCTTCTTAACAAGATATCCAAACGATGGCAGCGCAGAGCTAGGGCAAAGGCGGCGCTGCAAGCTTTGGTCGAGGCGGCTGCTGCGCTAGGGTTGAGGAAAAAGGTAGTGCAACAACCAACTTGGGTTTTATATGGAGGCGTAGATGTGGGGAGCTGTTGATGGTTGTTAACCATCAGTTTTATATGTCAACCAAGGAGAGAAAAGAGGATAAAAACTGAACATCACCATAGACATAGGGTTTCCACTGACAATTTCCACGAGTTTTGGTGGGTGTCTTTTTCTGAAGCGGGTTATCATAAATTAATCAAAAGAGGCCCATATGTCAGATTTACATAGAGAGAAGACCATGTCGGTAACTCAAGAACAATCTAGAAGACTCAAGAAGACAACCCTGCAAAATGGGGCCCACCTGGCAGCTGGCCAAGGGCGCCCATTCATAGGGTAGGGGTGGCCACCTGAGGAGTTCCACCAATCAGGTGCAACCTCGCGGATCCTGCCTGCCACCGCCTTTGAGGAGTAACCTTGGTCATCTATCAAGGTCAGTTTGATCCGAGGGTTGTGGTGCTTCCTAGGGGACTATAAATAGAAGCCTGATTCCTCGTGAAGAGGAGAGATTAGAATTAGGTAGCCATTAGTAGAGCCAGGGATTAGAGATATCTCCATCAGAGAATTAGAATAGCTACTCCAAATCTTCAAATTCTACACAGGTTTAGACTAGATAGAGGAAGAGTCGGGCTCTTGTGCTCAGATTTTTGGATCTTCATCATCAAATATTGGTATTATCTTGTATCTTTCTTTTAACTTTATTCTAAATATCATTATGCTTCTATTTATTATGTTTCTAGTTTATTCTAGTTCTACATTTGATATAGTTATGATTGGTGATGAGTTTATGTATATGTTTGCAAAGCGTTTAGCTCTCTTCGCTGGAGGGTTAGGTGATAGATGTCATCTAAGCATGGTGCTTAGATGTCATTTATCTACAATGCATCCTATTGGTCGGGTCGTGTGGTAGATCACAGAAGTGACAGTTCCATTGAGTCCTTT